>NC_081388.1:12479592-12800592 GCF_030684315.1 Stegostoma tigrinum
TGAAAAGATAGATGATAGTTACAGTGATTGTAACAATGTCAGCTAGGTGGACCTCATACAATGTGAGTTCCCTGACTGGGGCTGGTAATCTGGCCCAATCAGTGAGCTGTGGCTGACAGGTAAGAACAGGAATGTCAGATGTCCTGTTCGCCCTGAGAGCTGGCTCTGAGGGAGCTGAATCAGTGTCAAGGTGTCTGAATATGTAAAACAGATGACTTGGTGACAGGAAACTCGTCTTTGTGGAGTTATTCCAGTGGGATTAATGATGTAACCATGCAAAAGCGTCTGTTAGCTGAAGCCCAAATGGACTTCAGACAGGCACCACAACTGGCTTTGTCATTGGAAAATATGGCAAGTGTAGCATATGATTAGCTGGGCATTCCCCTGGAAGTGGGCCTTCTCACCAATCCAACTGAGCTTGAGGAAACACCACTTGAGTGGAGGCAATTGCACAGCCTCACTCTGGGCATATCCTAAACAGAGGGATTCTAGGTCAGCGAAACTTCAAAACAAAGCCAAGCGTCGGCCAAACGGTTAATGTTTTCTTCAGGATTTGGGCCCGCAAGCCATAGTAGTTGCTGCTGGTGTGCAGACTTGATTCAGGAAAAAAGACCTACTCTATCTAAAGTGAGTAAGAAAATTCCTCGGCTGGTATCCAGGAGAGTGAAAACCCTGGAAAGTCCATCTATATCTGGTTTGGAACAGTTAACTTGCTTACCAACATCCTAATCAGAACCTGTCAAAATAAACATTTGGTTAAATGGTCACCCAGTTCTGGTGGAGGTTGACAAGAGTCCAGCCATTTCAGTGATCACAGAACCAGTCTTTAACAAATTGCGTTCTGGATGCCAATGCTTAAGTTTGTGCAAGACTTAAGCTAGACTGAGAACCTATACTGGGGAACCTTTACAGAATAAGGGAACAATTTCGGTTCCAGTCTCTTAGGAGGAGCAGCTGGTTCAGTTGCCACTGATTGTTGTAAAGACACAGGCCCAAGCTTGTTGAGGTGAAATTAGTTGAGAAAAATTCACCTAGATTGGTTCAACATTTTTCAATTAGAAAATGGCTGCCTGAGTGAAGCCCTCATTAAATACCCAGAAGTTTTTCAGGAAGGTCTAGAGATTATCAAAGAAGCCAAGGCCACTTTGCAAGTTGACCAGGAAGCATTCCACGATTCTACCAGACCTGCCCAGTACCATTTGCCTTTCGGGCAAAAGTAGAAGTAGAAATCCAGATGCTGAAAAGTGAAGGAATCATCAAACCAGCCCAGTTTGCCGAATGGGCTACACCGGTTGTATCGATCGTGAAGTCTGACGGGTCAGTTCATCTTTATGTGGATTTTAAAGAAACAGTAAACCACTTTTCACAGCTGGAATAACACCCAATCCCCTGCATAGAGGATCTATACGCTTTCACACATCTGGACATAAGCCATGCGTACTTGTAATTGCAGTTAGATGAGGATTCCCAGAAGCATGCTACAATTAATAACCACAAGAATTTGTACCAATATACAAGACTGCCATTTGGGGTATGGTCAGCCAATGCAATTTTTCAGTGGACAATGGAGAATATTTTACAAGATCTACCCCAGGTCGCCATTTATCTAGATGACATGTTAAAACCAGGGAAGACCTATAAAGAGCGCTTAGAAAACTTAAACATAGTATTTAGATGTTTCTCCCAGATGAATGTATGCCTTAGAAGGGAAAACTGTGCTTTTCAGGCACCCTAAATGATCTGCTTGTCTACAGAGTTGACAAGACTCCGGGTTTCACCTGTTGGAAGATAAAGTGAGGGCAATTAAAGGTGCCCTGGCTCCTATAACTTTACCGAAGCTTAGCTCTTCAGCTGGTGAATTAATACGGAAAGTTCATTTATAACATGGGCTACAACCTGGCACCTGAGCATCAACTCTGAAAAAAGGGTCAGCCTTGAAAATGGTTGTGTAGCTAAGCCATAGCTTTTAGAGAAGTGAAGAAACAGCTATCATCCTCTAAGGTTTTGGCACACTGTGATTCCTAGTGACATCTGGTTTTGATATGCAATGCCTCCCTATATAGAGTTAGAATAGCATTTTCTCATAAGTGGCCTCATGGAGAGGAACGCCCAATAGTGTATGCATCCAGGACTTTTGGCTAATATAGAGCATAAATACATCCAGACCGAGAGAGAAGGTTTGACGGTCATATTTGGAGTCAGAAAGTTTCACCAATACCTTTACGGACGTAAATTTGTAATAATAATGGACCATAAACTCCTGCTAGGTCTTGTTAAAGAGGACAAGACAGTGCCACTCTAGCTTCAGGCTGAATTCAGTGATGGGGTCTCATACTAAGTGTCAGTTCAAAAACCGTCCAGGAGGCCAAGTAGCACGTGTGGATGCATTGAGCTGCCTCCCACTGGCAGATACACCATCGGTTGGTACTGCCATTGGAAGAGTCCATAATGCTTTTAAATTTTCTGGACACACTTCCAGCCACAGCTGACAATATCAGACTTTGGATGCCAAAATATCCAGTCGTTGCAAAACTGAAACACCTGGAGGCGATGGGGGAACTAAAACTGTTTTGGACCCAGAGAGACCAGATCACAGTAGAGGATGACATGTTCTTGTGGGGAGCAAGAGTGATTGTCCTGAGCAAAGGTTGCTGCCAGGTACTGGCTGAACTCGACCAAGGTCATCCAGGGGTTTTCAAAATGAAGATGTTGGCAAGACATTATGTCTGGTGGCCAGAATTAGATGCAGACATAGCTGTGTTGGTGGGGCATTGCCCAGAGTGCCAACAAGGACAAAAACTACCACAAACAGCTCCCCCACATTTGTGGGAATAGCCCAGTAAACCTTAGACTCAGGTACGTGTTGACTATGCAGATCCTTTTATGAACTCAATATTTGTAGTCTTTGTGGACATACACTCAAAATTGGTTGCACGTGTATATAGAGTTCTTTCGTCAAATGCAGTATCGACACGAGAAAAACAGCATGCATCTTTTTCAATACACAGACTCTGTGTTGGTCACTGATAAAGAGGCATCATTTACCAGCAGGGTATTTGAACATTGGACATATTGTATTCAACATGTAAGGACAGCTGCATACCTTTCATCATGCAATTGTCTGGCAAAAAGAGCAGCTCAAACTTTGAAGTCAGGCTTAAAGAAACAGCCTACAGCTTCATATACTTAACTGGCCTGGTTCCAATTTTATTATCGGACCACCCTCTCATGCAACTAAAGGGATAGCTCCAGCAATGTTGCTAATGGGGAGAAATCTGATCTTCCTGGACTTGGGGGTGTGGGTGAAATGGCATGAGGAACACCAATGCTGGACACAAGATTCAACTAGGCGAGAGAGAGAGAGAGAGAGTTTACTTCAGAGGACAAAGCTCCCTTTAGGAGCCATAGGAACTGCCCAGCATGGGTAAGAGGCATGTTCGATATGAGGTCAGTTGCTGTGAGGTATAAGGTTCGAGTCCTGAATGAGCATGTGGACCATACGAAAGCTGCAAACTTGCAAATGGTGCAGGAACAAAATGTGCCCGACTCTTCAACAGACTGTTTGACTGTTCTGGAACGTGTGGATTCTCCTCCTGTGTCAAATGTTGAAGATACCTCGGAATCTGAGATAGGCATGGTGGATGATGCCGCCTCGAGGCCTTTGCCACCAGAAGAAGAGAATGAATTTCTTCCGAGACGCTCTGGGCAAAGGAGGTGAGCTAACGTGTGGTAGACACCATCTGTATCTGAGGCAGAGTTGGAGGAACCTGACCCGGTGCTAAAACACCCCAGGAGGAGCTTAGAAAAAAGGAACCAATCTATATCCTCTGACTGCAAGGAGGGAGGGATATAGTGATTGTAACAAGGTCAACCAGTTGGACCTCGTTGAATATGTGTTCCCTGATTGGGGCTGTTAATTTGGTCCAATCAGGGAACCCTGGCTGGAGCTGGACCAGTGTCAAGGAGTCTACGTGTAAATAACGGGTGATTTGGTGACGGGATATTTCAGTAGTGTTTGGAGAAGGTATTCCAAAGAACCAAAGCAGCTGAAGGCGTGGTTGTCAAAGGGATAGTGGGATTTATCTGAAACTAAGAGCCTGAGAAATGGAGAGAATAGGAAGCTCAGCCAAATGATCTTTGGAAAATATGAATCTGGACATAAGGTAGGCATAGAGAAGAGTTTCAGGAACAGATTCAATCAGACAGAGTGCATGTTGATGATTTTGAAAGAATTTAAGTAGATATATTGAGATGGAAATTATATAAGAGATATAAACTCAATTCGTGGCTGACCAAATGTCTAGTGCAATGGTCTAATGGAGTGATCAGACATGGTCTTGTCTTTGAGCATGACCCTGAAAACAGATAACTTACATAATATGGCCAGATCAAGGGAGAGCATATATTGAAGAAAACCTTTAGAACGTACAGGAGAGCAGTGGCCTCAAATTATATTTGACAATATGAGTGGTAAATGATTGAATAACCTAATAATTTCATTTGTGGTACCCTTCCTGTGTATCTAATGTATTTTTCATGTTTGATAAATCCAAATACTGATTTATTTTTTAAAATTAGGAATGTGATCAATTTGTTTTTTTGATATTCCTCACCAAATAAATCATACATCACTGTACTTCATTACACAGTTTACGTAACAGGTCATCAAATTACAGTGAGGCATCAGTCCTGCTGTGGGGTGAGGAATTCAATTACACATAGATTTTCTTCATGTGACTTCTGCACCCAAAATACAGTATTTAAAGATGAAAAAGGAGCAGGAACATTTAAAATTTCAAAATCAGATCATGAGGAACAACCTTGTAATGGGCAAAAAATTAGACCAGTTGAAAGATAAGTATTTTAATCAGACTTGTTTGGACATGTTCTAACACATTTTAGGATAAGTGGATGTGAACCTAGACCTTCTGGCCCAAAGTTTCAAAGACAGGGGCACTGCCACAGTGTCAGAAGACTCTAGAAGATTTGTAAAGATTCTAATTTTTAATCAATCTTTTCAGACGTGTTTTTGCGCATCTATGGGACAGGTGCAACATGAACCTGGACATTCAAGCCTAGAAGTAGGGACTTTACCACTGCACCACAATAGCCCTTCCAACCGAATGATGTGCTTGTCATCTGTTTCAGGAAATTGTTTTTATTACAAGTACAGCTTTAACACTTTTATGTGTCGCACTTAAGAGTAGAAGCATGTATTCACTCCATCACCTCAAATTGTATGGTGTTGACCTGGAGGCCGTTTTGTTTGTGTCAAATTGGATATCTGAGTTTCAGATGCCCTTCAAGCATAACACATACTCTAATGCAGAGGTACTGGGTAATGCAGAAGCTGGAGAATCTGAGATAGCAAAGTGTGGAGGTGGATGAACACAGCAGGCCAAGCAGCATCTTAGGAGCACAAGGCCTAGACCCTTCATCAGGATTCAGTTGAAGGGTCTAGACCCGAAACGTCAGCTTTCGTGCACCTAAGATGCTGCTTGACCTGCTGTGTTCATCCAACTCCACACTTTGTTATGTCACATACTCTAATGTACGTTGTTCCAGGATGTGCAGGGGAAAGATTTATTCAAGGTGTTCCTTTTAAAATTGTATCACTTTGATTAATTTTATCCTTTAAATGAATCACTGTAACTTGTGTTTTAAAACTCTATATCAGAAAATAGATCAGTCCTTGACTGTTTTATTCACTCACCATTGGCCCATTGTTAATAAGTTCTAAATTGTATTTGGTCCTTAAGTATTCATTGCTGTTCATTTCTAACTCCTGTAGGTGGCAGCTGCAAGTGCCTTTGCACAGACTCTGAGACGTTACACATCCTTAAATCATCTTGCTCAGGCAGCCCGTGCTGTGCTGCAGAATACTGCACAGATTAACCAGATGCTGAGTGATTTAAACCGAGTAGATTTTGCAAATGTTCAGGTAATTAGACTGCACCAGAGAAAAGCTCCAGGTCCAATCATAATCATTCAAATTAGCTGAACTCAAACCAAGCAGTGTTAAGGGAGCACTGGTCTGGATTTTATGTTGGTAATGAGAACAGAACTGTCAGTGGTTGCTATCATTACTCCTTTGAAGTTCACACATACATCGTTAAATGCAGAAGCTGGCAGCTGATGTGATGGAAGCCATGCTTCTTTAGAAATTGAATACAGGAGATCCGCTAAATCAATCAATTGGAAGTTTCTCTACTATCATAAATTCTACATATCTTTTAAAATTGTCCAAAGTTAAGATATTTTATCTTCTACTATAAACCCATGTGTATGTCACAAATCACTTGTTATATGGAGTAAATTAAAAGTAGTGAACCTTTTGCTTCCCCATTTGCTGTGTTTGGGAATATTTTAATGTGACTGGTTGCTTACCTTCCTTGAAACCATCGCTGCTGCTGTATGCCTGGTATTTCCTTCACTCAGCGCCAGAAAGAAACTACCATCAATAAAGGAAAGTCTACACCACAGAGATTGCTATATCTTTGTTGGCAGCCTTCTTTTAGATCAGCAGAGAACATCATTGCATCCCCTCTGACCGGAAGATCATTCCATTTTGTGGATTTAGTGCCCTGGTTTAGGGAGAAAAAATGGATTAAGTAGATAATACCTCATTTAATTGTTATCCTTTGACCCATTCCTGCAAATGACATTGTGTAGCAGTAGGTTAATGCCAGATTCTGCCTAAGCTCTGATATTCAAAGGTCAGATAGCCTGAAAACATCAACTGCCCGTATCCTCAGACATAGAATGATACAGACCTCTTCTAACACTTGGAAAGAAGAAGAAAATAATAGTTGAGAGAGTTGGGGACATTAGATGTGATCTCTCTGAATCCAAGATGAAAGGAAGATCATGGTACAAGTCTGTACATGTGTCATCTGCTGTTTATGTTATTTTAAAGCAAATACCATATCAATATAGTAGCTGGAAAGTGTTAATCAATTTAGTTACAGGAAGACACGTGATTATATAGAACTTAAAATGCTTCAAATTCAAAAAAATACTTTCCAATGCAATTACAGTTGTTATGTGGAATAGCATGATTCAGATGACACACAATTTAGTGGTGTGGACTGTGGGATGAATGCTAGCCAGAGAAGTAGGAAAACCTTGTACCCCAAGTAATGCCAAGGAATATTTAATATCCATCTTGACCACAAGAGCAAGCAAATAGACTCTAGTTTTGCCATTTTTCATCTGACCAATGCAACATTTTCTCAGTACTGTACTCAAGTGTCAAACTCACCTGAATCCTGAAGCAAAGCTTGAACCTACAAGCCTCTGACCGTAAGATGCTATCAATCAAAGTCAAACTGTCATTTGTGATTCGTCACTTGCATTTTCTCAATTTAGAGTTGATTCTGTGTTGGTTATGAGTTCATGTAGTGTGAAACTAATCAGAGGAGCTAGATCACCCTCTAGTTAATGTCTTTGTCAGTGAGAGAAGTCTCTGGCATATCTTGTCTTTTGAAAATCAGTTTATATTTGATGAGCAGATATACATGTACTGTAATAGTGACTTAATGGTTTTCTCAGGAACAAGCTTCATGGGTGTGTCGTTGTGAGGATGGGGTTGTGCAAAGGCTGGAACAGGATTTTAAGATGACTTTACAGCAACAGAACTCCTTAGAGCAATGGGCATCCTGGTTAGACAGCGTGGTAACCCAGGTCCTCAAACCATATCATGGCAGTCCTAGTTTCCCCAAAGCTGCCAAACAGTTCCTGCTCAAGTGGTCCTTCTACAGGTGGGTGTTATAATACTGTTCTGCATAATTAGAAATGTGTTATTAAATGAAAATGTACTTAGTATGTGTCATGATGCACAGGAAATTCAATTACAGTATGTTACAGTAAATCCTCTATCGATCAATCATGAATTCGCCTATCCACACCAAAATTAAGTACCAACAAAAATCAACATCTGCAAGAAAAATATCACATATCCGAGATTTTTAATCTAGTTTTAACGAGCTCCGCTGTCACAAATTTCATCATTTGCTGCCAGACCTGCTGAGCTTTTCCAGCAATTTCTGCTTCTGTTTTTGATTCACAGCATCTACAGTTATTTTGGTTTTTATGACATATCCAACACCTCCTTGAAATCATGTCATGTTTTGGCCTCAACGTTTTTCTGTGGCTGTAAATTCCACAGGCTCACCACTCTCTGGATGAAGAAGTTTGTACTCATCTCAGTCCTAAATGGTTTTCCTCAGATACTTAGACTGTAACCACTGGTTCTGGTTCTTTGGCTGGAACAGGCAAAATAGCAACACTTGAACACTTAATTTTCTCCAGTCATTCAGTTTTGATACAATAGTAGACTTAAAATTGCTTTGTACAAATGATCAGGATTAATCCTAGAATTTCTTTCCAGAAGCAATGTAAAATATACTTTGATAACCTGTATCATGCCGAAGCCTATTGTCTCAACAACTATTCCAAATCATAGGATAAATAAGATTGTTCATTCATATTAAGTCCATTAATAACAGATTTACATGATAGAAAAATATAGACAGAATTTGCAAATGACCCAAGTTGTGCCCAGATTATTAATAACAGGAGTATATTTATTAAGAAATATATACCTTAACTTCCTGTATTTGAATATTGTGCATGTAATTGCGTTACATCCTGCATAGGCAGCTACGACAAGATGACCAGCTTACAGCTATGGTCACAGTCAAATTCATGTCATGATGATCTGATAATCCAGAACAAAATTAACTTTTATTTAGAAAGTGTGGATTAGTTAATGAAAGCTAAAAGACAAATTGTGTCTATGTAAATTGATTGAGTTTTTGATGAGCTAATTTAGGGGATTTAAGAGGATAATGTGTATAATGAAGTGCATTTCTGAAAGTCATTTGATAAAGTGCTGCACAACAGCCTGCCAGTAAAGTCAAAGCTTATAAAGCTTAAAAAGGACAATAGCAGTATGGATATCAAGTTGGAAGAATGACCGGAAACAGGTAAGCATCCTCTTTTCTTACTTGACGAAAGTTATACAGTAGAGGTTCCCAGGCTTCGTTCCCAAGACCACTGCTTTTCTATTTAAACTAATAATCTGCAATTGTCTACGTAAAGTACTGTATTACAATTTGCTGATGACTCAGAAATTGAAGTATTATGATACATCAGTTTGATAATCGATAGACTTCAAGAAGACTTAAATAGACTGATGGAATTGTTGGAGACATAACAGATGAAATTTAATCAACAGGAAGTACAAAGAGAAACAATGTAAAATAAAAGATATAATTCTAAAGTGTGCAAGAACACACACCTGGCAACATGTATGCCCACATTGTTGATTTGATTTGATTTATTATTGTCACATGTATTGAGATACTTGGTGTAGAGCAAATTGAGTAAGTGATTAAAAAAATAGGATCTTAAGGTTCATAAATAGGCATGGACTACAAAAGCAGGCAAGTCATGATGAATCTTCATAAAATACAATTTTCATCTCAACTGCAGTATTATGCCCAGTCCTAGGCTCTTCAGAGATATTTGAAAGCTAAGAAAGAGTGCAGAAAAGATTTAGAAGAATGTTTCTAGGGATAAGGGACTTCAGTAACAAGGAAAAATCAGAGCGTTTTCCTTTTAGAGGATAGAGTTGATGAGCAATTTGATAAAGATGTTTAGAATCATGATGGCAGATAAAGAGAAACTTTTACCATTGGCAGACCAGCATTTAAGAACCAGAGGACACCAATTTAAGGGTGAATGACCAAAGAACAAATGGCAACATGACAAAAATCATTTTTAGACAGTGAGTGGTTAGGATCTGGAATGCCAGAGAGCGCGGTGGAGGCAGATTTAATTGAGGATTTCAAGGTGAATTAAATGAACAAAGTAAAAACTTACAGGATATGGGAAAAGGTTGCAGAGTAAAAGACTAATTAAGTTGCTCTTGCAGCGAGCGGCACTGATACACTGCGTATAATGGTCTCTTTTTGTGCTGCAAGCGTTTTTATCATTGTATCACAACCCCCACCTAATACATTTCCTGTTGTGATTAGATAATTAAGGAGTAGGTGGCAAGTGGAAACCAGCTATAAAAACACTTCTTTGTAACATTGTCTTCCTTCAAAGCCAAAATCTAGTGTTGGCTGCGTATAGGTTTCCAAAATGGTAGGTGCTTTTAGAAAATATGTAGCAAGAAAATCTTATTAATGACACATTTAAAGGAACTTCAGAAAGACCTATTCTATTTAATTTAGTTCAATGGTGATTCGGGATTTAACTTTGAGGAGTGCAGCAAGTTTTGGGTCCTTTCATCTCATTCGCCTCCTGTATGATGAATACATGTACTATTTGATAGAGCATCGTGTGGCACAGGCAAAGGGAGAAACACCCATTGCTGTCATGGGTGAGGTAAGTTGAATGCGATCTCCTGTCTCCATCTTGTTCTCATAATTGTAAATTTATAAATCTCTTAATTTATAAAGTGCTAATGTGGTCATTTTAATCTTCTTGCTGACATATATGTTACATGCCAAACCTTTAATTATTGTGTCAATTGTTGAAAGACTGTTTATTTTTCCTAATAAAATAAATAACTAATTGTTAACTGTGTTGTGTAAAAATAATGTAAAATGCAATTTTAAAAGGAATAAATTTATTTTATTTATACCCCTAAATAATGACAAATTCATGCAACCTACAATTTATTTTAAATTCATTGTTTAATTTTGTGAAACACGTGATAGAAGTATTTAGTGTAATATTAAAATGATTAAACACAAGAGGATGTCATGCAGTACTCAACTGTTTGAGTTGTGGTCTAGTTCTCTTTCAGTTTTGTAATGCAACACGTTAAAGGCAAAATGAGACACCTTTCTTCTTTTAATGTAGTTTGCTGATCTTGGACGGGCTTTAAACCCACTAGATCCTGACAAAGGTAGGCAATGTGCTTGAACACAAATAGAAATCAACACTTGTGTTTATTTTATAACTGAGTTTGTAGTATTGGAAGATTTCTAAACTTTGCGACAAGTTGATCATTTACACAAATCTGGAGAGTGAGAGACATTGTACACCAGGGATATACAAAAAAAATCCTCATTTGGACTGCGAGTTTTATAATTTAAGCCCACAGATTGCCTTGCATCCTTACTCTGATTTGGGCATTTATATTGATTCAGCAAACACAACCACTTGATTGGGAATGATGACTACCATGTACTGTACTGAATACTGTGGCTATTCATTGCTCCAAAGTGCCATTCATTTATTTGTAATATACAGTTGCATCCTTTCACCTCCTTAAATTATTTCTGCGCAAGTAAGTATTTTTGGAACTTTTTGATGAATAATTCCATGTGGAAGATAAATGTGAAAATATCTAAAAGTATGCGAAAGTAGGAATGAAATCACATTTTCACAATATCTAACTAAGCTTGTTGTATGGAATTGTGTCCAGAGCTAGCTCAGATTATGTATACCCCAGTATTAACAATGGAATTTGAAGAATAAACGTCAACACAGATTTGTTGAGATGAATGGTCTACTTAAACACTGTAATTTCTATCTATGTGTAATTTTGTATTGAGTTTTTTTAAGCATATAATCCTCATTGCCAATCATCCTTTACTGTCTAAAGTCCTTCAAAATGTCATCACCTCCCAGATTTGTGATGGGTTTTTTTCCCTTCAGTTCCATGCAGTCAAGTTTCTACTCCTGCCCAGTGCTAAAGCAGCTATGAGTAAAGTTGTAAATGACATACTATGTGATTGTGGGTATCATCCTGCCTGTAGACTTTCATATAGTCAACGACAGTAGTCTTATCTAATGTCCCTTATGTTGTCAAGCTCAGTGGGACCGACTTCACTTGGTTCTGTTGTTAGCTATCTAATCATGGCCATTGCATCTCCAGCAATGGTTTTTCTTATGGACTGCACTCTGAGTATCCAAAGATTTACCCTTGGCCTATTCGACTTTAACTATTGTGGAATCAGCTTTTACTTTTCACTATCTACAACCAGCTCTACCTTTTCTCTGTTGGCCTTTCCACTACTTTTCTGTTTGTCCAACATCCAGCCCTGGATTAGCCACAAATTTCTCCTGATAAACATTGGGCAGACCAAAACCATTATCTTCAGCCCCTGCCCAAGATTTGTACCTTGAATGCAAATTCTATTCCCAGCCCCAGTACGCTGTTCAACCTTAATCTGATTACCGCTTTAGAGCACTAAGATCATCTGTATACCTTACCATGCTCCAGCTGCCACTCAGCTAACATCTTTCTCTTTGCAGGCTTAACTTGGTGTCTGTTCATCCACTATTTCAATTTAAAATTCCTATCCCTGTATATAAATCATTTCATGATCAGTCTGCTTCCCATATCTGTAGTCTCTCCCAGTGCATCATGGCCTACCTCTGTCCAACTCTACAGCTTCTTTTGTATCTGTCTCTCTCCCCTTTGGAAGCTTTTCCTTCAGAAAACTAGGATAGGCTCCATAACCTGGTTTTGTAAACAACCTCGCCTCTTTTCCTCCTCAAAACCCACCTCATTGACTCAGCTTCCTTCTTTGCCACCTTTAAACTCTTTACACCTTTTGCCTAGGATATTTTTCCACTTTAAAAGCCTACATAATGCAATGTTCATTATTTCTTAGGGATTTTGTTTCTTTATATTACTTCACCCATGTTCATCATTATGCCCAGTTCTTATTCTAGAAAATATCTATGTAAAGTAAATATTCCTTGAAGTGTTTTTGTGCAGGCAAAGTCTGCACGTATTTATTTATGTGACTCTGAATTTGTATCATTTTTCCTTTTAAAACATTCAGATGAGGAGGAGGAAGAAGAAGAAAGCGATGATGATAGTCAACAAGAAATTCCAATGGACAATGAACCAACATTAGTAACAGATGCCATGGAGCCACCGGCCAAATTGCCACGGACGGATTCAAGGGGAGTGTTCGTCCAAGCACCACCAACCAACTGAGAACGAAATGTAGGGCAAAAAAAGGAAAGCTTTTGCTTGAATTTAGCGCAGTTCACTCACCATCCATGGTACTTAACTGTCATGGCATAGAAAGACATTGTCTATAGTTATCACGAATCTCAAACATTTGCCAAAATTATTTTAGTTCAACATTTATTTATATGAGTTATATTAAAAATAAAAGAAGAAAATTTCTTTCAAAAATTTGGGCACTAGGAGTAGAACACATTGTAAATTGAATATCTTCACACAGTCACCAATTTAAAGCCACTCAGCTCTCAGAATATGTAGAAACTCAATTTTTATAAAACATTCTTTGCATTCTGCTGCTTATATTTTTTCTTTAAAAACCATGGGAGCCAGGCAGGACAGTAACCTATTGCCCAAATACCATGATTTCATCTCATTCAGTTGCATTTACTTTTATTTTCATAACCAAAACATTGCATCTGTGAGCTTTGTTTGCTGCCACTGGAATACAACAAAAGGGGAAATGAAAAGTCCCACTAGAATTTCTAACAAAATTTATTTCAAATTAAATTAGGTCTGTTTATAAGTGTGTTACTAAACATTGTACAGGTATAGGAAATAGTGTGTTTAATATGTGGGCCCCTGATTCACCTTTAGTTGAAATAAACTCTGAAACTAACTAGACTACTGAGTCAGTTTACACACATTATTTTAAATATTTGGGTTTTAAAAGAATTACGAGCTGTTTGATTACGCCAGCAGCTTCATTCAGCTAAAATAATCAACAAAATTTTACTGCCAAGGAAGCGCAGATTGAACTGGGGGCATAACAATGAGTTGAATCAAAGATTATTCATTCTAGATTGACAAATATGATTGTATTTGCCCACCAATGAACCTCTTGTAAGCCAATCTTGGAGAAGTTCCTCTGCTTATTTGATGAGCATTTGTCTTTAATATGTTTGTTTTAAAAGTTAAACATACTTATTAGGCACATTTTGTAAGGCTGTGCAGTAGTTTGTGCAGTGGCAGCAAGTGTAACAGAACACTGACTTCACACATTTGTGTTATTTTTCTTTGACTTTCAAACAAGTAAGTTAGTAACTATTTGGATTTCACTTTACCTCTACTGCTTATAGAATGAAAGTTTATTTCAACTGAAACTTAAGAAATATGATGCATTTTTCCATGTAACTATTATATCATTTGACTCTACATCCTTCTTAGGGTGACCCTAGTTACTGCTGATGGGTTTGAAGAATTGACCATTTACATAGAACATAATGAGGCACTTTCCTGATAAGAAATAGGGAATTTGTTCTGAAAGAGTGTTGCACAGTCACTTTCTATTCCTGGTGTTCCATGGGAGTCTTAGAGAGGGCTAGAAAATAGGGATGTGCTCACTAGAAGTGTTAGTTATGTTGTATTATCTCACAGATTGCAAACTAAAGCTTTTTACAGGCATTTTCTGTCCACTACAAAATACGATAGGAATGAAAACAGGAATTTAGGCGATGGGAGAAAGAGTATTAAGATGTAAATCCTTTGCCAATAATATGATTAGGCCAGTGTTCAGCAAAATTTAACTAACACTATCTTGCTGGTGTGTTGACATAACTTTCAGGAACTGTCATATATTGCTGCATGATTTGTTGACAGAGTTTAATAATTTATGTTGCTATGCAATGTTTAATGGAATCTTGAATTTCCAGATTCATTACTCTTGTTCTGCTCTGCAAGGAAGTCCCATTAAAATGTTAAAGTAAAAATGGTAGAGCTTAGATTGTTAGCACTTTATTCCACGCTCTTCTCTGGTATGGGCCTTATAATCTTTGCTACACTAGACTTGGTCAATGAATTGAAATCATAGAAAATTATTAAGAAGAACCTTGAACACAATCAATCCTTGTAGTACCTATTGCATTAAACTTGATAAAGATCACTGGATGACACCAGCTATATTGATATAGATGTGAAATGTTTAATTTTTCAATTTACCTGCAGAATATAATTTAGCACCAATTTAAAGCACAATTATCAAACAAGGGAAAATCTCTATTCAAATTCCAAATTTAAGCTTCTGTTTTTTTAAAGAGGTTCACCTACTCTAAGCTAAAAAGTATTCAGAATCAGCCATATGTGTGAACAAGTTGTAAAACAAGATGTGCTGGTCCATCAGGCATCACTTCCCCCTATAATAATGAAAAATATGAACTTCCTAGTGATCTAGAAATATTATTAATGGAGAAATTGCATTGCAAGAAACTTCTGAGCCTGTTACATTTTGGACAACCTTGCTTTCATTTGGAGCAATATCTTTGAGGAAGTTTGAATTCCTTATCTAAAACAATGCTCAATCCAACTGACCACTAAAAATGTACTGTAAATAACCAGTTTTAATCTTAGGGACTCCTCCCTGTTGGTAGGAAAAAACCCGAACTATTTATATTTTAAAGAAATTTATCCTTTTCCTTTTCATTTTCATTTTTCGGTTTCTGCTCTCTACTGACCCATGTTGGAATTTTCTATGGTGGTGGCGGTGCTGCAATGTCTCACTCGTGGGCATTCTCAATGTCTGAGCTGTTACAGTGGGTGTCAACAGGTTATTTGACAATTTGCAGTATCACAATTGAACCTGATTCTGTCTTAACTCATGTCCATGCAAATTTTACAGGAGGAGCCACTGGATAATAAGCTTTTTCACTTTGCAAGCCTTTCACATGGCCTCTTCTATCAAGGCCTGTAATATTGTTATCCATTGATTGTTACCTTGCTTTGAATTCTTTTATTTCTTCACTCTTCTTTCCCTTCATTAAATAAGCAGTCATGATTTGTATTAATTTTGTTGCCTTACAGAAATCTATCTTTTAAGAGAAGCCAGAGTGTGATTTCATGTGAGGATTTCCTACTTGAGAGCCCAATGATGTCATGCTGCAACAGCATTGTCTTTTAAGGATGTAAGAAGAGCTAAAAAGAATAATCTGCAGGTCTTTGAATTACTTTATAATTTATGCAGAAAGAGTACAACAGTTCCCAATGTGTTATCCAAGAATTTATTTCTTGTAAATTTAACTTTCAATCCAATGCTTTGCCTCACTGAGATTGGCTTTTCACCTGGTCCAAAATCTAATTCTGAAAATTACTTCTAAATAATGACAAAAGCAATATTAAATTGGCTGCAATTCAGGAATGAAAGGGGGGAGAAAAAGCAATAGGTCAAACAGCCTTATTAGCAGAAATGTTAAGACTGAGGCCAATCTGACATTGGACAAGTTATCAGCTCATCAAAATGCAAAAAATATCCAATCAGTACCAGGTGCAGATGGTGTGTTGAAATTTCTGATGGTTATGATTCACTCACTGACTAAAATGTGCTTTTAAACTGTAAATTATAGCCATATTGGTCATGCTTCAACCAATAGAAAAGATTAGTAGAAAATAGGAAACTGTTGACATGTGCCTTGTTCAGCTGTGATCAAGAAATTTGTTACAATTCCAACTATTTCTTACTTTTCAAATATACACACAATGATGGAGGATATTTAAATATTTAATGAATTTAAAAAATTCATTAAACAACTGCTGAGCAGTTGATCCAGCAAATTAACTTGTTTTGGAGGTAAGGTATAATATTGGACTTTAATTATAGTTTCTGCAACATGACTGACTCCAGAAGGAACACATTTGTTTAATAGCAGACATTGATCCTTTTCTTCTTCGTAATCCGCTGCCAGTTAAATGCTCGTTCACCTGCCAACATACATAGTCTCCCTCCCTGCAGTACTGTCTAGTGACGTCAGCAGAAATGATCTGCCGATGTACCCGTGCATGACTCCATTAAAAATAACAAAGGCAGTATTTCAGTGCAGTATGAGCTACAGCTTTGGCTGGGCTAGTGTTGGGTGGACCTTCCCATGTTGTATCTAATGCAATCATTATTGGATGATTGAAGTAATCTTCTAACGTGGAGATGGAATTTCCTCATAAGGGAGTAAAAGCAATTTTTTTTTTAATGAGGCATTGGTCATTTTCTTCTGTTTTAACCTTAACAATTAAACAGGAGTAGGAACCATGACTTTTCAATCTGTGAACCATACCATGAGTGTCACAAGGCCTGCTTCTGTGGCCGTGCTTTTTTGCCACAACTGATTCATGTGACCGTCATATTGACAGGTTACTGTATCTGGGTGTTCTGATGTTCTGTTCCTACTCCTATGTAATGGTCTAATTTCAGTATTCAAATTTAATAACTTATGTTGCAGTGGAGTCGTTCTATATGGTAAAACTGTCTTGAACAATAGTGGATTTATATTATCATAGTTTGCAATAAATGGAATGCGGCAACAACAGTTTAATTTAGCATTATAACCATATGCCTCTGACTTAACTGGAAGTGGAGGAGCTAACTTTAACTATTGTTTGTGATGTAACATGGGCATTCCTGCATGGCTACCCATATACACCCCACCTGATATTCCCTTCATTGACTTTAATGACCATTGTACCCTCCACCAATCTGATAGCGCCAAAAGTTAGAATCCACCCCCCATCCCACCTGGTCTCTTTTCAAGTTGAGTCTTATTGATCTTGGTAATTTATGACGTATAGTATTGTTTCCAGTCCATATTATCATAGAAAAAGGCATTGCAGATTTTCAGATAAATCTAAAATATTTACAGCTGTAATAAAGGAAGCCCTTGCAATGAAATGATTGCCGGTTATTCAAGTCTGTTAGTAAACTGAACCAAAGATTTGTGTGAAATGACTCTCGATACAGTGCTAAACACGCTTGCCTGCTTAGTGTCAGAACTTTGACAAGGATCTTTTGGTCCACCTGTTGATTCTGAAGCCATTCACATTTAGTTATTTTGGCTTCTAGATTGTATGGTGCTTCAGTTGTCAACTTGGTCAATTAAGACTTGAATGTAAAATTCTAAAGCTGTAAATACAAGACATGATAATTCACTGCTGAAGAATTTCCTCTCTTAAAGTAGATCCAGTAAAATGAAGGTACCTCGTATAACATGCATTTTACACAATTACAGGATCCTACAGGAAAACAACCCAAAAAAGGTAATTATTCAAACTGCTCTTTATCTATTAATAAATATAAAGTTTCCACAAGCAGTTGCTTTACTTTGTGTTAGTGAAGGAAGAAATAGCTGTTAATTTCACTTGTGTTGATGTCATTAAACTATATTAAAACCACACAACAGCAGGTGACCTCATTCTCTACAATATGATATTTAATTTGTTCCAGGAAATTGATATAAAGATATTAAATTCTGTTAGACATGCTCTTTCTATTTTTAATCAAACGATGATTCTTGGCAAGGCTGAGGTATAAAGTAACAGATCAAATTTCATATTTTATTCTGGGATTCTATTAAAAACATGAAGTAAAGGTTGGTGAGGGAAAAAGTGTTGTAAAAAGACTGGATTTCCCTTTAACCTAATGAAAAAGAAGTGCAATAAGGTTTAAGTGGCAGGGAGCTTTCTGATATAATCAGATGTTTTTGGTAGTATAAAAAAGTGACCAATATATATTTTTTAAAATCTTCTTTAAATTTTATCTTTGGTAGAGTTTAATTTCAAAAAAGTGAGTTTTATTATAGATCACAATATTTTCAGAAAGTAGTTAAGCCCAATTAATTTTGGTTCTAATTCATTTGTGTGAAGATCTGAAAAACTATTCAGTATATTAATTTACTTTTCCAGTCTAGATTAGTGTTCTTTCCAAAGTTTAGATTGAATCTAGTTGGTTTGTTTCAATATGATGATGTAAATCATCTGGAAAACTCCCTAGTAAGCACAAGGTTATTTGACTAGAATTTTCTATAATCTTGTCATATCTGAAGAAGCCAATGTGAATCCAAAGCCAGACTCTCAAACAAAAGCTGAGGAGTTAAGTGGATCAACAATTGGCCATTCAGGTTTCTGTCAATGAATTCAAAATAGAGTTTCCTTAAACCTCTTGTGACTGATAGTTTTATTTTGTACGTTTGTTTTGTTCTTTTCCAAGTGCGATTAAACAGGTTTATTCTCTGTTTCAATAATATCCATTTAGCACTGACTAATTCATTAATAATTACTAACAGTTAGACTTTCAGGTGTACATGTACAAGATCTGAGAACTTGGCCTGCCTCAACAAGAGGGGGGTGAAAAAGGATCAGAAACTTTCTATTAAACTTTGTTATAAAACCACATGGTAGCTATTAGGGAGCTTTTGTTCATAAGTGTACAAATTGAATGATAATTGACCATTGTGGGCCAGATGACAACATTCAAATAGGCCTGCTGAGATCTTTGAAGCCTCCAGTTTTTGATTGACAAGAGCAGGAGCTTTGAAGCCCACTTATCAAATTGTACATGCCATAACTAACATTGGCCTGATGTGTCTCTGTTTACACCTATATCTCTGTCTGTTGACATAATTATTTTTCCAATTTCAAAAACAATGTTGCCCCCTCTCATTTGCCATTTTCCTCTTTTTCTTTCATAGGCAACCTATTTTTGTCTTAAATATATGTGGGGTCTGGGAGAGCAAATGTTTGTATTCAGATTATCAGGCTTGGAGAACATGTTCATTTGAGATCACTTATAAGACCAAGCACATGTTATGCTGGATTGAAAGGATGAAAGAGGAATCTGACTAAGAAATTAGGACCCGTATTTATTATCCTCTGCACACAGTCAGTTTCATTTAGTAATCACAGAGGAAGTAAAGTCAAAGAGCAGGTGCCGTGAAGTTTTCTGTGAATAAAAGAAGGTCATGCTTGTCCAGTATCCTGCTTGAAGTTTAAATTCCTGTAAAGAAGCATTTGGAGACCAAGAAAAGACCCTTCCTCTTACAAGTTACATGTACAAACTAAAAAGGCTGCCACCCACCTGAACACTCCTGCATTAAACCTTTTCAGTCTTAAGCCATGGTAGTGATGTGATCATCCACAACTCCTCCTGCATATAACATATTATACTACAGTTCATTTTCAACACTTGGGTAAAGGCTGTTCATTTCACTATTAAGTTGGGTATTTTGCAATAGTTAATCATCAATTAGTCACTCAATCCTGCAGTTTTTTAAAACACTTTCTCTGAGTCTTGTGGTTGTTTCTGTTTTGAAGTCCTGCTGTTAGGACAGTGATTTTGGTCAGGTTATTTTCTTGGACAAGATGCAAACCCTTATTTTGTTGTTGTTGCTGAATTTGAATTTACTTTGTCTTCAATCGTTGTTTATAGCTGTCTCTTAATATCCATACATTTTTGCAACTAGCTTTGCTAGTAGTCTGTATTAATACTGTTTCCTCATAATGAATTGACTTATTTCAATAATGAATTATCTGAAGAATTTTTAAAAATTGAAAACAGATAGAGAAAGAAATGCTGCTTTCACTTTGCCCACTGCACAAAAATACCATACACGGAAACAGTTTGAACTCAAAAGCCAAGAACGTAAGCACTCGGGGTCAGATAAGGACATAAGTAAGGCACAATAGCCACTCCTAGCCTCAAGCGCAAACCACAATGCATTCTGTGTGGACATAGGGTTAAAAACATGGTGTTAGATCTTCTACAGTTCACATTAATTTCCCAAGTCTACGTCGTTAATCCTCAGTTCCCATCGGCCTTGGAAATTAGTCAGAGAAAACTGCCCCTCTTTTGTAATCAGATATTTTCCTACTACAAACACTTTAGGTATCTCGGTGTGTATGAAGTATAACTAGTTGCAAAGTACTGAGGCAAACTCAGTAATGCAGCTCCTGTTCGAGCAGTGATTTCATTTTCTCCACTAATTGATGTCAGTGCTAATCACCACTAAACCAAGACCAGGTCCTTTTTTTTTCTGTGAAGCTAATTAATGAATGACCATCTCCTTTGAAAATGGAATTGTAGTATCACATTACAATCTTTTTCTTTCTGTAAGCCCCCACCCTAGACCAGTCGATCGTTATTTTGATTGATACAGCTACTGGAGAGGAATTAAACATCTTGTATCTGTCTGTTTTGGTGGTAATAAAATTCACTCAGATTAATATGATTTCAATGTGGAAATTTTAGTGTCAAGATGCTTCACCATCTCAGATGAGATGCTGTCCTGAGCCTGTTATGTCATATCCAAAATTAAATGGAAAAATAATCAGTTTTCCTAAGTAGATCAAAGATTTTGTCTATATACCTGAGTAACTGTTTTCACTTCCATCATAATTATCTAAATGCCACCCAAGTACAGTGATTTATGTAGTTTTTGTAAAGTATGATTGATAATTGCTGCTGTTCATATTCTAATTAAATATGTAACTTAAACTAAACTGAAGAGAACCACATAAGTGTAAGATATCTGAAAGTAAGCTGCTAAAACTCTTCCACAACCACCACTGCCCACAGCATTTAATTTGTTTCTCACCAGTTTCTTCGCCTTTTCCTGGATGTGTGGACTTGAGGATGGTGCTGAGTCTTGTGCATATTTATCATGAACGGGTTGTCACAGTACTAGTTTGTTCCAAGATACTATTGGTGTGGTCATTATTCATGTGCACATCTTGATCGCAGGAGGGAATTAAACAAAGCCCAAGCCACCTCTCATGTGATATTGAAATGTGGGCCCTGGTCTGTCTCAACAAATCCAAGACCATTTAAAGCTAAAGTAGTTTGAAGTCTCTAATAATTCATTGATCTTTAATGGGTGACAAAATTCAAATAAAAAATATATTGAGTATGGCAGTTTGTTCCTCGTAAATAACCACAACTTATAACTTTAGTTGCATTGATGGTTGAGGTTTAAAATGATTTCTGAACACCAGATATGCAGCAAACAGACCAGTAATGTCTCCCAATTAAAAATCTTGTTTCTCCTGAAATATCTTATGATTCAAAATCATTTCTAATATAGTTTACATATTCACAAGGAGATTATATTTGGATGTTATTGTCTCTGTTTTCTTAGTGTGTTCACTGGACACTCAGTTCCTGATGCCAATCATTAGTTTCCAAATAACTAACTAATTTTTCCTCCTACAGTCTCTTGGAAGGAATCAAAAGAACTTTAATAGGAGACTAGACATGCTCAATATCTGTAGCGTGTACAAAAAAGTTGAATTATATGGTCATATAAATAGCAGGGCGAGAAAGCTCAGAAATGACTTGTCAATAAAGCTATCTTCTTTTTGTCCAATTCTTTGGGAGTATTTTTCTTGTACATTCAGTACAAACTAACCATGAATTTTACAGTGTCTGCTCACTCTTATACTGGCAATCAATATGTGAATATGTGATTCGGGTATTGAATAATTTAACATCTCGGTGACCACCCAGAATTGAAATGTAAGTTGTTTGAACATAAAAAGAAAACTGTTAACTTCCCAGGCAGAATGAGTTTCTCATTTGTGATGGTGTAAGAGGTGCTTAATTTATAAGGGTGGCAAATATGTAGCTTTTCAATGTGAGAAAGACTACCTGGAGATCTTGCTTGCTCTGTGGGAAAGAGAATGTGCTGAGTGTGCCTTTAAATTATGTGCATTGCAGAATACTTGCCATATAGTTACCATAGGTGATGCAAATCGCAAGATTATCACATTTATCATTCAATCCAGTAACAACTGCCACCTAGCAAAAGCAAGTTCAACACCTTGAATTCATATTTTATTGCTCCCTGATGTACACACTCCTCCAATTTGGGCTGGCTATCCCAAAGGGAAGGGAGTGGGAATAAAAGCCGGTTCCTGTGGACAACCGTGAATGAACATTGATGGTACAGGAAGATCGGGTGAATAGAAAATAACTTTCACTGTGATAAAAAAACACGTTATTCTTTGATTTTTTTTCTTCTAAATTTTAATTCAGTAACCCTTTATGAATGACGTATTTGGTCAATCTTGGCTGTAGTTAGCTCACATATTTGTGACAACATTCTGAGTATCAGCATATTGATGATGAGTGTCACAGCTGATCAAGACACCTTGTGTTCAGGGTTCAGGTAAAGTTTGAGAGCAGAAATCCTAACGGAAGGAATATTTTGGATGTTAATGTGTTAAAGCCACAGAAAGAAATAGTTATTTTTACTAAGTTATTTCTAACTTGAACAAAACTGAATGAATGTGGCATTTCTGAAAAAATTGCTAATGAACTTCTTTTAAGTTGTCAGTTTTGGTCCTGAGATCCAAGTGCAATAGTACACATACCAACTGCCTATTCTGCATGTTACACAAGGAAACTGTCTTGCAGCTCACTTAGTTTATTCTTGAGGTAACAAGGTGTAGAGCTGGATGAACACAGCAGGCCAAGCAGCATCAGAGAAGCAGGAGGGCTGACGTTTCGGGCCTAACTTATAATTGGTTCAGTTGTAAAAAGTAAAGTCCATTTGTGACTGTTACGGTCAATCGTGGGTGTGAACCATCTTAGGCAATAAATGGAACTCTCCCTCCCACAGCACCCTTAAACAGTACCGTACTGAACAAAAAAAACCGAGTGGATCCTGAAAATATGAAAATGTGGCAGAAATTGCTAGAAATGTTCACCAGATCAATGTTTATTAACCTGAAACATTGGTGGGCCTGATTTTTAACTATGTTTTGAGTGAGTTAAAATCATTTTTTCCCCTCTGTCTATAGATGCTGTCTGACCTATTGAGTATTTCTAGCAATTTCTGTATTAAAATTGTGTTCGCATTTTGTTTTCTGATTTCCCAGTCAACCTTTTAGATTATACCAAGAGTTGCATTTCAGTAATCTAAGAGATGTAAACACTGTGGTACATGCACAAAGGATACAATGTTGAAGTAACGTCCTGCCTTTATCAAAGGACGACACTCTAAGTCAATGCAATGCTGTAGATAACATAGTCTATTCCAATTACTGCATGAATAAATTTTTATTTAGGCTAAAAATCAATTTTGGAAATTACTGTATAAGAAAAGACTTTAGCTAGAAACTTCTGTTTTTGTAGACAATTATTAATCATCCTTTTTTTCACATCTATTACCATATTACGTTGATATCCCCAAGTGCTTAATACAATTGCATTAACACCTTTCCACATCTTTTTTCAGTTGAGAAGACAGGATATGAGTCAATCTCTTGAGTTTCACTGTGAGAACAACTAATATGCTATTTGGCGACAGCCCATCTCGTATAAGCTTGATTCATCTTATGTTCTCTCCACCATATGAGATCAGAAGATATAGATGCTTTTAGGATGTACGTCAGTGACCATGAGATCAGAATGAGGTGGTGTTCCTGGTCTGGAAGTACAAACAGAATTTCCAGTGCATTACCAGCAAAGTCATACTAGTTCAATGGAACCAAATCCCAAAGATTCCTAGCTCGGGTATTCATTTTTTTAAAAAAATGTCATATCCCAGATATCTAACTCCAATAGAAAACCACTTACATGCAAACAAGCTCTACATTGGGCTAAATTTGATTGTCTTGTAGCAACCCACTCATAACTAGGGAAATATTCCACATTGTCTGAAAAAGCTTAGGAGTAAGTATTTTAAAAATGGACATCACTGCATTTGTCTTTCTTTTTCACCAGAAATAGCTGATTTTAGGAAGCTCTGTTATGATTGAGAGGGATCTTACCTGTGTTGTAGTCTCTCAACTTCTTTCTTCACTGCAGAACTTAACAGATGCCTCGTAGTTCTAGTCTGTTAGAGAATATCTAAAAGATATAGCCTCAAACTAAGATAAGTGCCTCTGTTAAACCATCTGAAGATATGTTCATGGAAAGGTGATGAGCAGGGACAGTGTAAACAGGACCCACATCCTTTCACAATTTTTAAGATGCCAATGTAGTGAATTGAGTTTCCTCTGCAGATTTCTGGCTAACATAATCAGCCAAATGGAAGAGCAGTTTGTTGCCTTTTGTTAATCCTTGACATTAAAATCATTTGTAGGATTTTTCTTTCTCCTTTTCCAGATAGAGTGTGTGATGTGTTCAACGTATTTTGCAGTTAATTGAGGCACTTGTAATATATTAGTTGTACCAGTTTGTAACTCAAAATTACCTATAGTTTTGAAAAACAAAACAAAAATCTGTGCTTTTGTATGTAATTATAATCTTTATTAAACGTTGTATTAATATTGGGTGAGTTGTGAAAAGAAATTGATTATTTGATATATTTGTTTCTGAACCATTATGGCCTTATTTGTTGGAACTTTTGTCTTGAGAAACATCTGTGATATATAGTTGTATGCTGTTCTGTATCGGAAAAGTAAATATTGTATTTTGTATAAACAAAAAAAATGCTTAGTTTTGTTGTAAACTGGGTGCTTTGATCAGTTTTTGCTGAGCTATGGACCTAAAGAGAAGGAAGCAGGATTTGGGACTGCACTGTTTAATGTTGTAACTCAGCTTGGGGTGATATGTAAGCATTTGTAAGAGTGTTGCGTCCTGGTGCAAAAGCTGTTTTCTACTTTTTGTAGTGTTTCTTTTAAATAAAAGAGCAGATATAAAACACCTCTGTTGCTGCTGCCTCTTCTTATTTGCCCATGGGAGATGGGTGTCACTGGCTGGCCCATCCCTAATTGCCCTTGAGAAGGTAGGATTTGCCTTCTTGAACCATTGCAGTTCTTTGATTGAGGGCACACCCACACTGCTGTTCGGCAGAAAGTTCCATGTTTTTGAGTTGACAGATGTGAAGGGATTACAATATGCTTCATGGTGAATGAATTGAAAGAGAGCTTACAAGTGGTGGAGTTCCATGCATCTGCAGCCCTTATGCCCTTCTAGGGTGATCAAGGTTATGGGTTTGGAGGTGTGGTCAGAGGAGCCTCAATGAGTTTTGGCAGCGTATCCTGGACAGGGTGTACACACCGAACAGATATTTGGAATTGGAATGTCTATTGTCTAGCTAGTGCTGTTCCATTCACAGGTATTGAGGCAAAATTTAATATCATTCAAAAACAGCCCAAGTAAGTGTTTTAATCTATCAAAATATCTCTAAGCACTTCACAACAGAGAGGACATGATAGAGAGGTTTGCTGAGGTCACTGATGGTATGAACCAAAAGAGATTTCAAGAGCATGAGATGGATGTGGAAGGTCATTTATCTTTCGTTAATCATTATCTCATCCCAACCAATCAACATCATCCATCTTGAAATACATGTGCCCCAATTACACACTGTTTGAATTGTTTTGGGGTTATGACTTCAATTTTGATTATGTTACCTAATCATTTCATACAAGCTCAAATTAGTTTTTTTTTGTAAAACCGTGAAACAACAGTACCTTCAAGTGAAAATCATAAGCAGTTAAACTATTTTGATGTGATAGCTGACAATACCGCAATGACTGTGAAGTGCTTCTAGGTTATCCTGAATCAAATTTCAGGTATTGTATAGTCAATTCATGACCTCATATAAATATTTCAAGACACTCTTTGGTCTGTCCAAAACCTATTGGTCTTCCAGAGCAAGGAATTGACCTTGACCAAGTGTTGCAGATTGGCACATTCCAAGGTCCACCAGGACTATGTGCTGAGGGGTGCACTAAAGCTTGGGGCAGTTGCCACCAAGGTGCATTGGAGAAAGACCAGCTTCTAATGGTGTTGAGGCATGGGACACTGCCAGTGCCTCAAGAATATGTAAATAGTATCTGCAGAAGTGAGAAAGGTCTTGGCTTTGTTGGAATTATTGGGAGAGTCAAACTCCAATGTTTGTTTGTTCTCAATGTGCTGAGAATGCATAGAACTGAACTGCTTTAGTGATTCTGAATGTATATAAAGATTTTTTCTGAATAAAACATGTTTTTGAACTTTTCTTAAAATCATTTTAACAATATATAGACTTACAAATTAGCTCTTCTCCTGAAACAGGACAATAATTGTCAATATTTACAAGTCAACATTTATGTGAAAGTTTTTAAAATTTATTTGTAGCGTGTGGGCATGACCAGGTAGGTGACAATTTATAATTCATTCCTAATAGCTCTTAAGGTGAGGAATTGCCTTATTGAACAATTGAAGTCCTTGTGTGTTAGTTCACCCAGACTGTTAAGAAGGGAGTTCCAGGATTTTGAACCAGTGACAGTGAAAGAACAATGTTATCGTTCCAAATCAGGTACGGTTTCAAGGGGAGCTAGCAGATGGCAGTGTTCCCATGTACATGCCACCCCTGCTCTTCTAGGTAGAGGATGTGATATATAGCATTTCCAAGCCAGGATAGAGAGTGGCCTGGAGGGGACCTGCAGATGGTGGTGTCCCTCTTGTTTCTGCCCCTGTATGTCAAGATGATCGAAGTTGCAGGCTTGGAAAGGGCATACTGTAAGTGGTACACTATGTTGCCACCATTCATTGTCAGTTGTGGAGGGAGTGAAAAGTTGAAAGGAGCCAAATAAGTGGGGAGCTTTGTCCCAGATGTGATGTGGAGGTGCTGGTGTTAGACTGGGGTGAACAAGGTCAGAAATCACACGACACCAGATTATAGTCTAACAGGATTATTTGAAAGCACAAGCTTTGAGAGTCTTACTCCTCCTTCAGGTGTCAGTGAGAGAGGTGACAGCGGACACAGAATTTATAAGTAAAAGATCAAAGGGTCACACCATTGATGAGGATGTACTAAACAGACCGAAGATGCTGTTATATCTTTAATCAGTTAGAAGGTTTCAATCGATTAATATGAATACACAAATCCCTGAATTCCCTTGAAGACACTGTCCCGAGAGAACTAAAGGTTATATCAGTGTAAAGAAAAGGTTTTAGATCAGACAATGCATGTTAGGTGTGTGGCCTTGTTTAGAATCTGTTTATGTTTTGATTTAGAGTCTCAGAGTTTTTATTTAAAACCTTTAGCCACTGCTATTTGAAGGAGAACTGCAATTCATTCAACTTCTGAGGGTCCTGCATTAAACAAACAATGTCACTTCAACTGTCTTGCCAATGTAATGATGGTCTGTATTGAATTCAATGAGGTATTGAATGTTTGGTGTGCGTCTGGAGTAAGAGCATTGTCAGAATGCAGCAGGCTCCCTCTTCTCAGTGACAATTGCTGGTCCCTTAGCAGGTGTAGCCTCTTCACCAGGTTGCTGTACACACTGAGTCTGAATGTGGATGGATGAGGTGGACATGTCCCTCATTATCAGGAATCAGGATGTAGATTGTCTCACTGTGTGGAGAAATAAGCTCAGCTGTCATCTGCAGGGTATGGCACCAATTACTTTGCTGAGAGCATTGAAACTCTTTCACTCCTGTTTCTATTTTAGGTCATTCCCACTGAGTCCTGGTTACTGATACTGATGGGATGTTGGTGACTGGAGCTGCCTTCCTAAGAAGATAGATGCAGGAGGGTTAGGGACAATGTACAATACAACAGCAGCAGGCTGCCATGGAAAACTCCCAGTTCAGGGAGTGGTTGCTGCTGCAGTGCCCTTCAGGCCTACTAGGGTCCGACAGGATGAACAGAGCTTTCTGAACATGACTCCATTTCCTGGGGATGGGGAAGGCAAAGTGCCAAAGCAGGCACCAAATATCTTGGAACACTGTGATGGGACTGGTCTAGCTGCTGGACCTGAGAGCTATAGAATCGGGAGGCCATTCTCTCCCAGTGACGGTTAAGATGACAACTCCTTGAACGTTCTCTGTGACTGTCTTCTCCCAGGGAGCAATGGGTGGCCTGTGCAGAATCTGTCCCAAATGCATCAGGACAGTGAGCACCACCATCTCTGTAAGATCACACCAGTTCATTTTACTCCCTTATTAAGAGGTCAGTGCTGCAGTTCAGGCAGTACGATTCAGAAACAAAGCCAGCTGTCTCCAGGTCTAGGGTGCAATTGACTGCTCTCACACGGCACTAAGAAAGTCTTATCAAAGCTACAGGAAGGGGTTCCATGTTCATGTGATCACTGTTACCACTTCCGGGAGGTATGCACCTTGGCAGCTGCCCTGACTCCTACATCTTGTGTTTGGGGGGTTCAGATGCCTTACAAATCTGGTTACTTCGAAACAATGAACACCCATTACAACTATGACTCATGACCCCATTGCAGAAGCTCCATGCCTGATGCAGAATGCAGACAAACTGTTACCTGTGCTTTGACCAGGGCCCTAGTGGAATAGGTGTATGGATTTGAGGGGGCTCCAGTACAGTTTGTTTGGGATATATCCCATCATTTAACATGCTGAGCTCGGCATAATTGGAGCAGGTGACAGGCTGATGTGCTGGATGCTGAGGAGCTGGGAGAATGGAAGCAGGCTTCTAAAGAGGGCATTGGAGAAGAAGATGCTGCATTGGTTGCTAGCCAGACAGCACCTGACCGACACCTGATTCCATAAGATGTAGACAATTGTGGACTGTCAATTAATCTTTGCCAATGAATCAGAAATATGGCTTGTATTGTGGGGGTGAAATTCAACCTTTGTTGCTTTCGTTTGTGTTCCCTGTTGCTTTCTGTAAATAAAAGCCCATGTTTGGCATTGTCCAACTGGACATAGACAAAATGTGGTTCAATAGGGAACTGATGTAGAGGGTGTTTAAAGAAGACATTGTTATGGACACGTAAAGTATGCAGTTTGGTGGTTAAACAGTGACTAGAGTGAGAGGATGAGGATGTAGCTTTGAGAGAGTGTTAATCATGCTGGCCACGTGTCCTGGGCAGAGTGGCTTTGTGGTTGCTATGCCATTACGTTACCAATGGGGGGCAATGGATTGCCAATATTGGGCTGAGTGCACAGCAGCCTTTCAAAGACAGCTCGGGCACAAGGGGTGCTGGTCTTAAATCAGTTACCTTGCAAGTGACAAGTTATTCTAGGAATAGTATGTGGTAAGATGAAGTGGAAATTGGATGCAAGAAATCCCACTGCAGCATGATAGACAGTTAATATGGTAAGTCTGGTAAAGTAGGGTAAGAAAACTCACAAGGCCATCTGGCAAGAACTCTTCCCAAAAAACACAACACATCCAAAACTTAGCCAGAGAAAACCTCCGATTCAGCCCATCAAGTTTTACAGCATGGAATGAGGCCCTTCAGCCCATTGGTGACTGGTGTGGACACAATTTCCTTTCTGCTCTTGTCTCATTTTCCTGCACTTTGTGCTTTATGTGCTATAGAGTTAATCTAAATACTTCTTAAATGTGGTGACGGTTCTGCCTCTTCCCATCCTTTCAGGCAATGACTTCCAGATATCCAGCACATCTGGGTAATGAAGATGTTTCTTGAATCTCCTCAAAACCTCCTGCCCCTTCCTTTAAATCTTTGCCCCCAAGTGATTCACCCTTTTACTACAAAGAAAGCCCTCTGACTCCTGACACTAAGCTAATTTTATATCCAACTGGCCCTGGATTTCACTGGCTCTTATCATCTTAACTAGTGTCCCATGCACCACCCTGTCAAAACCCTCACTAAGGTCCATATAGATACATCACCTGCATTACCCTCAACTACACACCGACTTAATTCCCTGAAAAAAGCAATCAAAATTGTCACACATGATCTCACCTGACAGCCATGACTGATTACAGATGTATTAAGGTGTAGAGCTGGATGAACACAGCAGGCCAAGCAGCATTAGAGGAACAGGAAAGCTTACGTTTCGGTTCTGGATCCTTCTTCAGAAATGACTGACTATGCTTGATTAATTACGTGAAGATTAATTATGTCTGTCAGAATTTCTTCTTTCAAAATTTTCCCTACTAGTTATGACGGACTGACTGGGATGCCTACAGGTCCCTGATTTATCTCTACCACTCTACTTAAATAAAATTATTAGGTGTCCTTCAGTTGCCTGGAACCTCTCTTGTAGCCAGAGAGATTTGAAAATTAATGTCAGATCCCTGTAATCCCATCCCTTCCTTCTCACAGCATCCAGTGATATATCTGTTGTAGGTCTAGGGACTGATCCAATGTTAACCTGTCGCAAATTGTTAATACCTCCTCCCTCCCAACTATAATTTGTTTAAGTATATCACAGTCCTTCTCCTTGACTTTTAGACCTACATCTTCTTTCTGCATAGCGAATATAGATACAAAGTATTCACTTAAAACCCCACCTACTTCTTCCAGCTTCCTATACAGTTTGACACTTTGGTCCCACATACAACAATACAGCACACAACAGGCCCTTCGGCCCTCAATGTTAAGTTTTTAACATTTGGCTTTATATTGTGGATGTAATGTCTGAAAACATTATAAGTGAGTATGCACAGTTACCATTGAAGTGCAACTGTTGGTATCCCCAGCCATATCAAACTAAAATGCAAAGGAGGGCATGAGGAAACACTGTTGGGAAAAGTAAAGGAAAATCCAAGGGCATTTTACAAATGTGCTGGAGGCCAGAGAATACCCAAGAAAAGGGTGAGGGACTTGGGTCTGTTCTCTTTGGAGAGAAGGAGGCTAAGAGGGAATTTAATACAGACCTACAAGATGAGCAGAGGATTAGATAGGGTGGACAGTGAGAGTCTTTTTCCGAGGATGATGATGTCAGCTTGTACGAGGGGGCATAGCTACAAATTGAGGGGTGATAGATTTAAGACAGCTGTCAGAGGCAGGTTCTTTACTCAGAGAGTGGTAGGGCATGGAACGGCCTGCCTGCCAATGTAGTTAACTCAGCCACATTAGGGGCATTTAAACAGTCCTTGGACAAGCATATGGATAATGATGGGATAGTGTAGGGGGAGGGGCTTAGATTAGTTCACAGGTCGGCGCAACATAGAACATAGAACAGTACAGCACAGAACAGGCCCTTCGGCCCTTGATGTTGCACCGACCTGTGAACTAATCTAAGCCCCTCCCCCTACACTACCCCATCAAAGAACCTGCCTCTGACATCTGTCTTAAATCTATCACCCCTCAATTTGTAGCTCTACCCCCTCGTACAAGCTGACGTCATCATCCTCGGAAAAAGACTCTCACTGTCCACCCTATCTAATCCTCTGCTCATCTTGTAGGTCTCTATTAAATTCCCTCTTAGCTTCCTTCTCTCCAAAGAGAACAGACCCAAGTCCCTCAGCCTTTTCTTGGGTATTCTCTGGCCTCCAGCACATTTGTAAAATGCCCTTGGATTTTCCTTTACTTTTCCCAACAGTGTTTCCTCATGCCCTCCTTTGCATTTTAGTTTGATATGGCTGGGGACACCAACAGTTGCACTTCAATGGTAACTGTGCATACTCACTTATAACGTTTTCAGACATTACATCCACAATATAAAGCCAAATGTTAAAAACTTGAAAAAAAACCTCATTTAACTTTTGTTTCTATTCATCTATAAACTCTTTGTTTAGTTTTTTTTTTCATTTTTAGATGCTTGTCAGGTTTTTATTCACGGCTCATTTGAATACTTTTGAAAGAGTTTGCTGCTATCACAGTAATTACAGCCATTCTGTCTAATTTTCTTACAGGCTGTATGGGCCTCCGAGACCCATGTGTGGCAGCGACTTCTGGAACTGAAAGTCAAAATTGTGATTGCAGAACATCAGCGTGGCTGTGCATGCATGCAGCCAGGCCATTTACAGGGAATATTGTGTGGCACTGAAGGTAACGTAGAGATCTATACTTTGAGGTTCTGCTTTTTAATCTGTTACCTAGCTCCCTAAATTCTTGTGGCCAGAACCTTATTCCTCTTTCTACCTACGTATGAACCACAATCTCTCTTTCAGAGTATCCTGTAGCCAATAATATCCATGACCCTGGCCCCTGGGAGATAATTGCATGTCTTCAGCCACAGAAACACCTGTCTGTTCCCCTCACTGCTGAAAGTCCAACCCCCACTATTGTTCTTTCTTTTCCTTTACTCCCTTTGCAACTGGGCTGGAGCTGCAACCCTGCACAGAAACAGTCGCTCTAAGCATTAAGGGGAGTGGCATGATCAGATATTGCAGCATGATGCTCCTAGATGCCTTCCTGTGTTCAAGTTTGGTGTTATAGCTTGATGTCCAGCCAACACTCCCCTGTGGTTAAAACTGAAAAAACTGTGGGTGCTGTAAATCAGGGACAAAAACAGAAGTTATTGGCATAGCTCAGCAGGTCTGGCACCATCTGTGAATTAAAAATCAGAGTTAACGTTTTGGGTCCGGTGACCCTTCCTCAGAACTTTTTTTTAGGACTCTTGTCCAAAAAAATGGGCATGGAGGCAACGATGGCAGAAGAATTCGGCGTCATATTGTGCTCGAAATTCGTTGAGGTGGGGACACAGAGGAAGAAAGAGCCTTTGCTGAGTACAGAATGTTCAGCATCAGAGAGCAGAAGGTTAGGAGGGATGGTGAATACCTTACAGGAGATAGGGCTGGGGGAGGGGAAGGAGTCAGAGGGAAGAGGAGGAGAGGAAGGTTCCTAAGGGCCATGGGTGGCTTTGCCTTGTTGCATCTTGTGGGCCTTGATGCCTGAAAGGAGAAGAAAAGTTTCTTGTTAGCACGATGAATGAGCCAGAGGATGAAGTGGAATTCCACAGTGGTGCAACCCTGAGCCAGTGTACTGTGACGCTGTTGGAGAGAAAGGTAGAGAATGTCTGTGTGACGCCACATGACACTGAGTGTGAATCTCAGGGTTTGGTGAGAGCAGCTGTCCATGGAACACTGAACGTCGCAGAGATACCTGTGATCCTGGGAATATGCAAAACATGAGTGATGTAACTTCAGTTGGAATCTGAGGCAGACACTGGGAAATGTGAGATGGTTGCTGAAATGAGTTTTAGCAAATACCTGGTCAAACACCAGGACTGACAGCGAAATTAACGTCGGTGGGCAAGGAGAAAGATTGGAACAGAAATCCCGTTGGAGAGAGGAGCAAAACTTCTTCAAAGTGGGCATGCCTGGAAGAGGTGGAGTAGTGAGTTAAATACTAAGTAAAAACCGAAAGAAGAGCGGATGCTGTAAATCAGGAACAAAAAAAGAAGTTGCTGGAAAAGCTCAGCAGGTCTGGCAGCATCTGTGAATTAAAAATCAGAGTTAATATTTCGGATAACAAAGTGTGGAGCTGGATGAACACAGCAGGCCAAGCAGCATCTCAGGAGCACAAAAGCTGACGTTTTGGGCCTAGACCCTGCATCAGAGAGGGGGATGGGGAGAGGGTTCTGAAATAAATAGGGAGAGAGGGGGAGGCGGACCGAAGATGGATAGAGGAGAAGATAGGTGGAGAGGAGAGTATAGGTGGGGAGGTGGGGAGGGGATAGGTTAGTCCGGGGAGGACGGACAGGCCAAGGAGACAGGATGAGGTTAGTAGGTGGGAAATGGAGGTGTGGCTTGAGGTGGGAGGAGGGGATGGGTGAGAGGAAGAACAGGTTAAGGAGGTAGGGACGAGCTGGGCTGGTTTTGTGATGCAGTGGGGGGAGGAGGAGATTTTGAAGCTTGTGAAGTCCACATAGATACCATTGGGCTGCAGGGTTCCCAAGCGGAATATGAGTTGCTGTTCCTGCAACTTTCGGGTGGCATCATTGTGGCACTGCAGGAGGCCCATGATGGACATGTCGTCTGAGGGATGGGAGGGGGAGTTAAAATGGTTCGTGACTGGGAGTTGCAGTTGTTTATTACGAACCGATCGGAGGTGTTCTGCAAAGCAAGTCCCCAAGCCTCTGCTTGGTTTCCCCAATGTAGAGACAGCCACACCAGGTACAGTGGATACAATATACCACATTGGCAGATGTGCAGGTGAACATCTGCTTGATATGGAAAGTCATCTTGGGGCCTGGGCTGGGGGTGAGGGAGGAGGTGTGGGGGCAAATGTAGCACTTCCTGCAGTTGCAGGGGAAGGTGCCGGGTGTGGTGGGGTTGGAGGGCAGTGTGGAGCGAACAAGGGAGTCACGGAGAGAGTGGTCTCTCCGGAAAGCAGACAGGGGTGGGGATGGAAAAATGTCTTGGGTGGTGGGGTCGGATTGTAGATGGCATAAGTGTTGGAGGATGATGCGTTGTATCCGGAGGTTGGTGGGGTGGTATGTGAGGACGAGGGGGATTCTCTTAGGGTGGTTATTGCGGGGGTGTGGTGTGAGGGATGTGTTGCGGGAAATGCAGGAGACATGGTCAAGAGCATTCTCAACCACTGCGGGGGGAAAGTTGCGGTCCTTGAAGAACTTGGACATCTGGGATGTGCGGGAGTGGAATGCCTTATCGTGGGAGCAGAAGCGGCAGAGGCGGAGGAATTGGGAATAGGGGATAGAATTTTTGCAGGAGGGTGGGTGGGAGGAGGTGTATTCTAGGTAGCTGTGGGAGTCGGTGGGCTTGAAATGGACATCAGTTACAAGCTGGTTGCCTGAGATGGAGACTGAGAGATCCAGGAAGGTGAGGGATGTGCTGGAGATGGCCCAGGTGAACTTGAGGTTGGGGTGGAAGGTGTTGGTGAAGTGGATGAACTGTTCGAGCTCCTCTGGGGAGCAAGAGGCGGCGCCGATACAGTCATCAATGTAACGGAGGAAGAGGTGGGTTTTGGGGCCTGTGTAGGTGCTGAAGAGGGACTGTTCCACGTGACCTACAAAGAGGCAGGCATAGCTGGGGCCCATGTGGGTGCCCATGGCCACCTCCTAAGTCTGTAGGAAGTGGGAGGAATCGAAAGAGAAGTTGTTGAGGGTGAGGACGAGTTCAGCTAGGCGGATGAGGGTGTCGGTGGAGGGGAACTGGTCAGGCCTACAGGACCGGTGACCCTCTTCCTCTCCTGTGATTTAATCAAATATCATGGCATGATGCTCCTGGGCTCCGTCCTGTGATCAAATCCGCTATTACAGTGTGATGGACACAGCAAACCAGACAGCATCTGGACGAAAGAAGTCAACGTCTCGGGTATCGCTGAAGTTTCCTGGCTCCCTCCTGTGATCAAATTTGGTATTACGGCTTGGAGCTCCCGGGATCCCTCCGGTGGTTTAATCCGATTTTCGCAGAAAGTAAAAAACTGCCGATGCTGGATTAAGTCTTAAATGAGGGATAGCAACCGAAACGTCGACTTTGCTGTTCCTCTGACGCTGCCTGACCCGCTGTGTTTCTCCAGATCCACACCGCGTGGACTTTATCCAGTCTTCGGGCATGTGGTTCCCGGTCTCCCTCCTGTGGTCCAATCTGGTATTACAGATGGGTGTTCCCGGTCTCCCTCCTGTGGTCCAATCTGGTATTACAGATGGGTGTTCCCGGCCTCCCTCCTGTGGTCCAATCTGGTATTACGGCTGGGTGTTCCCGGTCTCCCTCCTATGGTCCAATCTGGTATTACGGCTGGATGTTCCCGGCCTCCCTCCTATAGTCCAATCTGGTATTACGGCTGGGTGTTCCCGGTCTCCCTCCTGTGGTCCAATCTGGTATTACGGCTGGGTGTTCCCGGTCTCCCCCCTGTGGTCCAATCTGGTATTACGGCTGGGTGTTCCCGGTCTCCCTCCTGTGGTCCAATCTGGTATTACGGCTGGGTGTTCCCGGTCTCCCTCCTGTGGTCCACTCTGGTATTACGGCTGGATGTTCCCGGTCTCCCTCCTGTGGTCTGACGCGCTTTTTCCGCGTGATGCTTTTGCGCCCCCTATGGTTTGACTCGATATTACAACACGACGGCCGTTCCGTTTAGAAACGAGCGCCCTCTGGTGGTCTAATCCGGGTATCACTGCCTCTCGGGCTCCCCCGTGTGGTGTAAAGCGGTATTGGGCACGCGTATTGCCCGCTCGCCGCCGCGGCTCCTGGTTAAAAAGGTAGTGCGGGGGTGGGAGGTGCCGGGGTGCGCGCTCCCTGAGCCGGTCAGTGGGTGTCGCGCGCGTGCGCGTGCTGCACTTGGGGCTTTTTAATATAAAATGGCCACCACGGTGTTCCCGGGCGTGCGGCTGGTGTCGATCGGGGACCAGAATGGGGAGATCCAACGGCGCTCCGACCAACAGCCGCTCAAACTGGAGATTAAAACCACCCAGGACAACGCTTACATCAGCCTGTACAGCAGTGAGTGGGGGAGAGCCCGGGGATCGGGGCCTGTCGGGGGGGGGAAGGGGGAGAGCCCGGGGATCGGGGCCTGTCGTGGGGGGGGAAGGGGGAGAGCCCGGGGATCGGGGCCTGTCGGGGGGGGGGAAGGGGGAGAGCCCGGGGATCGGGGCCTGTCGGGGGGGGGGGAAGGGGGAGAGCCCGGGGATCGGGGCCTGTCGGGGGGGGGAAGGGGGAGAGCCCGGGGATCGGGGCCTGTCGGGGGGGGAAAGGGGGAGAGCCCGGGGATCGGGGCCTGTCGGGGGGGGAAAGGGGGAGAGCCCGGGGATCGGGGCCTGTCGGGGAGGAAAGGGGGAGAGCCCGGGGATCGGGGCCTGTCGGGGGGGAAAGGGGAGAGCCCGGGGATCGGGGCCTGTCGGGGGGGAAAGGGGGAGAGTCTGGGGATCGGGGCCTGTCGGGGGGAAGTGGAGGGGAAGCCTGGGGATCGGGGCCTGTCGGGGGGAGGTGGAGGGGAAGCCTGGGGATCGGGGCTTGTCGGGGGGAGGTGGAGGGGAAGCCGGGGGATCGGGGCCTGTGGGGTGGGGGGGGGGGGAGAGCCGGGGGATCGGGGCCTGTGGGGTGGGGGGGGGGGGAGAGCCGGGGGATCGGGGCCTGTGGGGTGGGGGGGGGGGGGAGAGCCGGGGGATCGGGGCCTGTGGGGTGGGGGGGGGGGGAGAGCCGGGGGATCGGGGCCTGTGGGGTGGGGGGGGGGGGGAGAGCCGGGGGATCGGGGCCTGTGGGGTGGGGGGGGGGAGAGAGCCGGGGGATCGGGGCCTGTGGGGTGGGGGGGGGGAGAGAGCCGGGGGATCGGGGCCTGTGGGGTGGGGGGGGGGAGAGAGCCGGGGGATCGGGGCCTGTGGGGTGGGGGGGGGGGAGAGAGCCGGGGGATCGGGGCCTGTGGGGTGGGGGGGGGGAGAGCCGGGGGATCGGGGCCTGTGGGGTGGGGGGAAATCATTCAGTTTCATAAACCCCCACCGTAGGGAAGACCGAGGCCTCGGGCCTAGTGGCCCCTTCCCAGCCTCGGCCTCCTGCCGCTGGGATCCAGGGTTCTTTAAACCTGACCGTCTGGGCATTAAAATAAAAAAAAACCCGAGGGAAATTCCCATTTCTCTTCTTCCTCCTGAATTTTTAAATCCATCTCTCTCCATAAAACAGACCCAATCCGTGCCGCCGTTGCTGTTAAACCGGTTTTTTTTTCTGGGATTACAAAATAATGTGAAAGATTCCTCTTTCCATGTGGCCGTTGCTGAGTATTTTTCTAGCATTTTCTATTTCTTTATTTCCCTGTGAGTAGCCTTCCTCACTGTCTCACACACTGCCTTGGCGTGTCTATCGTGATCATCATCTGCCATTTAACTATTTCATGGTTTCCCTCCTGCACGTTGCAGTGCCTTTTTCTGAGTGATCTTTGTAACTGAGGCTCCTCTTTTTGCCTTGTTCTGTTTCTCCTGAAAAACAAGTCGTCTTCAGTGTTTTTGTTCATATCTTTAAATACCTGAACATCTCCCAGTTTTTGTCAGAATCTCCAAACTGCCCTGTTATTTATTGCAAAACTTTAAAGGTTTGTAATAACCTATCAAATTGGGTTATTTTCTCAGTATTTAAATGAGTTGCTACAATCTGTACTTGTGGATGTTGAAAACATTAACATAATCCAGTAGATTGTCGTATTGTATCTGCACTGTATGAACACTACAACTAGACAGAGTTTGGTGACACTAAACAGGAACGCTGTTGGGAGTGGTGGACTTGAATAATTTAAAAAGTTACCCACTTTAAGGTAGCATCCTGTTGTTTATCCTGTGTGGTACTGCTTTCATGTTAAGTCTTTGCAGCACTGACTATTTGAAAAATCATGGAATCCTGATGCTATCCACTTCCAGTGATACTTTGTGACTTACTGAGCATGATTCAAAAATATTTAAATCTCTAAAAAGTTACTTCCTTCCACAGTTGAATAATCAGACCGTTATTGGAGCTATAGCTCCAAGCCTGATGTTGATTGTGCAACCTGGGTTACCTTTTAAAGTTGACTTTGGTTTGGTGTGCTTTGACATTACCTAGAGCTAACAAATATAAACTGAACCAATCTTTTCTCTCTGTCTGCAATTAAACAGTAAAAAAACACTTATGTACAGTAAAGTTGGCTGATTTTGAGATACTCGTGGCTCTCACACTTGATAGCTTCTTGCCTAAACAACCCTCAGGTAGAGCAAACACATGTATTACTTGTTGAGTGCATCATCTTGTATGGGAAACTGTCCATCATTCTCACCCTTTCTAACACCCTCCTAGTTTCTCAGTACCTGACATTTGAAATGGATTAATTAACTTTGACTGTTTCTACCTCCTACATTCCTGTACTTTTTCTTCAGATTTGTGTACATCCCATTCCGATTATTCCACTGTGCTTGTAGCTTGCCTGAAATTCCTGCCTTTGTTTTTGCTTCTCTTGCCCAAAATGAAGCTCTGATCAATTTGACAAATCAATTACTCCCAACCTTTCCTCCTTTTTTTGCTTTGCTTTGTCTAATTTCAAATCCGTCTAGCACTGTTTTGCCTGCATTGCAGGTGACATGTAATGCAAACCGCGAGCTTGCGCAATGTGTGTCTCTGTTTGAGAGAGTGAGGGAGAACCAAACCTTGGTAATTGATCTATAGGAAAGCCCATCAAACGGTCTGCACTGCACTTCTGTCAGGTTCCTGATCCCAGTGTATTTTGAAATTATGTTTGGGTGCTTTGCCAAGGAAAGGCAAGGTATTCATTTTGCATTGAATTTGGAAGAGTGAGTCCTTTCTTAGTTTTTAAGCTAGAAAAAGGAGGTTGCATTTTTTTTGACACCCTGACGTAGGACATACTTTAAGCCAATTTAAAATAGTCAGTCACTGGTCAAGTATAGGATTTGCAGCAAGGTCCTACCGACAACGATAAGATCGTGATTTTTCACTTGTATAATGCTGGCTGGGGAGAACTCCAATGCTCCTTAATGTCGGAAGCAAAGATCTGTTACCACCATCCGAGGGAACAGGTGGGTCCTCAGTTCAACATCTCAGCTGTAAGACAGCGATCTGTACATGGAAGGCACTCCTTCAGCAGTATTGTGAGAGTGTCAGCCCATAGTTTTATGCTCAACTTCCTCAAATGTGAATCAAAGCTGCAATTTGCTGATTTAGACTTGAGAGAGTTATCATCCTGATGAAGCCTAGAACTTGAGATCACGTTGAACCTAGCATGTCGTCGTCCATTTCTGTTCTTGAGGTGAGACTACTTGTGTTCTGCTACTGAGTGAGGTAGCTAGAAGTCTTGTGGGAGAGTTTCTTCAACTATTTTAGCCTTCAGCAGCTATGACCATTCTCTCAAAGTCTTGCAATATGTACAGTTACACCTCTTAACTCGTGCATAGGGTTCAACTGCATGCATTAGTTATTACCTACCAGCCAAGCATTTTTTTTGTCAACTTGGCACTCACTACTACATTGTGGACCCAAATGTTGGCTGGCAAAATATTCATGATCACTTTATTGTGTTGGATGGCTGCAAGCTACAGAATCCATATATCACAAGTTGGTTTCTATCACTAGGGATGAAGTTTGCACCTTCTGCTTGCGTACACTTGAGCACCTGCTATATAATTCAGATCTGCATATTCCTCACACGTTAGATACTGTCATTAAGCTGGTTGTGGAGAAACCTTTCTTTAAAGTAGATAGAAATAGCCACCACTTTTATTTTCTGATCTTGTACAAAGCTTAACTCTATATTACTGTGGCAGGTGTTAGTTATGGTTCTGCACCAGTGAAAGGAAGTAGGTTTTGGGATTTGCGTGCAGTGCACATTCCTCACAAAGTGACATGATCTATATATGACCCAACTGTCTTCAGAATCTTGTATAAGAGCACAGTTGATGCTTGTGGTAATCAGATGGGCTTCATTACTCCTTCATGTAATCAGATGCTTTTTTTTGAGAGTAGGTTGTTACTTATAAGGAATATATTTTTGTGATAGGTTTGTAACCTGTACATCAGCCGGCAAGTGAGATCCCACTTATTTTTCTTTACTCACTTGAATGTTCCTCATTCTTGACTAGCTATTCCTCTTGAACATTTGGCTGAGGATCTGCAGTCTTCAAGAGAACAAACCAGATCACTTTGAAGTAAATCACTCCCTTTTCAGCAGTGATTGGCCCTTCTTGGAACAACTGTAGAAGCAACTGCTGTGTATCTATCCATATTGTACAGCTTTGGGACTGCTAGGTATTTGCATAGAGTGATAATTCTGTTTTTCTCCCCCATGGCTTAAAGCATTTTAACAAAAGTAATGAACAGACAATGTTTCACCTGACATCTTGTGCATTCTAGAATAAATTGTACTACTCACCCAAGTATGATGGTGGATGCCTAGCAATGATGGTGTCAGAGAAGAGGCTCACTGATGATGTTACCTAGAATGATGACGAAACGTCTAAAAACTAACCTTCCAGCGAGCAAACTCCCATCCACAGGAGTGTTCTGGTAACAGTTTAAGAAGTACTAAACCTGGGTATTCGGCCCAGCAAGTCCACACGTGTGTTTACACTTCCCTTGAGTTTCTGTACTCAGAAGGAGTTATTTGTAGTTGATTTTCTTGTCTCTTATTGCTGCCTGTCTCCATGCAGTTTGTTCTTTGAGCATGCAGAAGTGGAGGATTGTGTTAGCGTCTTGGAATAAAACATTGGCAATCAGTTTTGAGACTGTTCTACCTTCTTCACAATTGACAGGCATTTGTTTGAATCAAGCAGCAAGAAACTGTCTTCCCTGTGTCCCACTGGTGATGCTCTTGTTGCCTCTTCTTGAGATCGGGGGCAAATTGTAGTTGAAGAGAAAGTTGTACTATGTTAAGTCAGTTTGCAGTCAGAAATAATTTATTTGAAAAAGATACTGCAATTGTACAATCTTGCCAATTGAGGGAAGCATGTTAGACCATAAGATATAGGAACAGAATTGGGCCGCTCAGCCCATCAAATCTGCTTTGCCATTTGATTATTCAATATGTTTGTCACCCATTTCTCTTGAGAATGGAAAACATTATCTTGCCTTCTCCCCATCATCCTTGATCCATTACTAATCAGGAACCTATCTATCCCTGACTTAAATACACTCAGTGGCTTGGCCTCCACAGCCCTCTGCAGCAATGAATTCCACAGATTCACTACCATCTGGCTGAAGAAATTCCTCCTCATCTCCGTTCTAACGGCCCCCACTGCCTCCATTCTTCTAAATTCCATTGAGTCCTCAACCGCTCCTCATTTGACCAGCCCTTCACCCCTGGGATTTTTGTAAACCTCCTCTGGATCCCTTCAACACCAGCACATCTTTCCTCGGGCATAGGCCCCAATAGTGCTCACAACATTTCAAATGTGGTCTGACCAGAGCCTTATACAGCTTCACCAGTACATCTGTTTTTGTTCTCTAGCCTCTTGAAATGAATGCCAACACTGCATTTGCCTTCCTAACCACCAGCTGAACCTGGTGTTAACCTTAAGAGAATCATGAATGAGTACTCCCAAGTCCATTTCCATTTCAGATTTCTTTACAGCCTCGTTTAGAAAGTAGTCTGTCTCTTTTCTTCCTATCAAAATGTGTAGCCTTGCACTTTACCACATTGTATTACATTGTCTCTTTGCCCACTTAATTTCTAAGTCTTTCTACAGCGTCCCCGCTTCCTCAACACTACTTGTCCCTCCACCTATCTTTGTGTCGTCTGCAAACTTAGCTATCCTTGCCAGCTTTGTTGCTGGGAAGTCCCTGCTCCAAGCGGAGGAAATGGAAGGATCTCTGAGTAGACATGTTAATGGTTTAGCGTATTTGTGGTAGAGCAGTGTGTATTCCAATGTGCACTCAAACCCTGGAAGGGTTCTTAAGCTCACCTGTGATGCTCCCAGAGTGGAACAATCCTGGAGCATTACAGAGTGCTGACCCTGACTTGTTCTCTCCATTGCCCTGAGGTTGAGAGGGATTCAACAAACACATCCTATCTTAATGTCATTGCTTGGTTGGGTGACCTCCTAGAAATGTGAGTGGACTACACCAAGTAACATTATAGTTTGGTTTAGAAAATCGCCATTCACCAATTTGTAAGGAGTATGATGAGGACTCTCCTGACTTTGGGTAAGTGGGCAAGTCAGTATGTGGGAATTGTTGTATTCTCTCCGTCTTTGTGACTCAGTCTGACTGCAGTATTGTAGGCACTCTTCCCAATGAGCAACAGATGGTGGTTAGTTTGTACTGACTGAATCACTGGTTTTCCTCTTGTTTTTAACTGACTGTGCTGGGCTTCAAAGATTGAACAGGCTTGGGATCTTTTCTCTAGGAAAGAGTGAGAGAGACCTGTTTTGAGGTTTTTTTTGAGGATTTTTGTTGGGTTTGATAGCTTTGGGTTCTTCACATCTATCCTAAGGGCTATAAATGCAGCCAAAAGTGAATGCTGATGAACCTTCCATTTCAGCTTTCTCCTGAGGTCTCCAGCACCTCAGATGCCACTTTTTAGCCACTCTCTATGTGCTATCAAGAAGTGGTGGACAACATGATGCGTCCTGACAGCATTTTGACAATAGTGCTGTGGACTTGTGCACCAGAACTAGCTGCACCCTAGCAAGCAACTACTACAATCTAGTATAGTTACAACACAGTCATCTACCTAACACTGGAAAATTACCCAGATGTATCCTATCCATGAAAAGAAGACAAATCCAGCCCAGCCAATTACTGCCCTATGAGTCTTCTGAATCATCACCAAAGGGGGAAGTTGTGGATAGTACTCTGGAGTGGCACTACTACAGTAGTAAAATGCTCAGTTTGTGTTCTGTTGGGGCCACTCCTGTCCTGATCTCACTGCAGCTTTTGTCCAAAGTCATGGACAAAAGAGCTGATTTTCAGAAGTGAGGTAAGAGCGACTGCCCTTGAAATCAAGGCAGCATTTGACTTGCTAGGGCTTCTTGATGCCATATTAAAACTCGTGTCAGCGGGAATCGAGGAGGGTTAAATCTCTGCTGGTTGGAGTCATATGTGGCACAAAGGAAGATTGATCATTTCGGTTCTCTGATATCTCTGTGTGAGTTCCTCGGGCTTGTGTCCTGGCTCCGTCTATTTTTAGTTGCTTCATCAATGATCTTCCCTCTATCATAAGGGCAGAAGTGGTGATGTTTGCCGATGATTGCACAGTATACAGCACCACTCACAAGTCTCACTTACTGAAGCAGTCTGTGTCTATATGCAGCATGATCTGGACAATATTCATGCTTGTAGTGGAAGATGACATGTAATATTCAAACCAGGCAAATGTCAGACAATGATCATCTTAAAAAAGAGAAACCCATCTATTCCCCCTTTGACATTCAGTGGCATTACAATCACCAAACCCAGCCAGTATCAATATTATGGTGGATACCGTTGACCAGAAACTGAATTGGACTATCCAAATGCAAACATTGTGGTTACTAGAGCAGATCAGAGGCAAGAAATTCTGCGGTGAGTAACTTGTCTTCAGATTTCTCAATACCTGTCCATTGTTTGAGGAACAAGACAGGTGTGTGATGGAATATTCTCCACTGCCTGGTGAAAGCAGCCTACAAGGTGCACTGCATAATTCACCAAGCCTCCATCAAAAACACATTCCAAACCTGACTATGTAGAAGGACAAGGGCAACAGATGCATAGGAGTGTTACCATTTGCCGTTTTTCCCCTCCAAGTGGCTGACCATCAGGGAATATATTGCTGTTCCCTTGCTGTCACAGAGACAATCCTAGAACTCCCTTCCCAAAAGCACTGATGTTCCTACACCACAAGGACTACAGTGATTAAAGAATGCAGCTTTCCTCCATCACCACCTCCAGACAATTTGGGATGAGTGGTAGGGCTGGCCTAGTCAGTGATACTCATCCTGAGAATGAATTTTTTAAAAAATCAACAGTGATTTCCGTGGCAATTTTTTTGTTTTGAAAAGTGTGTGAAGTTTTCTACCACAGCGACTAGTTGAAGTGATTAGTGAAGGTTATAGAGTAATTCCTGCAGCACAGAACGGGCCCTTTGGTGCAAATCATCCATGCCAGCCAGACATCCCAATCTACCCCAGTGCCATTTGCCCATATTCTTCTAAACCCTTCCTGTTCCTATACCCATCCAGATGCTTTTTTAAAATGTTATTTGTACTTGTGCCCATTGCTTCCTCTGGCAGCTTGTTCTATTTTTGCACCACCCTCTGAAAAATTTACCTCCCTGGGTCCTTTACAAATCTTTCCCCTCTTCCCTTAAACCGTGTACTTCATCTCTGGATTCCCCCCTGGAAAAGACTTTGGCTAAATCACCCTATCTGTGCTATTTATGATTTCTAAACATCTATAAAGTCAACCCGCGTTCTCTGCTCCAGGAAAACTAACCCTAGCTTACTCAGCCTCTCATAGGCAGAACAGACCATGCCAAACATTAATCCCAAACTCAACTAGTTTCACCTGCCTGCTTCAGGCCCATTTTCTTCTAAACTTTTCCTATTCATGGTAGTATCTTTTAAACATTGTAATTGTATCTGCATCCACCACTTCCTCAGGAAGTCCATTCTACATGCCAACCCACCCTCTGTTTAAACAAAAATTTGCCTCATATCATCTTTAAATCTCTCACCTTACAATCGAGCCCTCTAGTCTTGAAATTCCCCATCTATACTCTCCCTCTAGCTCAAACCCTCCAGTCCTGGCAACATTCTTGTAGATCTTTCTTGCACCCTTTCAAGTTTAACATTTTCTATTCTATAGAAGGGCGACCAGAATTGTACGCAGTATTCCAAAAGGGGCTTCACCAATGTCCGATAAAGCCGCAACGTGTGTGCCAAACACTGCCTTCACCATCCTGCCTACCTGTGACTCCATTTTCAAGGAACTATGCATCCCTAGGTCTCTTTGTTAGACAGTGCTCCCCAGGGCCCTACCATTAACCAAAAGTCCTGCTGTTGTTTGCCTTAACAAAATGCAACCTGTAACATTTATCTAAATTAAAACTCCATCTGCATTTCCTCGGCCCATTGGCCTCTTTGATCAAGGTCCTGTTGTACTCTGAGAACTTTCTTCACTATCCACTACACCAACTAATCTGGTATCATGTGCAAACTTACTAGTCATATCTCCTGTATTCACATACAAATCACTTGTATAAATGCTGCAAAACAGCAGACCCAGTACTGATCCTTGTGGTAAACAGCTGGTCACCAGGCCTTAGTCTGAAAAACCCTCCACCTCCGCCCTCTGTCTCCTACCTTCAAGCTAATTTTGTGTCCAATTGGCTAGATCCCCCTGAATCCCATGCCGTCTATCTAGTCTACCATGCAGAACCTTGTTGAAATCCATGTAAACAAAGTCTACTGCCCTGCTTTGATCAGTGGTCCTTGTTACCACTTCAAAATCCTCCAATCAAGTTAGCGAAACCTGATTTCTCATGCACAAGGCCATGCTGAATATCCTTAATCAGTCCTTGCCTTTTCAGATGCGTGTAAATCCTGCCCCTCTGAATCTCCTCCAAAACCTAGCCACCCTTGACATAAGGCTCACCTGTTTATAATTCCCTGGCTTTCCCTTACAGCCATCAATAGGGGCACCAACGTTAGCTAGCTTCCAGTCTTTCAGCACCTCACCTGTGGCTATCGATGATGCAAGGGCCCAGCAATCACTTCCCTTGCCTCCCACAAAGGTCTGGGAAAAACTTGATCAGGTCGTGGGGTTTTATTGCCTTTGTGTTTTAAGGTGTTTAGAACCACCACCTTTATGTAATATGAACTCTTCAGGCCATCGCTTTTTAATTCCCCAAGTTAATTAGCTTTTTGTTTTGAGCAGTTATATCTAAGAGAGTTTGATAAAGTCAAGGCGGAAGGAGGAGTATTGATTGAGTATGGGAAACGTTCCTGACTTTAACCATGGCACAAACCTGTTCGGCTATTCTGTAAATACGTCGGGCAGCCAAACATGTTGTTCTCGCTCACTGGAAGCTCTGTATATGTAATTCTCACTCTGTACTTAGGGTATCTGCTCTCCTAGAGATATTTACATTTACTGGATGCTGATTGCATACATTCACAATAATATTAACCTATAATTAATAGTTATTTGGTTTGGTGATGGTGTTAGTGAGCAGACTTTCTTACTACAGAGTTGTCACAACCAAGGCCCATCTTGTCTTCACCCAATGCCTATAGTCATGCAGGCACAAGATTCCATGCTTACTGTTCTTCTACTGAGTTGCTGGTTCCCAAACTGAGGTTAGGTAAATCTGCATACACCGAGAAAATAAAGCCATCTTTATTTGGCATAACAAGGTGTAGAGCTGGATGAACACAGCATGCCAAACAGCATCAGAGGAGCTGGAAAGCTGATGTTTCAGGTCCAGACCCTACTTCGGAAATGGGGACAGGGAAGGGGATTCTGAAATAAATAGAGGGGGACAGAGGCGATAATGGTAGATGGATAAAGGACCTGAGGGTTGCAGTGGGAGAGAGAGCCAGTGAGGTCTTTCCAGAGGGAGGAGGGTAAGTTCTTCAAGGTAGGCATCCTTAGAAGGGTCGAGACCCGAAACGCCAACTTTCCTGCTCCTCTGCTGTTTGGCCTGCTATGTTCATCCAGCTCTACACCTTGTTATCTCAGATTCTTCAGCATCGGCAGTTCCTACCATCTCTGAATCATCTTTATTCAGCGATTGGAACTTGGTTATTTTCTTATCTTAATTACCCAAGCCCCTGGGGCTTTTACCAGCTGCTTGTTATTGTGTTGACATTGTAAGTGTTCTCTCTGTCTTCATACTAAAGCTGAAGAGCATATCACATTGTATTGCTTGTTGGAGCTTGCCATGTGAAAATTGACTGTTGCATTATCACTGTGATTACATGTCAAGTGAGCATTTTGTGGCCTTCTGTGGCCACGAAGGAGCTATATAAATGCATGTCACTTTTTTTCATATACTTAGCAATTCAGTTCTTCTTAATCTTGTGCATGTGCTCTCCAAAGGCACTTCACATTTGTGTGACTATTTGAATTTGACACCACTTCACTTGAGAAGATTGGTGGGGGAGGTTGCAGTTGACCCAAGTTTGGATTAGTGGTCTAGACTCTAGGGAGAATCTTTTAAGGGGTGATAGAGATGGAGATGTTCAGGACGGAATTTCAGAGCTCGAGGTCTCAATTGCTGAAGATGTTGTCGCCAACTATGATTAAAATAAGGGATGCTCACAAGAACGCAGCTGAATACATGTCACCTGGGTTGGTGGTGATCACAGATAAGGTGGGTACAGCCCATGGACAGATTTGATAAAGAGGACAGTAACTTCTAAAATGAAGGCATTGACATACACTGGCTCTCAGTTAAACAATGAACATGGAAACAAGGGGCTTTGGTGCAAGTTAGGACGCAGGCAGCAGATCATCTGCAGGTGACTGAGAGTGCATTGAACTAGTCAGATCTAGAGGTAACCAAGATGTGCAGCATGAGAGATGAGCTGAGAGAAGAATAAAGGCAGACAATTCCTTTTTGGAGGTAGGAATAGGCAGGTATTGAGAGAGTGCACGTGTGAGATTTGAAACTGAGTTGAGATGCTGCTTGGCCTGCTGTGTTCATCCAGCCTCACATTTTATTATCTTGGAATTTCCAGCATCTGCAGTTCCCATTATCAGGGAACTTACCTGCTTGTTTCAACCTTTAGAACTGACCCTGTGGAAAGGCTTGAGAATTCCACATGCAAGTTGTTGCAATATTGCAGGCTGGTCTCTGCAAACTGGGTGAGGATTGAGGTGTGTTTATGCTTTGCCTGGTGAGTGTTTTCTTAAAGAAGAAATGCAGGTGATAGAGTATCATGTGAATGAAATGAACAGTTTAGCCAATGCCACCGTGGGACCCATCAGAGGAGAGGGTGCAGAACTTTGGACACCGCATCTTGTAAGATTCTGAAACATCTCCAGTATATTCTACATCTACAACCTGTAATTCGCTTGGTGGAAATGCAAATCATCTTTTAAAGAAGCTTTGTCTCGATGCTTTTTGCCCAGAGTGCTTTTGCATAGCTTCTGCTGAGAGTCATGGAATACTTTGTTCCACTCTACTTCAGTTGAACAGCACTTGAATGAGAAGCCAGAACTAAAAGTTAGTGTTGGATAAAACTCTTGTGACAATAGTAAGCACTGGCAGTAGTGGTAACTGGTGGATTACAATTGTTTGCTTGCTGTCATATCATTTTATTTTTTTAAAAAATCTTAATATTCAGTCTGCTGTTGTAGCCTCTTTCCTGCTAAAGTTTCACTTTATTGTTGCTTTGTTGTACACTGCGTGGAAAGTCGCCCAGGCACTTGCTTTAAAACATCTTTCTTGACTTTTCTGTTAATAACAGATGCTGTTAAGTGAAAGATCAGTGTAAATAATTTCTGTTTCACTGCTCTAGCATTTTGAATCTGGGAAAATGGTTGCTTGCTCACTCCAGCTCAAGAATCAAACCACACTGCGCTCTCTTCATTCTGATATGCATACTCTGTTTTTGTATGAAGCTGCTTTCCAGGCGCACATCTGTTCACTTGAGGCTTTTTTGCCGATCCCAGGTTTCAAAGATCATTAATTATGTCACAGTGATTGCCACCCATCTATTCAAAAGCTAGCATTTCTCAAATTGCACAATGGTGACTGTGGGAGGGACGTTCTGCAATTTTAGGATCTTCTCATTAAGATGCAGTCTTTATTACCTTGAAAAATTGTGCATACTGGGAACCTCACTTTAGAACTAATCACAAGAGGACTTAAAGCCTAAGTGGAGAATTGACAGTGACCATTTTAAAATAAGTTGTGAAGCTTCCTGCTCTATTTAAATGCATAAATGGTGAGGTGTGAAAAATGTTACCGCAAAGCTTTCCTGACGCCTCTAATGCAATGAATAAGCCTTTTCTTCCATTCATCATCCCAACCCCACCCCCAAGCTCTGAAGTTAGTTGGGGTCTTGGTTGTGAGGCAGCTGTATCTCCTCCATTATTTTCCTTTTATTGTTCTTCAGAGAATGTAGTTTCCTTCCACATCTGTTCGTCTTTATTCAAAGAGACCTGCAGAATTGGTCTGACGGGCTGCTTAACCTGAATTCGCATTTAATGCCTGCTGAGCAGTGAGCTGCAAAAGAAAATGAGAGGCTGTGGGGGTAGTGATATAGGCAGGAACTCTGTTTGCAGACGCCAATAGTTTCTTTAAATGTAATGGGAGGCAGCAGGAGGCAAATCATCCGTCTTTTAATCCAGGAGAACAGTTATGCAGCCCAGAAATCATCATCTTCTCCCAGCCAATATGGTGTGGCAGAGATGCAGTAATGATGCCCTGGTATTTTACACTGAGCATCTGTGCATCTTACAAGACTTGTAGCCAACAACACAACAGTTTGTTGTATGTTTTCTGTGTGGAGTTGCACTTTGATCAATTTGTCTGCTAAGCCAGCTAGCTCATTACATGGTGCAGGAGTCTCTGTAATCTGGACCAGCATTTGACACTTAATGAAGCCGCATAAATCTCACTGATGGCTAGAAGCTAATGTGGAGAGAAGGATGGAAATCACTAGAAGCAGGGGATGGAATGAGGTTTTCCAGTCTGCAGTACACCCTGATTTATTGTCAATGCGGTGACAATAGGTTTTGCTTTGTGTCTACAAAAAGTGGATAAAGCAGGAACACCTGATGCAGAGTCTTTAATAGATGGTCAGTATGGTAATTGATTAATGCTCTCAGGCAATTGTTGGTATCCTGTACTTTGACATTTATATCCAGGGAGAATTTTTCCAGTATTCAGTATTTTTAAACTTTGAGTGATTTAAGACTTGTGCCTTACTTTTATAAAAAAAAATTTCTTTCGAGGGGTATCATTAGCAAAGCTACCATTTGTTGACCATCTCTTAAAATGCCTTGAATGAGGTGTGGCCTGTTTGGCCATTTGTGAGGGCCATTAAGTTCAGTTCACTTTTCCTCTGGATTTGGAATCACATGTAGGCCAGACCGAGGTAAGGATGGCAGATTTCCTTCCCTAAATTACTGAATCAGAGGTTTGACAACAGATTATCATTTGTGCAGGCCATTACTGAGACAGATTTTGTTGATAAAACAGGATTTGAACCTGTGTCCACAGAGCATTTGCCAGGGTCTCTGGATTATTAGAGACGTTACCACCACATGGCTGAGTCCTTTTTGATTTTACTGTCCTTCTCCTTTTTTAATCTAATTTGCAGCAGCTGATGCTGGCCTATCTGAAGTCTTGGTTTCTTGCAATAGAGAATGCACGTGACAGTAGATCAGACTACCAAGAAGCAAAGGCGAGAGCTAGTTTGTGTTAATAAGGGCATATTTTAGGAGGGGAAAAGAGTGTGAACCCAAATCCAAATGCCTCATGGGTATTCAAACATTTACCAGAGGGTATGGCTACTATTGTGATTACATACTGGTCTAATCATAGAATCTGTAGAGTGTGGAAGCAGGCCATTTGGCCCATTAAATTGCCGACTCTCCAAAGAGTAACCTTCCTTTCCCATAGCCCATCTACCTAGCCTACACACCCCATTGATGTGGGCAACTTAACACGGCCAGTCCACCTAACCTGAACATCTCTGAACTGTAGCAAGAAACCAGAGCACCTGGAGAAACCCACGCAGACATGGGGCAAATATGCAAGCTCCATACAGATGGTTGCCCAAGGTTGGAATTGAATCCAGGTCCCTGGTGCTATGAGGCAGCAGTGCTAACCACTGAGCCCACTAAGCTGCCCTAACGTGCCTCAAACAACAGGAAGAATTATTCAGCCTCTCTAGCTTCTACCATCAGATTGTAGCTGTTATGTATTTCAAGTCTGTTTAGGGGTTTTTGGCAGCCACAGGCACTCCTGCTTGTACTGTTTCTAAAATTGTGGGCAGTTAAAACGAATACTCTTCAGTCTTGAAATGGCTAAGCACTTGGGAATTGCCGGAGAATAAATTTTGCAATCACCAAATGGCTGATTTTAAACCTGAAAATGTTGTATTTCTATATGAATTACATGATATTAAAAAAAATCTGACTTTGTCTACAGATTCCACTGAAATCATAATGCACCAACCTTTTCATGACTGTTTAGCATATGGATCTCTCCTAACTGCTGCTGCTCACCTCCTTAATTTGCACAAAATTAGCGTAATAGTGGGACATTTTGTATTAATGAGTAGACACGTGTTATTCACAAAGCAAGACTTTTTCAAGAACTGAGGATCCAAAAAAGTTTAGCCAAGTGGAGAAAGTTCAGAACGATTTACCAGGATATTGCTGGCTAAGGAAGGTTTGAGTTATAAAGAAAGGCTGGATAGTTTGGGACTTTCCTCACTGGAACATAAGAGGTTGAGAGGTGACCTTATAGAGATTTTTATAAAGTCTTGAGGGGTATAGAGAGTTAATGGTAGTTGTCTTTTCCCTAGTATGGAGGATTGCAAGACTAGGGGACACTTCTTAAGGTGAGAGAAGAGAGATAAAAAATTTTGCTCCTTATGCCTATTTTAATTTATACGAAGGTGGTTTGTGTGTGGCATGAATTTCATGAGAAATAGTTTAAAATGCTCAAAAGACATTTGGCTAAGTAGATGAAAAGGAAAGATTTGGAGGGATATGGGCCAAATGCAAGCAGGTGGGACGAGTTTAGTTTGAGATTATGATCAGCATGGCCTAGTTGGAACGAAGGGCCAGTTTCTGCTGTAGACTGTGACTCTACAAGTCTCAGTTGTGACGTAAAGTGGTGATCCTGACTCTGTATGATGCACCCTTGCCCTCTAAGCTTAAATATGTAGGCTAGTACCCCCAGTATAGAACTGGGAAAATGCTGCCATGAGGGAGTTGTTCCATTTTGGAAGCAGTGTTAAGGCAAGACATTGTCTGCATTCCCAATCATATGTAAAACATCCCATAGCACTGTTTTCTTTTTTATAAAAAGTAAATGGGAAAAGATTCATGGCAAATATCTATCCTCAATCAGAATTGATTAAAGAAAATACTATCTAATCCTTTTTATTTTACAGGGAAAGAGTATTGTTAACCAAGCCAGTATCTGTTGCGCACCCCAAAATACACTCAAAAGATGTTGGTGAACTGTATCAGAGATAATAGGAAGTACAGATGCTGGAGAATCTGAGATGACAGGTGAGGAGCTGGATGAACACAGCAGGCCGAGCAGGAAAGCTGATGTTTCAGGCCTAGTCTAGCCCCAAAATGTCAGCTTTCCTGCTCCTAGCAGGCCAAGCAGCATCCTATGTTCATCCATCTCCACACCTTGTTATCTATGGCAGTGAACTGTTGTCTTGAACTTGCACATGCAGTCCATGTGATGTAGATAGTTGCAAGTTGTATACTGTTTTGACTTGGAACTGTTGCTGTTCCAGGATTTTGACCCAGTGACTGTTCCAAACAGCACCGTGGGCATAGATGCATCACGTCTTGACTTGTAACAGGGCTTGTGGGCATTGGTGTCCCCCATGCATGTGTTGCGTTTGTTCTTCTAGGTGATGGTAGGCCACAGGTTTTAGGATGCTGTTGAAAGAACCTTGGTGAGTTTCTGCGGTGCGTCTTGTAGGTGGTATACACTGCTGACGATTTGTCGGTGGAGGGAGTGGTTGGCGTTTCAGTGAAGCAGGCTATTTTGTCCTGGATCATTGAGTTTTTTTGTGTTGCTAAAGCTGTACTTCTTTAGCAATGTACTGGCTAGACAGACTTTTTAAGGAGTTGAGCGAAGGTGAATTACTTGTGGCAAAATCCCTGTCTCTGACCTGCTCCTGTAGTCACAGTAATTTATATGGCATATCCTGTTTAGGTTCCTGATCAATAATAATTTCCTACATTTTTAGATTAGATTAGATTCCCTACAGTGTGGAAACAGGCCCTTCAGCCCATCAAGTCCACACTGCCCCTTGAAGCATTCTCCCCCCCCCCCCCCCCCCCCGACCCATGCCCCCATAACCCACCCACCCCTGAACACTACGGGAAATTTAGCATGGCCAATCCACCTAACCTGCACATCTTTGGACCGTGGGAGAAAACCAGTGCACCAGGAGGAAACCCATGTAGACACGGGGAGAATGTGCAAACTCCACATAGACAGTCGCCCGAGGCAAGAATCAAACCCAGGTCCCTGGCGCCGTGAGGCTGCAGTGCTAACTTTCTCTTTACGGTTCCACCTAGGTATAAATGTTCCACAGCTCATAGTGTGACTGAAGGACTGGAATGTATTATATTTCCAAAATAAAGACCAACTTCGCACTAATTAAAGTGTGAAACCTGCTGTCTTTAAACAGTACAGAATGTTGTTGCAGTAATTTCTTGATTGTGGGAACTTTTGTCTTGGGTTGGGCTGTTGCTTTTCAATTTAAAAATAAATTTTCTTCGCTGTTAGGCAGAATGAATGAGTGATGGTTCACTGCACTGTATATTCTTCTTAATCTTTTCACAAACTCTTTAATCCTACAGATGAGACGGTCTGTGTATTTAAGTGTGCAGTGAATCGGGAAACGCAATGCAGTCGTGTCGGCAAGCAGTCCTTCATTGTCACATTGGGATGTAGCAGTGTCCTCCTACAGTTTCCATCACAGAATGGTAAGGGCTATCTCTCTCATGCTATAGTAGGAACTGCAGATGCTGGAGGATCAGACATAACAAGATGTAGAGCTGGATGAACACAGCAGGCCAAGCAGCATCAGGGGAGCAGGAAGGCTGACGTTTTCGGGCCTAGACCCCTCTTGTGAAGAAGAGTCTTAGCCCGAAACGTCAGCCTTCCTGCTGCTTGGCTTGCTGTGTTCATCCAGCTCTATACCTTGTTATCTCTGTCATGTGTGCACCTTTATCCCTGGCACTGAAATCTCAACTGCCTTCTTTCAAAGCATAGAGATGACAGTGTAGGAAATGCTGGAATTACTCCAGTCAGGTCTTATTCAAGGAGGAAAAAAATGCCATTGATATTCCAAAGAGAAATGGATGCTCCCTGCCCTATTGAATGTTTTCTTTCTTTTAAAAAAAAAATAGATTTTCGAGATCCATAGTATTTTTGCATTGGTAAAAATGTCTAAAATCCAGGTTAGGTAACAATGGAAGTTTGGTCATCTTTCGTGCTGCAGCTTACAGGTGTTGCACTGTCACAGGAGGTTGCAGTTTGACTAATTGATTACCCTGTTAACTTGTTAGAAGCAATTTTAAGGTTTTTAAATTTCTTTTTCATTCTTCATGAACTGAACCAGATTTGTTGACAGCTGGGCTCCAGTGTGGGACACTGTTATCAGCAGGAGTGGCATTGGTGAGGGTCCTATTCAGTGAACCAAGTTTAAATGCCCTTCATAAGAAAGCACTGATAGTTTTCCTGCCTTTGAGCTGGACGGCTCTGGTCAAGTCCCACCTGCTTCAGAGGTGTGAAATAACATTTTGAACAAGTTGATTAGAGAATATCTAAACAAAAAAACTGCAGATGCTGTAAACCAGGAACAAAAACAGAAGTTGCTGGAAAGTCTGAGCAGGTTTGGCAGCATCTGTGAAGAAAATAACTCTGATTTCTCTTCACAGATGCTGCCAGACCTGCTCAGCTTTTCCAGCAACTTCTCTTTTTTTTGTTTTGAGACAATGTCTCATACCCATCATACTGCAGTCCTTGTATGTGATCCCTTAATGCCTCGGGGTGGGGCGGGGGGATGCACAATAAATGTGTCTTTTTGGTACGACGTAAAAACCAAATTCAACATTGGTGCTGGAAGTTTGAAACAACAATTAGAATGTGGTGGAAGGAGAGAGAGAGAGAGAGAATTGTGTTTCCAGTCAATAACCTTTTTTCAGGACTGGAAATGTAATGTATTTTGAACAGGTAAATAGTGAAGGTGAGAAGTGAAACAAAAGGACGCTGTGTGATAAGGGGTGGTTCGATTTTAAACACAGTTTCATGGTGCAAAATCAAAGGAAGTGGTAACGGGCCAAGTAAAAGAACAAGAGATGCCTAGAGGTGGTGTGAATATCAACATAGAGGCTGGCTTAATGCATTGCCAAGGAAATAAGAGAAACAAGGAAAAAACTCAGTAAAGAAACCCTGACCAAAATAGGTACAGAAGCTGTAATCAAAATTGTTGAGTTGTGTTGGATCTAGAAGGATGCAAGGACCTCAATGTCTCGGATGAGATGCTGTTTTTCCAATAACTGCTGAGCTTAATTAAAATGCTGGTTGTGATCCTCTTGAGCACAGCTCAACAACATGCTTACCGTGTCATTTTTTTAAATCTCAAACTATGGAGTTTAAACCCAGTGGACTGCGGTGAGGAGGGAGCTCCTTCACCAAACAGACCATGGCAGGCTGTCGCACTTAAGTGAGATTTCTTGGTCTGTTGGTATATTGGAGGCTAATATATATAGTTTGTTCCCTGATGCTCCTCTCTGGTTTTGATGTTCTGCTCCTAATTTAGCACGAGCTGACCATGTGGTTGCTCCTAGCTTGCATCAGTCCTACAGACGTCAAACGGAGCAGATGAGATATATAGCCCATTTCAGTACAGTATGGTCTAGTGGAAGTGAGACTGGTCAGCACTAGCTTAAGTATTTTGTTCTTGTGCTAGAACTTTCCCTGCAATGTCTTTTTTTCTCTCTCTTTCCCACCATCCCCAACCAAATGTTTAACTAAAATGTGTATATACATCAGTGAAATATTTGTTGCAAATGTTATTTACATGGTCTGGTTGTGCTCAGTTCCACTTGTACTGTCTCTCCAGAGTTCTACTCCTTTTTCAATATTCTGAAAAACTGCAGAGGTCACAACCTTGAACGATCTGTCTTCAGTGACCGAACAGAGGAGTCTTCTGCTGTGCAGTATTTCCAGGTACTGTTTCCTAGGCTAATCATCTTCCAGGTAACCTTTAGCTTTTTAGTGATTTTTACATGGACAAAATGTTTAATTTCCATCTCTTCTTGTGCCTTTTTTCCCCTAAAGTCCTCCATACCCAATATGCTTTCCATCAATGTTTGAAGATGCTGACTGTGACTGGGGTGTGCCGTTAGTATTTTGCAATTTATTGATTTTTACTTGAAGTCCGGGAGGCCACTATTAATCACCAGCAGTGAACATCATTACCCGCCTGACCTTGCCAGTTTTTTTCCTTTTTATCACAACGTCATGCCAAAACTACAGCCGCAGAATTTAAGACAGTATACTTAGCAGAAGCATTTTGCCAGGAATGTTTCAATATAGTGACTAACTTGCCAGCAACCCCAGAGTAGACAGCCACACTGAGCCCTGCCGCATCTTCACCATCCCTCCCCAGACCTCCCACTGACTGAGGACGAACGGTCAGTCCTAAGCAAGGGGCTCACCTTTGTTCCTCTCCACCCACACATCAACGAATACCAGTCACGGTTGGACATAGAGCAGTTTTTCCGCTGCCTTCGCCTCCACACTTACTACTTCAACCAGGAACGTAACCCTCCCTCCACTGACCCCTTCGCCCGCTTCCAACACAAGTCCTCCTCCTGGACACCACCCCCAGGCCTCCTACCCTCCCTCGACCTCTTCATCTCCAACTGCCGTCGAGACATTAACTGCCTCAACCTCTCCACCCCTCTCACCCACTCCAACCTCTCCCCCGCAGAACAGCAGCCCTCCGTTCCAACTCCAATCTCACCATCAAACCGGCAGACAAGGGTGGCGCAGTGGTAGGATAGCGCACTGACCTCTACATTGCCCAGGCCAAACGCCAACTCTCTGACACCACCACCTACCGCCCCCTCGATCATGACCCCACCCCCGAGCACCAAACCATCATCTCCAACACCATTCATGACCTCATCATCTCAGGGGACCTCCCACCCACAGCCTCCAACCTCATTGTTCCCCAACCCCGTACGGCCCGTTTCTATCTCCTTCCCAAAATCCACAAACCTGCCTGCCCTGGTCGACCCATTGTCTCAGTCTGTTCCTGCCCCAGCAAACTCATCTCCACCCATCTGGACTCCATTTTCTCCCCTTTGGTCCAGGAACTCCCCGCCTACGTCTGTGACACCACCCACGCCCTCCACCTCCTCCAGAACTTCCAATTCCTTGGCCCCCAACGCCTGTTTTACCATGGACGTCCAGTCCCTATACACCTGTATTCCACATGCAGATGGCCTCAAGGCCCTCCGCTTCTTCCTGTCCCGCAGGCCCGACCAGTCCCCCTCCACCAACACCCTCATCCGCCGAGCCGAACTCGTCCTTACCCTCAACAACTTCTCTTTCGATTCCTCCCACTTCCTACAGACAAAGGGGGTGAACATGGGCACCCGCATGGGCCCCAGCTATGCCTGCCTCTTTGTAGGTTACGTGGAGCAGCCCCTCTTCCGCACCTACACAGGCCCCAACCCCCACCTCTTCCTCCATTACATTGATGACTGTATCGGCGCCGCCTCTTGCTCCCCAGAGGATCTCGAACAGTTCATTCCCTTCACCAACACTTTCCACCCCAACCTTCAGTTCACCTGGGCCATCTCCAGCACATCCCTCACCTTCCTGGACCTCTCAGGCAACCAGCTTGTAACTGATGTCCATTTCAAGCCCACCGACTCCCACAGCTACCTAGAATACACCTCCTCCCAACCATCCTCCTGCAAAAATTCCATCCCCTATTCCCAATTCCTCCGCCTCTGCCGCATCTGCTCCCAGGACGAGGCATTCCACTCCCGCACATCCCAGCTGTCCAAGTTCTTCAACGACCGCAACTTTCCCCCCACAGTTGTCGAGAACGCCCTTGACCGCGTCTCCCGCATTTCCTGCAATACATCCCTCACACCCCGCCCCCGCCACAACCGCCCAAAGAGGAGCCCCCTCGTTCTCTCACACCACCCCACCAACCTCCAGATTCAACACGTCATCCTCCGACACTTCCGCCATCTACAATCCGACCCCACTCTTGTCTGCTTTCCGGAGAGACCACTCTCTCCGTGACTCCCTTGTTTGCTCCACACTCCACTCCAACCCCACCACACCCGGCACCTTCCCCTGCAACCGCAGGAAATGCTACACTTGCCCCCACACCTCCTCCCTCACCCCTATCCCAGGCCCCAAGATGACTTTCCATATTAAGCAGAGGTTCACCTGCAGATCTGCCATTGTACCCAGTGTGGCATCCTCTACACTGGGGAAACCAATCGGAGGCTTGGGGACCGCTTTGCAGAACACCTCCGCTCGGTTCGCCATAAACAACTGCACCTCCCAGTCGCGCACCATTTCCACTCCCCCCTCCCATTCTTTAGGTGACATGTCCATCATGGGCCTCCTGCAGTGCCACAATGAAGCCACCCAAAGGTTGCAGGAACAGCAACTCGTACTTCGCTTGGGAACCCTGCAGCCCAATGGTATCAATGTGGACTTCACCAGCTTCAAAATCTCCCCTTCCCCCACCGCATCCCAAAACCAGCCCAGTTCGTCCCCTCCCCCCACTGCATCCCAAAACCAGCCCAGCCTGTCTCTGCCTCCCTAACCTGTTATTCCTCCCACCCCAAGCCGCACCTCCATTTCCTACGTACTAACCTCATCCCACCTCCTTGACCTGTCCGTCTTCCCTGGACTGACCTATCCCCTCCCTACCTCCCCACCTATACTCTCTCCACCTATCCTCTTTTCTCTCCATCTTCAGTCCGCCTCTTCTCCCCCCCCCCCCCGCTATTTATTCCAGAACCCTCACCCCATCCCCCTCTCCGATGAAGGGTCTAGGCCCGAAACATCAGCTTTTGTGCTCCTGAGATGCTGCTGGGCCTGCTGTGTTCATCCAGCCTCTCATTTATTATCCTATTTACTGCTGTTTACTTTTTCCTCTTGAAAGAAATGTCTTTAATTTAGACTCTGTCTTTTATTTTAAGTTCTTAATCTCTTTGCAGTTCTATGGATACTTATCGCAACAACAGAATATGATGCAAGACTACATACGGACAGGCACTTACCAAAGGGCAATACTCCAAAACCATGCAGACTTTAAAGACAAGGTAAACAGAACCAGTCTGAGCTAAAATAAGCAATTATTCATCTCTACCATTTTTACCATAAGGTTGTTTCTTGTTCTCCATTCTAATTTGAAATTGACACTGCAATTCTTGAGCCCCATGGGAAGTCAGCTTTGTCACATTGCAGATTGCTATGTGGTTTGTTGAAGTAATAACAAGTGGTTTTATAGTTAGGAACATACAGCCCATCTAGCTTGCTGTACAAATTCAGTGCGAGCGTGGTTGATGTTCCTCCGAGTCCAGTTTTCCTGCCCACTTTCCGCGCCCCACCCCCCCACCCCCCACACAATCCCTTAATTCCCTGTGATATCAAACCAATCTATCAAGGCCTTGAATGTATTCAATGACGAAGCATGTATAATCCTCAGAAGCATAGAATTTGAAATATTTAATATATAATATTCAAGAAATTTCAGTTCAGTGTCTACCCTGTCTTGTCCCTTCAGGATCTTTGTATGTTTCTTTGAGATTACCTCCTTCTATGAAGCAAAGAGTTGAGGTCCAATTTATGTGTCCTTTTTTTTATTAAGGGGAAATCCTCTATTCCAGGAACAAATTTAGATATTTTTCCCATAGCACTTCTAAGGCAGTAATATCCATTTCTTCGATTATGGAGACTGTGCAAATTTCAGTCGTCTTTTCTTTAAAATCTCGCGCACTGCGCATTAAACAGCTCACCTTTTATCTCTTCATTTATGGAAAGGGGTAATGAATCTTGAACTGAATTCTATATAAAGTGGGGATTAGAGACTTGATAGCAAAATCAGTGACTGTTGAGTAACGGACAGTATTTAGTTACTGAATTGTCTGGCCTGTACTGAAAGCTGATCTCACCTAGGGAAATAACTGTGTTTCAAGAGGCAAGCATTAACATCCAAAGTTGAGGGCAAAACGGGTCACTAATAGCTCCAAACTACTATCTATTAACTCCTACTGAAAGGAGTAAAATTTAAGATCATGAGACTTAAGAGCAGAAATCGGCAATTCAGCCCGTTGAGTCTGTCCTGCCCTTCAGAGATATCTTGGTTGATCTGATAATCCTCAACTCCACTTTCCTGCTTTATCCACAACTCCTGATTACCTTACTGCTTAAAAATCCATAAACATCCGCCATGAATATTCTTCGAGGTAGCCTCAACAGCTGTCTGTGACAAAGAATTCCATTGATTCCCTACCTTGTGATGAAGAAATTCCTCATCTGTGTTAAATAAGTGACCCATTAATTTAAGATTATGCTGTCTGGCCCTACCTTTTCCCACAGCTGCAAACAACCTTTACACATCTATTCTGTAAAACCCCTAAGAACCAATAAGTTATCCGTGCATTCTGCTGAACTCCAATGAGCACAAGCCCAACATACTCGACCTCTCAAGAAAACCTGCCATATCTTGGATCAATCAAATGAATTTTCTCTGGATTGCTTCCAATAACAGAGTATTCAAAGGAAAGATACAGTGCACAGTATTCTGGATGTAGTCTGACAATTGTCTTGTTTAGTTTCAGCAAAGTCTCCCTATTTTTCATAATCCACTCCAAAGGAAAGGTCAACATACCATTTGCTTACCATACTACCTGCTGAATTTGAATGTCAGCTTTTAGTGATTTATGCACCAGGTCTCCCAAATCCCTCTGTGTGCTGTAGCTTTCCATGTTTTTTTTTCCTCCATTCACTTCCTCTATTCGCCCTTCCACGGTACTTAGCTCACATTTTCCCACATTATATTCCATCTGCCAAGTTTTTATCTACTTGCTTGACCTATCTATATCCTCTGAAGACTTCATATCATCTCTTTTTTTTTTCCCACCACTTTTTTTCTTGACTGTAAACGTTGTTCACTTTCCTCCTCTAAGTCATTAGTATATGTTGTAAAGAAATAATTGTAACCCAGCAGTGAAACCTGTTAAACTCCATTTGTTACAGATTGTCATGTTCTCCCCATGCCCCCATATTCCCAACTGTCTTCTGCTAGTTAGCAGATCTTCTATCCATGCTACCTCCATCATGATGGGCTTTTAATTTATTAAGTAGCATAATGTGTGATACCTTTTTTAGTAAATGTTTTCTGAAAATCCAACTCTATTACATCCACTGCTTCCCCTTTATCTGGCCTGCTTGTTACCTCCTCAAAGAATTCTAGTGAATTTTGTCTGGCATGATTTTTCCCTTTCGTTAAACTAAATAGTTGGGACTGCAGGCTAAATTATGAGAAAGAAATACTGCCCTATCTTCAAGGTGCTGTTGCTGTTGCTTTTTCATGAATAGTTTAAATAAATGGTTTATCAAACTCTGATTTCTTACAGGTTGTACTAGACGTGGGATGTGGCTCTGGAATTTTATCATTTTTTGCTGTGCAGGCGGGAGCACGAAAGGTGTTTGCAGTGGAAGCAAGCACCATGGCTCAGCATGCTGAGGTAAGCAACCTGTTTCTGTTTCTTTTATTTTGGTGTAGAGCCAATTGAAGTCATAAGCTGCAACTGCAGAGCTATTAATTTCTGGAATTCTACTCAGGACTGTGCTTCATTTGTGTTCATGTACACTTGATTTGTCCAAAACTTAGAGCTGTAAGCATCTGTATTTCTTTTAAAATTTTCTTGGACCCATTATAAACTTTGTGTGGATTTCTTGTGTTCCAAAGGCATTTTAACAGTTGTGGATATTATTGCATCACTTTGGATTTATTCTGACTGACTGTACCTGTTGAACACACTTTTTGTAAAGGCGTGGGCTTGTTCTTTTCTTCATTCGTGCATATAGTACTGAAGGAGTGGTGCTGTCTCGGAGGTCCATCAGATGAGTTGTAAAATCATTTTTTAAAATTTGTCAATTATAAAGGATGGGTCTGTGTATTTATTTGTTATCTGTCACCCAAATAAAAACAGGTTAGCTGATCGCTTGCCTCATATTTTGTTTATGGTTATTCTTACCAGGTAACCGTTACTGGCAATTTCATAATTGCTTAGATCATTAAACCCCCTGCCCTTTCCCCCCCCTTCTAAGGTCTTTCCCCAATCACTTTGTGTATGTCTCTTTTTTTTCTTCTCCTTTTTAAAGACTCAAATGAACATTTCGCTCAACCATAACACAATCTGAAGGCAGACATAATGAGGAGCTGTGAAGGGAAAAGGAGATGTGTAGGGGACCACGTCGCAAAACTGACAGCTGGAGAAGCTTACTGTTGAATATGAGCATCTGTACCCAAAGACTAGGATTGAAATATTTCTGTTGTTGTTGTTTTTTTTCTTTCTTTTTTCCTTTTTTCTTTTCTGTCCTGGTTCCCTCCATATCTCAAAAATAATAGCACTGCTTTACAGTTAAAGGTGGGCTGTTTTAAAAGGATTTGAAGTCTGTACAGTGTGAAATATTCCTCAGCAATGCCTACTGCGCTTTACTTAGTGTGTGAATTATTAGGACAGATTAGGTTGTGATCAAAATATCTTGCACAAATGTACGACATTAAATGAACTTCAGCCACCTCAGCTGTTTTTTTTTTGGTCAAAAAATCTTGACCTTTGAACAGATCTGCAATGCCTTGTTGTATTTGTGATACGATGTACATCTTCAGTAGTGATTTTAGGCGAGGCGATGGCATAGTGGTATTATTGCTAGACTATTAACCCAGAGACTCAGATTAACATTCAAGGTAGATGGTGGAATTGGAATTCAATAAAAAAAAAATCTGGAATTAAGAATCTGATGACCACGATTCCATTGTTGACTCAGGAAGAACCCATCTGGTTCACTACTGTCCATTAGGGAATGAAGCTGCCATCCTTAAACTGATCTGGCCTGTATGTGACTCCAGTCCCATAGCAATATGATTGACTCTGAACTGCCCTCTGGGCAATTGGAGGTGGGCAATAAATGTTGCCTAACCAGCGACATCTTCATCCTGTTTAATGAATAAAAATGTTTCTTTTGTAGGTATGAATATTCAGTTAGCATTGTCCTGGATTCTTTGCAACTATGAAATACCCCCGACAGGATTCAGTTGCTCATTTGTTCTGTTTGAGTACTTTCACATTCAGTACTTCAGCATTCTGAGCGTTGCAAATACTTGGATGTCTTGAGCAGCCAAGTGAGTTTGATTGGGCTGAGTCCCTTATCCTGAGGGTTTGACGGTGTGTCATTCGCAGCCTGCAAAAGCATTTGGAAACTAGCACAGACATCTGTTTTCAGTAGCAATGAATTTGAGGCAGAACATCCCCTGCCAAGGGAGTTGTTTTATTAAAGCACTGCCTCAAGTACAGTATATTGTTTCAGTCTTATATGCTCTGTTAACGAATCGTAGGTTGAATTTGATAGTATGAATAGGGTGTTGCAACTGTGACAGGAGGAGTGAGATGATAATCAAGTCGCACCATTGTTCCAGTCTTACCCAGTTTTACCAAAATGGCCATTTGTTTCTCTTTAGTACTACTATCAAAATTAAAGGGAATGTACACCAGGCTCCCTCTTTTTTTTTTAGTGAATTTCAAAATAATCTTTGAGTAGAAAGAAACAGCAGGATATTTAGAAAAGCTTCTGCATTTAAAGTTGACATGATTTCTATTTCACAAAATCATGTTACAGTTCATTGACGATACAACAGGCAGAGTTGATGAAGGAAAACTGGTCAATGTAGTCTACTTGGATTTCCAGAAGGGATTCAATAAGGTGCCACATAAAGGTTATTGCACAAAATCTCCGTATGAGAAACCTATTAGCATGGTTTGATAATTGGTTAACATGCAGAAGACTGAGTTGGATTACTGTTTTTTTTTTCCCCCGTGTAAGTTTCTATTTGGAATGATATTACTAGTGGAGTGTAACAAGGATTGACCTTAGGGCCCCAATATTTTAACTGTCTATAATAACGACTTGGGGCAAAGTGTAATGTATCCAAATTTGGTGATTTCAAAAAAGGTGGGAGAGCATGTTGAGTTGAGAATTATGAGGAATCTGCAAGTGGATATAACAGGTTGAGTAACTCGGCAACATTTGGGGAAGCAATGGAATAGTGCTATTATTGCTATCTTATTAATCCAGAAACTTGGCCAAGGATCTGGAGATCCTGGTTCGAATCCTGCCGTGGTAGATGGTGGCACTTGGATTCAATTTTTTTTTTTGTTTTTTTTTTGAAAATCTGGAATTAAGAATCCATTGATTGTTGGAAAAACCATCTGCCTCACTAATATCCTTCAGGGAAGGAAGTCTGCCAGCCTTGTATGGTTTGACTCCCAACCCACAGCAATGTGGTTGACTGCCAGCTGCCCTCTGAAATGGCCAAGCAAGCCACCCGGTTAAAAGGCAGGTAGAGATGGGTAACAATTGCTGGTTGGCCAGAAATGTCCACGTCCCAAGTGTACAAAAACAATTTGGCAGATAGTTTATAGGAAAGTCAGAGGTCATGTACTTTGGTTGGAAAAATCAAAAGTAAGAAGATTATTTGTGTGGAAAGACTCCCAAAAGGTGCAGCACAAAAGAATCTGGGCGCTCTTGTGCGTGAAATGCAAAGTTAGCTGGTGTAGCAAGTAATGAAGAAAGCAAATGAAATGTAGGCCTGAGGGATTTGAACTTTTAAAATAGGGAAGTTATGTGTTGTTGCTGAGGCTGCATCTGGTATGCTGTGTGCAGCTTTGGTCCCAGTATTTATGAACAGATATACTGGCATTGGGGGCAGTCCAAAAGAGATTCACTAGGCTGATCCTGATTACTGAGACAAAGGGAGTTGGCTTCTCAAGAAAGGCTAAGCAGGCTTAATTCTTTGGCGTTTAACAGCATGAAGAATGATCTTTTTGACAAATATAAGATCCTAAAGGGGCTTGACAAAAGATATTTCCACTCATGGGAAAATTTCAAACTAGGGTGCATTAAAATAAGAGGCACTCATCAAAAGCTGAGATGGGAAGGAATTTCATGGAGTACAGTGATCATGTGGAATTCTCTACCCTAGAGAGTTGTGATGGATAGATCAGTGGAGGTAAATGAATTTTTGAAATATTGTGGGGTTGAGGCCTGAAACAGATCAACCATGATCTTATTAAAAATGACCTATTCCATCTTTTTTTTTGTGTTTATTATGAGCAAAACATCTAGTTGGACAAATGGCAAACTCTGGTTGACACCTAAGCTATGATCCAAAATTGAAACTGCAACCCCTTAATCTCTCAAACACACACAATCAAAAACTAGACCTGACACCGCAGTAATGGATGTTGCTTTTAGAACAACAAAACAGATAAGCCACTCCTGTGGAAACAAAGGAAAAATATGATAGCTTCTCATATCTGCTGGATTTCCTGTCACTGAAACTGAATCACTGTTGTAAATTGATTAAATGTCCAGTTATGAATCCAAGTAACTTGGATTTGAGTTGTTAATTGGTCAGGATACACTACTTCAGGCTTTACCAGTTAGCCAGAAATACTAGCATTTTGGAAGCTATCAAGTTCCTAGGATCTCTCTCGTTGTGTTTTTTTTTGAAAAAACAGGACTTCAGAAGCAAGACTGCAGCCACTGAGGTGGCTGGGTCTACAAAACAGAATTCTGAGGCTAGACCGGGTTGCTAAGCCAAGGGGTCCCAAATTCTGTCAAACGTAGTTTTTCTCAGTAATTAAAGCATTAATAGTCTTTTTTTAAATCTCCGTGAAGAAGCCATGACGCAAAACTCATGTTAACTTTTTTTTTCCAGTAAAAACAGTAGGTGGCTTGTGGTACTTTGCACAGAAACATTAAAAATAGCAGTGGGGATAAACAATTCAAACCTTCGAGCCTGCCACACCATTTGATTTGATCATGGCTGATCATCCAACCTTTTTTGTTCTCACTTTCTCCCCATCTCCTTTGACCCCTTTAGTTCTAAGAGCTATATCTAACTCAGTTTTTGAAAACATTCAAACTTTATACAGATTGTGTAAATAGTTCAAAATCTTTCACTGTTTCCCAAATAGATTTGTAGTTAAAGAACTATTCTCAACAGGAGTAGTTCTTCAGAAATGTGGGAACAATTTGTGGCAACCCTTTCTCTCCATTATCTGGGAAACAATGCTTATCAATCATTTTTGTCCATGATTGATCTAAACTATTATTTTTCTTTCTCTCTAAGATCTGCGTTCTGAGTAATTTAATGCAATGGAAATATAGATAAATTGTTTCGTTTGCCTGAGTTTGGTGTTTTAATATCTGCCCTTTGTTTTTGAGAGCTGGCTTGTATGGATAACTACTGATGTTACCTTCCACTCCTTAATCTACATAATCTATTTTGTTTCCCTTTATTCCCCCCACCCCTTGTCTGTGACAACAATAATATTACTTACTTTGTTTTCTGATATCATCATAGATGTAGTAAACCAGGAGAGTAATATGGTGTAGAACAAACATTTTCAACCGTATTAGTTTTAAAAACAAGTGTCATTTGGATACCTGTTCAAACATGTCATTGAGACAAAGGGATATAATAAACCAAGTAGCATTTTTATGTCCCTTTTATTTTCACAGGTTGGCAAGGAAAGTTTGCTGCATTTCTTCTTTTGGAATTCGGTGGCAATAAGACAAAACTTAAATTTAGATGTTAGCATATCTGGCCGTTTTGGAGACATTGTCTGGTGCTAATGAAAATGATGGTTATTCTCTTTGGCAGCTTCTGGTAAAGAGCAACAACCTAACAGATCGCATCCTCATCATCCCTGGGAAGGTGGAGGAGGTTAACATCCCGGAACAGGTCGATATCATTATTTCTGAACCCATGGGCTACATGCTCTTCAATGAACGAATGCTGGAGAGTTACCTACATGCTAAGAAATGGTTGAAACCGAATGGTGAGATTGCTTCTGAGTGTGGAGAATGGGTGAAAAAGATTCATTTTGGCCTTGTCTTTTCCAAAAACTGCATTCGGTGAAATTGAGCTCTGTTTAAGCAAAGTCCTGCTGAGGTTGCACACTAAATAGAGTAATGGATTTTTTTGTAGATTATTTGTACAGTATATTTGTTTTACTGCTGCTTTGCCCATTTTATCCATATATTGCTGAGTTGATGTCATTGGTCAAGTTTGAATTTTTCCAAGTGTGTATATTTCACAAAAGTTTTGGTTCTTCCCCCTGTGTACCCCCACACCACCTTCCATAGTGATGGCATATTCCCATCTCCGATTTAAATGTACAGGGTCCATTCCTTCCAGTGCTGTACTGGTGCTTCATTCACTGCCTGCCTGCTCGTGTATTGTTGCTTTTGGAGTGGATAGAAATAGTTGAGCAAGATACAAGCCAACTGATAACAGATCTTCATCATGGCTTAGGTAAAGGGGAAATCATTTGGAAGGCTGTGGTGAAAGGTCAGTGGGACGAATTGTCTGCCTGTATAGTGTCCTTCTGTTCTGAATCATTATAGAATGATTGATTTTTTTTTTTCCCTAGAATGATTCTTTTATTTGAGGGAAAACAAACTTGTTCAAAATGTGTTGAAGTTGTGACGGCATTTTTTTTTTCACCAAATCTTTTAGTGTATTAATATTATTCAGAGGCTTCCTGGAATTTTTTAAATTCATTCAGGCTGCATGTCAGGCTTTGTGAGGGGTAGGTCATGCCTTACAAACCTTATCGAGTTTTTTGAGGATGTGACTAGAAAAGTTGATGAGGGTCGAGCTGTGGATGTGGTGTATATGGACTTCAGTAAGGCATTTGATAAGGTTCCCCATGGTAGGCTCATTCAGAAGGTCAGGAGGAATGGGATACAGGGGAACTTAGCTGCTTGGATACAGAATTGGCTGGCCAACAGAAGACAGCGAGTGGTAGTAGAAGGAAAATATTCTGCCTGGAAGTCAGTGGTGAGTGGAGTTCCACAGGGCTCTGTCCTTGGGCCTCTACTGTTTGTAATTTTTATTAATGACTTGGATGAGGGGATTGAAGGATGGGTCAGCAAATTTGCAGACGACACAAAGGTCGGAGGTGTCGTTGACAGTGTAGAGGGCTGTTGTAGGCTGCAGCGGGACATTGACAGGATGCAGAGATGGGCTGAGAGGTGGCAGATGGAGTTCAACCTGGATAAATGCGAGGTGATGCATTTTGGAAGGTCGAATTTGAAAGCTGAGTACAGGATTAAGGATAGGATTCTTGGCAGCGTGGAGGAACAGAGGGATCTTGGTGTGCAGATACATAGATCCCTTAAAATGGCCACCCAAGTGGACAGGGTTGTTAAGAAAGCATATGGTGTTTTGGCTTTCATTAACAGGGGGATTGAGTTTAAGAGTCGTGAGATCTTGTTGCAGCTCTATAAAACTTTGGTTAGACCGTACTTGGAATACTGCGTCCAGTTCTGGGCGCCCTGTTATAGGAAAGATGTGGATGCTTTGGAGAGGGTTCAGAGGAGGTTTACCAGGATGCTGCCTGGACTGGAGGGCTTATCTTATGAAGAGAGGTTGACTGAGCTCGGTCTCTTTTCATTGGAGAAAAGGAGGAGGAGAGGGGACCTAATTGAGGTATACAAGATAATGAGAGGCATAGATAGAGTTGATAGCCAGAGACTATTTCCCAGGGCAGAAATGGCTAGCACGAGGGGTCATAGTTTTAAGCTGGTTGGTGGAAAGTATAGAGGGGATGTCAGAGGCAGGTTCTTTACGCAGAGAGTTGTGAGAGCATGGAATGCGTTGCCAGCAGCAGTTGTGGAAGCAAGGTCATTGGGGTCATTTAAGAGACTGCCGGACATGTATATGGTCACAGAAATTTGAGGGTGCATACATGAGGATCAATGGTCGGCACCACATTGTGGGCTGAAGGGCCTGTTCTGTGCTGTACTGTTCTATGTTCATTTATTACCTGTCCCTAGGTGGCATTAGAAGGTGACAGTGAGCTATGTTCTTGAACAGCTGTGGTTGATGTGCTGTAGGTTCACCCACAATGCTGTTAGGGAGGGAATCCCAAGATTTTGACCCACCCACAGTGACAGAGGTGATATATTTCTATGTCTGGATGGTGAGTGGCTTGGAACGGAACTTTGCAGGTGGCAGTGTTCCCATGTATCTGCTGCCCTTGTCCTTCTAAGTGGAAGTGATTGTGGGTTTAGATGTCCAAGAATGTTTTGTTTTGTAAATTTTCTGCAGTGCACCTTGTAGGTAGCACACACTGCTGCCACCAAGCGTCAGTACTGGAAGGACTGGATGTGGGACCAGTCAAGCGGGCTGCTTTGTCCTGGATCATGCCAAGCTGCTTGAGTGTTGTTGGAGCTGCACCCATCCAGGCAGGAGGATTCCATCTTACTTCTGACTTGTGCCTTTATAGATGACAGAGACGGCTATGGCGAGTCAGATAACTAACCTCAAGGGTTGGTGTCTCCTTTATTGGAGGCGGTTGTTGCCTGGCATTTGTCTGGCACAATTGATACTACCACTAGTCAACCCAAGCCTGGATATTGTCCAGATCTTGTTACGTAGATACTGAAGCAGTTCATATTCCAGAAAAGTCACGAATGGTGCTGGACGTTTGTGCAACCATCAGCAAACCTCTCCACTTCTGACCTTATGTGGAGAGAAGACTGTTGATGAAGCAGCTGAAGATGGTTGAGCTAAGGACATTTACCCTGAGGAGCTCCCACAGAGAGGTCCTGGACCTGAGATGACTGACTTCCAGCAGCCACAACCATGTTATGTGCCATGTATGACTCCAACCAGCGGAGAGTTTGCTCCCTGATACTCATTGATTCGGTTTTCCTCGGATTCTTTGATGCCACACTCCAGTCAGTGCAGCCTTGATGTCGAGGGCAGTCACTCTGACTCCACCTAATCTCCGGAATTAGTTTTTTTTTATTCCCCATGATTTGAACCGAGGGTGTAATTAGGTTAGAACCTGAGGCCCTGGCAGACCCAAACTGGATGTTATTGTCCATGTTTCTCAGAAATCCTACAATGTAGAAGTAGCCATTTGACCCAACTGGTCTATACCAACCGTCCCACCCACAGCCATCCCCTATCCCTGTGACCCTTTCCATGGCTAATATGCCTAACCAACGCATTCCTGAATGCTATGGGCAAATTAGTGTGGCCAATCCACCTAATTTGCACATCTTCGGACCGCGGGACAATACCGGAGCACCTGATGGAAACCTATGCAGACATAGAATGTGCAAACTATCACAGAGGGTCGCCTAAAGCTAGAATTGGTGCTGTGAGGCAGCAGTGCTAACCACTAAGCCACTGTGCTACATGTTAGTTCTGCACAGGTGCTGCTTGAAAGCACTGTTGATGATCCCTTCCCTCCCTTTACTGATGACCAAGAATAGACTGATGGGGTGGTAACTAGCTGAGTTGGATTTGTCCTGCTTTTTGTGTGCAGGATATACCTAGGCAATTTTCCACAATGTCAGGTAGATGCCAGTGTTGTAACTGTACTGGAAGAGCTTGGCGAGGGAAGCTGCTAGTTCCGGAGCACAAGTCTTAAATACTCTTGCCAGAATGTTGTCAGGACCCATAGCCTTTTCAATATCCAGTGTCTCCAACCAGTTTTTTGATATCATATGGAGTGAATCAAATTGGCTGAAGACTGGTATCTGTAAGGCTGGGGACCACTGGGACCACTGGAAAAGGCCAAGATGGGTCAAGCGCTCGGCACTCCTGGCTGAAGATTGCTACAAATGTTTCAGTCTTATCTTTTGCACAGATGTGTTGGGCTCATCCAGCATTAAGAATGGGAATATACGTTAAGCTGCCTCCTTCTCCAGCGAGTTATTTAATTGTCCATCACCGGTCATAACTGGATATGACAGAACTGTGGAGCTCAGATCTGATACGTTGGTTATGGGACCACTTGGCTGTATCACTTGGTACTCATGCTATCTGGCGCACATGCAGTCCTGTTTAGGACATTTTCCAGGCGGACACCTCATTTTTGGGTATGCTGGTGGTGCTACTCCTCGCATGCCCTTTTGCATTCTCCATGGAACCAGGGTTAATACCCTAATGGTTACATGGGGGATATACTGGGCCATAAGTTTACAGATTATGCTGTAGGTCTGCTGTTGATGGCCCTCGTGGAAACCCAGTCTCTCTTGGTTAGATCTGTTTTGAAGTCTGCTCTGTTTAGCTGGGTGGTGGTACCATCTCCACTAGGACTGTGTGGCAGTCACTTTTGCTGATGTTGTCATGGACAGATGCACCTGTAGCCTGCAGGTTGGTAAGGATCAATTCAAGCATGCTTTCCCCCTCGTTGGTTCACTCCCCACCTGCTCCAGACCCAGTCTAGCAGCTATGTCCTTTATGACCGGACCGACTTAATCAGTTGTATTGGTGCCAAACCAGTCTCAGTACTGGACGTTGAAAACTCCCACCCAGAGTACGTTTTGCACCCTTGCCACCCTTGGTGCTCCTTCCAAGTGGTGCTCAATGTGGAGAAGTACCAATTCATCAGCTGAGGGAGGACAGTATGTGGTAGCCGACCAGGTTTCCTTGCCCATGTTTAACCTGAAGCCATGAGACTTTGTGGGGCCTGAGTAAATGTTGAGGACATCCAGGGTGATTCCTTCTCAGCTGTATACCTGGGTCTCTTCTGGTGGGACAGGACATCACCAGGAATGGTGGTGGTGTCTGGGACATTGTAGGATATGATTCTGTAAGTGAGAGTATGACTATGTCAAGCTGCTGCCCAAATTAGTTTGAGAGACAGCTGTCCCAAGTTTGGGAGGACTTTGCAGGTTCAACAGGGCTGTTTTTGCTGTTGTCTTTTCTCGTGCCTAGGTCGACATCAGGTGGCCTGTCCAGTTTCATTCCTTTGCTGAGACTCCATAGTGATTGATATAACTGGCTTGTTAGGCAGTTTCTGACAGCTGTTTAGCATCAACCACATTGCCATAGTTTTGGAGTCGCATGTAGGCCAGACCAGGTAAGGAAGCCATATTTCCTTCCCTGAAGAATAGTAGTGAGCCAGATGGGGTTTTCCAACAATCAACAATGGCTGTCATCAATTTCTTAATTCCAGATTTTAGTTTTTATTGAATTCAAACGACTCATTCCCACCTCTTCCTCCTCCTCCTCCCTCCCACCCCCACCCCCACCAAACCAATTGATCCAGTTGCAGTGATGGCTAAAGAGCCATGAGTCATAAAATTCAATCAAAAATAGAGATGAGTAACTATGAACTGACTTTGTTGAATCAAGAAACTGTGGCAACAGACAAGTTGCCAAAGAGGATACGTGAGTTTGCATTGAAACAAGGAAAAGGAAACTGAGGTTGATTTTGTACGACCCCTGATTTTCATTTGTGAATTGAGCATTCCAATAAATGAGTTGCAGAATGGTCACCAGTGTTAAGGAAGGAAGCAGGAAACTGTACTTTAAAGGGAAACAGCTGGATCATTTATGAAGTCACCGTGGTGCTGAAGGGTAATTGCTATATGCTAGAAAATGTGACCAGTTTCATGCCACATGTTTGCAGCCAATGAGGTCAGCATTTTAATAAATTGAAAACTGTTGGATTTAGTGAAACCGAATTAAATATCTGGAAAGTATATTGCTGTTGGACCTGAGTGTTGAGAACGATAATCCGAGCAGGAAAAGTCGCATGTAATAGTAGAATGAAGACATTAACTAGACCGTTGATCAAATTTTGATTTACATAAGAGATTGGTCAGCATAGTTGAGTTGGATTGAAGGCTCAATTTCTGTGCTATCCATCTCTGACTAAGGTGGCAAGGGTAAAGTGCTGTGAAGTGGGATGTGTCAGTACATTAGCGCAGAGTTGTTGGGCTGAAGAGCTGTGCTATGTGACTCTATCTGTAGTGCGTATGGACTCAGGATAATGAAAGGAGGGAGGGAAGGAAAATATATTTCAATCACTAGGAGATTGGATAGACAATTTGTGAGGATGGTAGTGCTGATTTGATAGAAACAAGGCAATCCAGTGATGAGGCAGAAAATAGTTTGAGGGGGATGCAATCAACATCTAACTTGCATTGGTGATGTTGCTTTGTTTTGTTTGCCCTCCCTTGATTTCATGTGGGTACTGGCACTAATGCCATGCCAGACAGATCATCGTAAGTTCAAGACTTCTCCAGTTCATCATAACCTTGTTCTGCACAAGTGGATTATCTGTTTTTACTCCTGTGTCTAATGGACTTGTCCATTTAAGTGCAAACCTATGAATTATATCCTGCCTCCAATTGTCACTATGATCCAGAACGATATCCAATTTTACTGCAGGTTTGGGAGGGTTTGTGCAGTAGTGGTTTTTTTAAAATATTTCCTTGATTACTCAATCAAAATTTCTGTAGTAATCCATCATGACGCAGTCATTAGGAGCAGCTACCTTTTGTGAAATCGCACACTAAACATTTGGTGATATCTATGTAAAAGATTTTTTTTTTTTAATTAGCCTAAGTTGTCTATATTTCCCTTCCTCAATTCTGTGTCTAGTTCAGCTTTTCTTCAATTATGTTCTGTTTGTGCTTTTGGAAATTGTGTATGAACGGGAATGCTGTTTTTAAAATAGTGCCTGCTGCCAAAGGTTGACACACAGGATGAGACCAGTGAAGTGTAGCCCAGGTGGAAGAAAATTGATTTTTTTACTTCGGGACTGATGATGTGTGCTCATTTGTGAAATTACTTTGTGCAGGAAATGAAAATTAATACCTTGGTAAGGGACTCTCCTGCGGGGTTCCAGCAGTATTGACTAGTGCTTCCCATCCAGTTTAACAAAACCTTTTAGAAGTGAGAGTATCTTATCAAAGGAAGCTCAAGAAACAGCATCTCTTTCTCCAACTTAGACATAGTATTCAGCAATTTCACGGCATGATATGTCCCTCATTTTTTATTTTGTTTTTGCAATGTGCATATCTTGGCCTTGTTGCTCGTATTTTTGCTTTCAAACGGAGTTGTCCGTCATTCTGCCATTCAGACTCTGGGTGAATGCATTGTTTGTTCATTAAAATCATTACCATTCTCTCTTGCCTTTTGTTGCATGTCAAACAGAAGAAGTTATAATAAGGAGCAAAGAGATGGCAGATCAATTTAAATAGTTTTGCTCTATCCTTGCAAAGAAGAATGTAAATAACATCCTAAAAAATGTTTGGGAAAGCAGCGTCCAGTGAGGGAGGAACTGCAGGAATTCTGCATTTGTGGGGAAATGGTGATGAGGAAATTGATAAGATTAAAGGCTGATAAATCCCCTCAGTCTGCTTCTCAGAATAATTGAGGAAGTGGCGTTAGAAATAGTGGAAGCATTGGTGGTCATCTTTCAAGATTCTAATTGACTTTGGAACAGATCCTATGAATTGGAGGGTAGCTAATGTAAGCCCAGAATTTTTAAAAAATGGTATGGGAAATTGGACTTCTAGACCTGTTAGCCTGACATTGGTTGGGGACAAATGCTAGAATCTGTTATAAACTATAACTGCAGAGCAGTTGGGAAACAGTAACTGGATTAGACAGAGTCAGCATGGATTGACAAAAGGTAAATCGTGCTTGACAAATCAATTAATTTTTTAGATGTCATTAGTAGAATTATTAAGGGGAAAGCAATGAATGTGGTTTACTTGAACTGTCCGAGAGCTTTCCATAAAGTCCCACATAAGAGAATAGCATGTACATTTGTAGCATTTGGGTTTGGCGGGCAAGAAACAGGGCAGGAATAAATGGGTCTTTTTCCTGAACGGCAGGCAGTGTCTACTGGAGTACCACAGGGATCTGTGCTTGACCCCCAACTATTTACGGTATGTATTTAATGATTTAGGTCTGGGAACTGCAAACATAGAGGTACCTTGTTTAGATGACACAAAGCTGTGAGAGGATGCCAGGATGCTTCAGTGCGATGTGGCAAATTGATTGAGTGGGTAAATGCATGACAGATGCAGTAGAATGTGAGGTTATCCACTTTGGTAACAACAACAGGAAGGCCGATAACTATCGGTATGGTGATTGGATTGGGAATGGGGGAGGTGCATAGAGAGCTAGGTGTCATCATACATCAGTCACTGGAAGTTACCAGGCAGCAGGCTGTGAAGAAGGTAAATGGCCTTCATAGTGAGAGAATAGGACTACAGGAGCATGGATATTTTGTTGTAATTGTACAAGGCCTAGGTGCAATCACACCTGGAGTATTGGTCCTGCTATCAGAATAAGGATATTCTGGCTAAGGGGGCAGTATAACAAAAGTTTACAACAATGATTCCTATGATGCCACGACTGACCCCACTATTGGATTTTGGAAGAATGGGGAGGATCTGGTAGATACTGAGAAAATTCGAACAGGACTGCACAGGGTAAACACAGGGAGGATGTCGCAAATAACTGGGAAGTCCAGAGCCAGGGGTCACAATTTAAAGGTATAGGGTAGGCCATTTAGGATTGAAATGAGAAATTTCGTCATGCAGAGAGTGGTGAGCATGTGGAATTCCCTGCTGCAGAAAACAGTTTAGCCCAAAACATTGAATGCTTTCAAAAATGAGTAAGATACACTGCTTGGGGTTGAGGAGATCAAGGGTATGGGGGGAAAGCAAGAACAGCATACTCGGCTGGATGATCGTGTTGAATGGTGAAACAGCCTGGAAGGTTAGAATGGCCTGCTCCAGTTCCTATTTCTGTTATATTTTGACTTTAATCTTGCCTATGCACCATAACACACAGGCAAAATACTCCAGATGCTGGAAGTCTGAAATGGGAACCAAATGTTGGAATATCTTGGGTCAGGCAACATCTGTGGAGAGAAATGAAAAGCATTTCAGGTTGATGACCTCCTTAGCTCAACCTCCACTATACCAAACACCGTGGTTTTTTAAAAAATTCTGCCTATCTCCCTCCTATTTTCTTTCTTTCTTTCTTTCCTCCCTCCCTTTTTCGCCAACACCCTACTCAGACCCCGCAACCTGCTCAAAAGCCATCAGGTTGCTACTTTCCTTTTAGTTCTGTAAGTCAGATTCAGTTTGAAAGGACAATGCTGTTGCTTGCTGTCTGTCTCACGTGTGCTCTTGGTTGTACACAGTTTGTTTTATCTTGGTGTTAAAGGAAAAGGTCAGGATTTGGAATGGATTATAACATATAGTTTAAAACCTTTTTATTCAAAGAATTTGATATCAACTGTCATCTGATATCAACTCTGTTCTGCCACAACCCACTGTTTACAACCCAGTTTAAACAAAGTATTGTTTAAAATCAAGTTTTTAATCTATTTTTATCAACTCTAGTCCTCTTGTAGATCAAAGTAGGTGTGTATATACTTTTTAAAAATGAAGCCATGCTTTTATTTTTATAACTTTGCTATAATGGTAGGTAGAAAAGTGATTCAGATCTTTCAGTTCAGTATTTTGTGTTCCACACATTTTGGAGATTTTTGTGCAGATGTCAAGTTTGTCTGATTTCCTGTGGTGTCTTAAGTTGGAAATCCAGTCATCCTTTCACTTCAACTTTCTTGATGTTTCTTAATATGATTTCAGTACTTAATCCAAATGGTTCATTGGATGGTTTGCTCTGCTTGTTATTATGTTAATAAAATGTGTGCTCATGAGTGCATGTTCATTTATAAAGCAGTTGAACCTTCAAAGAGGAGCCATCAAGTAAGCTGAAGCTCAACTCATGGTCTTCATTTTTTAAACCTTTAGATTTTGTCCACTCTTTTCTGAATAAAAGCTTAGTTTGCTCAAATGTAAAGTGAGTGCCAGCCAGCTGGATTTACTTTCGGTGGGCGTTGGTGCTAATTAGGTAAGAGATTGGGGGATTAGAAAGGGTAGTTGCACATAATTTTCTTGAGGATCTCTGTCTGTGGATGGCTGACAGATGAGTATTGGAGTAATCTTGGTTGTTGTTGTCGTCGTCGTCGTCGTCGTCGTCACTAGCCGATAAGTCAGAGATTTGTGTCTGTGGGCAAGTTCTTTTATTTGTTTTTAAGCCCACGCCCCTCCCCCTTTCCAGATGTGCAAAGCAGGTAAAATGTGCCTTTAAGGATATCTTTAAATGCACAGTCTGGTGTTTAATCTGGCTAGATGGCATGATTGAAGTGCAGGGTCCAAGACTAAAGGCAGTAACATATCAAAGCTGTGTCACTGTTTAGATCCCACCGGACTCACATCAGCTGTATCTCCCCAGAGATTAGTTTTGAGAATGGACATTGATTTTTGAATTATTTACCTTAACAACAGCATTGCATTGAGTTGCTGGCTTTTGATTTGTAAATAGATTCTCTCCCCTCCTGCCTGCGCACAATTCAAAAAATTGAATCTGTCACATTGGATATGACCCAAGAGTATAAATATTGCCTTCATCTCTGGGAGTTGACAGCTATCTCAGCTCATTTCTGCTGCTTAAGGTACTTTTTTGTGTATAATTCAAATGAATTTAATATTCTTACACACTCTTGCATGCTCACATCTTCAGGCATAGTTTCTTCTGAGAACTACAGACCATGCATGGTCTTGAATGTCACGTGAACCATTCAGTTAAGGACTCACCTGGTGAAATATTTGTCTTGAGTTTTGACTTTTTGTGGTGTTCTTGCCTGTTTTTTGATTTGGGGTTCTTGGTCTAGGGCACTGAATTTTTTTTAATGTGTCTTCTATCTTGTTGGTGCTTTTGACGAATGGAGGTGTGAAGATGATTCCTGCCCATTTCAGTCTAGGATGATGTTAAACATTGACATCCAGACCTCAAAGATGAGTACTTTAGGGAAGTCAACAATGAGTTGATAAAGTTCATTAATCAACTGACCTGGATTGGAGCAGTGCCTTTGGGTGTGCATTTATTGTGTACTGTAAAAATGGTAATGTATATTTGGCCTCACATTTTGTATCCAGACCAGATCCTTGAATGAGACCTGGGTTCAAATCAGCATTCTCAGGCATTCCTTTTTTTATTTGTTCATGGCTGGGCCAGCTGTTATAGCCCAGCTTTAATTGGTCCATAAAGCCAACTTTTAATTCCAGATTTTCATTGAATTAGATTTCGCCATCTGCCATGGTGGAATTCAAACACATGCTCCCAGAAATCTAGCCTGGCTCCCTGGAATACTAGTTCAATGACAATGCCTTTATGCCACCGCCACCCCTTTTTGGTCTGCTGGTACTTGGCTCAGTTTTAATCCTCCATTGTCGCTCCTAGTTAACTACTGTTTGAAAGGGAATTATTTAAAAATAATTCAGTTAATTATTTGTTTCACTAAAATACCAACTTCATTTATCAAGACAATGGTTGGAGATCTGGCTATCTGCTACTGAGCAATTCAGTCAGTGGGAGTGATGAGGGCTGAATCACCCAATCGATTTTCCCACTGCCAAATCCATGTTTCCCAAACACGTGTATGTTTAAAAACCACTGTGATATTCCTTCCTCAGTGCTGCTCCAGGGTGCAGGTAAAATTGGTTAGGCTTGGACTCAATATTAACTTGTTCCTTGATTCCTGCCCATTTCAATCTAGGATGATGTTAAACATTGACATCCAGATCTCAAAGATGAGTACTTTAGGGAAGTCAACAATGAGTTGATAAAGTTCATTAATCAACTGACCTGGATTGGAGCAGTGCCTTTGGGTGTCCTTGTCACTAAAGTCTTCCTGGTTGGTATTCAGCAACTCAACTGCCGCATTGGACTGAGGTTTAAAATTTAAGAACATTTTTGCCCTAGTCTGTCCTTGCTGTGTAATTTGGAGCTCCATCTGGCTCATGCTCTATCCTGGGCTCCTCCCAAATGTCCAATGAGGTAGGGAGTAACTTGCATGGCTTTGTTTTATTGCTTTAACGTGAACTTACATCAAAATATTTGTCTACATGATTGACAAGAAAAACTGGGGCTTGTTCCATTGCTGCATTGAGATTGGTGCAATTTCTGCTGATGTAGTGTTCCAATCCATTTTTCCTACTTCTTCTTTCTGTCCACATTAATTTCGTTTTTTTTTTGTTCTGCCCTCCCTGTTCCACCCACCTGTCAAGGTCTAGCTAGGCAGATGAATGGGTGACCAACTCTCAGATCTTAGTTGCCTTTCCTCCAACAGCAGGCAATTTAGCCTAATTTAACCTGAAGGGTAGTGGTAATGTGGCTTTTGTTCTATAACACAGTTTTAAATGTGGTTGAAGCTGTACAAGTTTCAAACATGTGTTGCTGTTACCTTGTACTACTGGATAGTCAGGCCTACTTTGGTTTATTTTATATGCCTGCAATAATTAATGAGCATTTGCTTTCATTCTAGGTAATCTGTTTCCAACCCTTGGTGATGTCCACCTTGCACCCTTTACAGATGAGCAGCTTTACATGGAGCAGTTTACAAAAGCAAATTTCTGGTATGATTGTTGCTCTGTTTTGGCAGGAAGGGTGCCTCAAGAGTGTGGGAGGACAGTTTTGAGACACAACAGCCTGTTCCCCTCCTGAGTAATTATTAACTGGAAGCTGTACACAAAGCACTTATTTTGTATTGAGTAAAATGTGTTAAAATAAATGGCTTCTAAAATATCTAGAGTGCTTCGTATGTAGAGCTGTTTCGATGCAGAGTGAGTTCAGTGTTCATCCTGCTTTGAGTTCCTTTTTTCTTTTTCTCTCCTAAGCTACAGTCTGCACTATATTTTCATTTTACTTATGATTTGGATAGGAGTGTTGCAGTCTTAAGGTGCTGGTGAACTATCTTTTTGAACTGCTGCATCCATGTGATGCAGGCACATATGATGTTAAGAAGGAAGTTCCAAGATTTTTAACCCATCGACAGTTACCAAACAGTGATATGGTTCCAAATCAGTGTGCCAGTTGGAATGAGACTTGCTGATGTTCCCATGCATCTGCTGTCCTTCTACATTCGAGGCAGTAAAGTTCAGAAGTTTAGAAAGGGCTGTCAAGGAGGCTTTGAGTTGCTGCATGGCTTATAGTTAGTACACCCTACTAATACTGTGTGCCACTGGCAGAAGTAATGAATGTTCTAAGGTGATGGATGGAATGCCAGCCAAGCAGGTTAGCTTTGTCCTGAATGGTGTTGAGCTTGAGTATTGTTTGGAGCTGCATTCAAACAGGCAAGTGAAGAATATTCCATCTCACTCCTAGTTTGTGCCTTTTGAGGTTGGTGAGTTACACAGCACAGTCATCAAGTTACACAACATGGAAACAGACCCTTCAATCCAACTCATCGCTGCTGACCAGAGATCCTTAACTAAGCTAGTCCCATTTGGCCCATTTCCCCCTAGACCTATCTTATTTGTATACCGAACCAGATGTGTTTCTAAATGATGTAATTGTGCCAGCTTTCCTCACTTGCTTAGGCAGCTCGTTTGTGTACGCACCACTCTCTGCATGTAAAAGATGACCTTCACGTCCCTTTTAAATCTTTCCCCTCTTATCTTAAGCCTGTGCCCTACCCTGGGAAAAAGATCTTGGCTATTCATCCTAATCATGTCCCTCATGTTTTTATAGGCCTCTACAAAGTCACCCCTCAGCCTCTGTTCCAATGAAAAGAACCCCAGTCTGTTTGGCCTCTCCCAATTGCTTAAACCCTCCAATCTTGGCAACATCCTTGTAAACCTTTTCTGCACCCTTTCAAGTTTAACACCATTTTTCTTATTGCAGGGAGACCAGAATTGCACGCAGTATTCTAGAAGTGGCGTCACCAATGTCCTCGGCTGCAAAATGACATCCCAACTGCTATGCTCAATGCACTGACTGATGATAACTGTGCCATATGCTGCCTTCACCACCCTGTCTCCCTGCAACTCCACTTTCAAGGAATAATATGCCTGCACCCCTAGGTCTTTGCTCAGCAACCCTCCCTTGAACCTTACCATTAACTGTATGAATCCTGCCCTGGTTTTCCTTCCCAAAATGCAGCACCTCATATTTATCTAAACTGACTCCATCTGCATTCCTCCACTCATTAGCCCATCTTGTTAAAGTCCTGTTGTGCTGTGAGGTAACCTTATTTTTCACGGTCCACTGCACCACATACTTTGGTGTCATCTACAAACTTATTAAGTATACCTCCTATATTCATATCGCAAATCCAAATTATTTATATAAATGACAAAAAGCAGTGGATCCAGTACCAATCCTTGCAGCACACCACTGGTTACAGGGTCTGGGAAGTGAAGAGATGGGTAGCCACAGTAGTTGAGAGGCTGGTCTATATAAATTCCTGGTCAACTGTAACTCCCAGAACGTTATTGTTGGGAAATTATGCAACGGTAATGCCATAACATATCAAAGGAAGGTGGTTAGATTTTCTTCTGACTGTTGTCATTGGCTGGTACTTGTGTGACACCAATATTATGTACTATTTATCAATCCAAATCTGAGTGTTGCTCAGGTCTTCCTGTTTCAGTAATCTATCCCCAACACCTGTCGCAACTTTTTGTCCTGTAAAACCTGTATAAACATACACCCAGCTAAGACAATTGCCTGTTGACTGACCCAAATGTATAAGATGCAGTGTGAAATGTACACGTTTGTAAAATCTGTATCAGCAGGTGGCATTCACCAAGGAACGCATGTCACAGGTTTCATCATATAATGTTCCTGATGTAATCTTGGACCATTTGCAACGTGACATCTTATTCCCCAATTCCCTCTTTCTGACACCACCGCCCCGAGCAACATGATGTATGTATTTGGATCTCTACAAATGTGCTTGTCTGTGCAGATCCACTCTGCTGAAATTCTGTCACTGAGTAAAAATATATATCATGCTTTTGGTGGGTGATGCCTCTGAAGCCCTAAGCTGTCAACAGCTAGTGTTTTTCCAGTTTCTTTAAATGTTACTGGCCGCTGTTCAGTCCTTACATGGAATTAAAGGATAGACCTACTTCTCTCCATTCCATTGCACGATATGGGACATTGCTGAGAGTAGTTCACACAGGCAAGATGCATAAGTGCTCACAAGGACGTTTCTTTCATTTCTCCCGGATTATGGGTTAAGTTATTCATCTTTTCTGACACTGTTGAGACCCTGATCTTTTATGGTATGTTGAAAATGCGCACCAGCTCGTGCACTGAGCTGACCAGTTGCTATTTTTATGGTTGTCTTGAACTCCATTGAATAAATAATTCTGGCAGTGCTGACCTTACAATTTGGTCTGTAGCAACTTTTGCTTGTGAACTTTGCCAATTTGTGCACTTGCTATATTTTTATCCCTTTGCTAGCTCCAGTTTGAACCTGATGTCTGACCAGGTGACTTTGTTTTGTCGTAGCTTTCAGATGTGAATCCAGTTCTGCTTTTTTCTTGTTGTGACTCACTAGCATATCTTGTGCTTCTTGCCAGGTATCAGCCGTCTTTCCATGGTGTGGATTTATCAGCCCTGCGGGGTGCAGCAGTAGATGAATACTTCAAGCAGCCTATTGTGGTGAGTATGTTGTGAGCATTTGTAATATATGCTAATTTAAAATCTATTTAATTGTGCACCATAAATTTTCTCTTCACTGTGTGTTGCTGGGAGAGTTTCCAGGATTGAATATTAAGTCTCAAGAAACAAGTCAGGAATCCTTTATCGAAAAACCTTGGGACCACCTAGTTTTCAGATAAGGGATCCTTTTGGTTTTTGGGTCCACTGTAGTCTGCTCAGACCCTTTTCGTGGTGAAAAGAAATTTGCTAAACCAAATAGACCTAAAAGAAAAGTTGTTGGTTTTTTTTCCCCAAAGAGCTAGTCATGCTCTCAGAAGAAAATCTTCACTTTTAGGTCCATTCAAACCAAACAAATTTTCTTTATCCAAAAGGCCAGATCTCAGTATATCAACACATCGGTTCAGATCTGCTTCCAGAAAGACCTTTGGTTTATAGATCTTTTCTGTTTTCAGACCTTTAGTTGTGTAACAACAAGTCAAAATCTGGGTTATGAAACTAACTTTGGGCTTGTGGGGCAGGGAAGGGATTGTTAGTGTGACTTTTTATTCAGAACTCTTCAAATAAGTATATGTTTCAGTATGGGCAAGTTTGTATTTGTTACTCTTGATGATCAGACATTTGTACAGAATCAGCCGAGCTACAATGATTGACCATTTGGCTCGTTCCCAGCATGTTTTTGGATTGTTCAGGACCATATGAAAGAAATTGACTGAAGAGTATGTTTATACTTTTTCTTTTTAAAACAAAAAGTCATTCATGCAGGAAATTTCCAGCTCTGTGTAAGCTTGTAACCCAAATCTAGGGCAACTAAACGTATCCTAACTCCAAATTCTGTACTTGTATCTCCACGGTGTCCCACGGCGGTGTGTTGGTGCAAGTTGTCCCTTTACAAGGGTGAGTGACTTATTTCACCATATGTTTTTAAGGACACGTTTGATATCAGGATTCTAATGGCCAAGTCGGTGAAGTACACAGTGAACTTTCTAGAAGCCGAAGAGAATGATTTGCACCGGTAAGATGTCGAACTCAGAGTGCACAGTGCTGATGGAATACAAGTCCCAGAGAATCGTCACACAACTCCTGTGTCTGGGGCTGGAGTCAATGAACGGGGCTGATGGAGCACCAGTCACACAGAATCGCCACACATCTCCTGTATTTATTGGGGCTGGAGTCAATTGGCTAAAATCAGGATTTGCTTGCAGGACCGCTAAATTTCCTGGTTATTTCAACAGCCAATCCATTAATGTTATTACAAGGGCGGAAGTACTGTAATTTCACGAAAATAACCCAGAAGGTATATCTTAAAACAAAATGATAGATGCAGTGAGGGTTATGTGGGCGACTTTTGTTTGCAGAAGGCCTGACCAGTTCGATTACTCTGCAGTCACTGGTAAGTTGATGTGAGAATGGAGATGGCTGAATCTTGTGTCTTTTGTATGTAAATAGGCATTTGTGATTATGTACAAGTTATTAGCTGTAATTTTTTTGTTCAAAACCAATGAATTTATACAGCAATCTTGGGTGAATGACCTTGAGCCAAGGAGTGTATATAGAATACTGTGACCTTTTTTCTGTCCTCTTTTACGAAACATGTGGAGGGGTGAGATTTTCGTGAAATTACAGTAGGTCTGCTCTGATCTACTTCTGTCTAGATCCACACTACATTCCAGTGCCTGGTTAATGTAGCACATGGTGATGCTGTCCGCACTCTCCTCCAGTATCAACTAGATGCTGTGCAGCCCTGAATCCTCAACTCCGTGTGTTTTTTTTAGTGTTTTGCTGTGAACTGCTTCACCAGTCACCTGAGATGATGGCTCTTTACGTCAGTTGGAGAATGAGGGATATCAGGGAGTGACCACAGGCAGTAATCAGTAGGGCTATACTTGCATCACAGTCTGTGAGCAAAGAGTTTGGACTTTTTTTTTTCTCCCCACTCCCCATACTTAATCCATATTCTTGGTCCAGGATGGATTTTTTAAAAATTTTAATTTGTATTGCATGTTCGTGAGATGGCTTTGAGAAATTTTTGCCCCTCTCCAGCCATTGACAGCTGATTTGCATGCTCTTTAACATTACAGTGATTTCACTAACAGCTCTGTTGTAGTCATTACAAGATGTGGGAGTATTGTGATTGCTTACTGCCTGTAATTCTTCCACTTAGTGGAAGTAGAGCCAGCTATGCATTCTTGCATCAATGAAAGAATGCCTGGACCTTTACTGCTGTTGCTGAGGTACCTTTTCTGTGCTAATGATCATTTAATGTATCATTATTATATTGTATGCAGGCAGCTGCAATGCTTCTGAAAACCATCTGTGCAGTCAGCACCGTTAAAAACAACAAAATGTCACATCTTAATTAAAACATGTTTACACAATGTTATGATCTAATTATTAGAGTTTTAGAGCATTGCATTGTACTGTCTGCAATCTCCCCTGCAGCAGTTGTATTGCTAACAGCAACTACGCTTAAATGAATGAGGAAAGTGGCAGGAAAGGTTTAGTTGGTATTGAGTGAAGGACTTTTAAGGCTAACACTTGCACCTTGGAGTGGATTTACTACTTCTAGGTTAGAATGAAACCGCTCTCTGGAGTTGCTTCAGTGGTTAAGGTCTTTGTTTCCTAACTTTCTCCTGTTTTGTAACAGCAGTGGGGTACTTTTGTGAGAGAGAGATGTAGGAAGTAGGGTATCCTTGTGCACACTGCTAGAATTGTGATAATTTTTTTTAGAAGTATTGGTATCAATTTGACAGTCTTTCTTTCTTTTCTCCCAAATGTCTTCACTACTTTACTTTATTTATTATTACAGGATAGAAATTCCATTCAAGTTCCATATGTTACATTCAGGGTTAGTCCATGGTTTGGCATTCTGGTTTGATGTGGCCTTCATTGGTTCCCAGTGAGTATTTAAGTTCACGTATATAAATTGTTGTAACTAAGTTATTTGTTATTTGAAATGGCTCTAAATTTTATGTAAATGTTGTTGGAACCGTAGGAACTGTTGTTTTGTAGAAAGCAATGGACTAAATTAGAGTCCTAGCAACAGAAACGGGCCAGTTGGATCCTTGAACCTGTTCTGCCATTCATTTAGGGCACACCTGATTTAGTACCTTGCTGCTTTCTGCCCACCTCCATTCTGTAACCCTCCATGTATAGGAAACTTCTGTTAATCGTGATGAAGTTGTGACTCTGTTTAAAGACCAGAGGAGTTTATATAGGGTCACACCTTGGGTCAGGAATTTGTGGAGCAGAAGACAGATTGTCATGTACATTGGAAGGAATTGGCTTGCGTAGGTTTTGCCTAATTCACGCAGGCTTTGTTTTTTTGTTGGTTTGGTCATACAGCTTGCATTGATAAAATAATTTGAAGAAGATTAATCGAGTCAATGTGAGTTCTTATAATCCTGAAAAGGGCAGCACAGTGACTGAGCGGTTAGCACTGCTGCCTGACGCTAGGCTTAGGTGACTGTATGTGTGGAGTTTGCGCATTCTCCCCACAGTCCAAAGATGTTCAGGTTAGGTGAATTGGCCATGCTAAATTGCCAGTTGTGCCCAGAGATGTGCAGACGAGGTGGATCAACCAATGCAAATGAAGGTTTACTGGAATGGGTGGGTGGGGTGTTTGGGCACTTGGTGTGGACTTGATGGGGCGCTTGGCATGTTTCCACACAGGGATGGTATGAATTCTAAAGGTTTTGTTCTAGTGACACACAAAAACGACCTCCTTTCCCTCTTTCAGAATGACCGTGTGGCTCTCAACTGCACCAACGGAGCCTTTGACTCATTGGTACCAAGTTCGCTGTTTGCTTCAATCGCCACTTTTCACCAAGGCAGGTGATACACTGTCCGGGACTGTCATGCTGAATGCTAATAAAAGGTAAGATGGGCATGTATTTATTTAGTGCCATGAGCTTAGTAAAGTGTACAAAGTGCTTTGTAGGAACATAAAACACGATTTTTGACTTTGAGCCACACAGGAAGCAATTACTGCAGAAGTTTTTTTAAGGACAAAGGAGTAGGGAGGTGAAGTTTCAGCATTGAATGTTAGAGCTTGATCTAGGTTGCAGAAGGCATGTCCTTGATGGTTGGAACATTTTAAAACTGAGGATGTGCAAGATTCCAGAATGGTAGGAATGCAGAGACCTCTAAGGGTTATAGGAATGCAGGGTGTTACAATGATAGTAAAGTATGGAGGAGGTTGAAAGCAAGAACACAGATTGAAATAGAAGTGTTTACCCTCACTATTTCTTATGACTACCTAATGAGCAACTTGTGGGAGTGGTCTATAGGCCTAATACTAACCACACTGTAGGACTGAGTGTGCAGGAAGAAATAAACCTTTGAGAGGTTTACTGATAACCATTAATGATTCTACAGATTTTGTGAATCAAAAAGTCAAAAGTAGCCTGGAACTGGAGTTCATGTTTGTCCTTGGCACACTGTCTCTCTGTTTGGCTTGAAAACATGCAACTCTGAAAGCTGGCTATTCTAGATCTGGTAATGTGCAACAAGACAAGATTAATGGAGATTTTAATTTTAGTTTTAGATTTAGATTTATTTAGTATTGTCTGTGTTGTACCTGGGTACAGTGAGAAGTGAATGACCTCATAATAAAGCCATACCTAGGAAGCAGTGATCAATGTGTTTGAATTTTCCATTCACATAAAAGGAGAGAAGAGGATGATTCTCAAGCAAAGGTTTTAAACTTAAAAGGGGAAAACTATATAGGCAAATCTGGCTAAAGTGAATTGGGACATTATGTCAAGGAATTGGTCAGTAGCATATTTGCATGAGTGAAAGGTTGGCTAATGATGAGTAGGCATAAATGTGTCACTCTCAGGTTGGCACAATGCAACAAATGGAATACCACAAGTGTCAGTGCTCAGGCCTCCATTATACTTATAATCTCTACCAACAACTTCGATGAAGAGACAGAATGCATGGTTGTTAAATTTGGTGAACACAAAGGCAAGTTGTATGGTGGATACGAATCTTCAAAGGACGTAAATAAGTTATTATGTAAAACTAGAATTTTACACAAATAGTATCTTCAAATGATTGAAAGTCACCCTGTTCCATCACCTCTTGTTAGAGTTACCAGGCTCTAGACTATTCCTGCCAACTCTGCCCCCAAAGTTCTAAAGGAGCCAAATAGTCTTTTTTAATATTGAAGCTTTTATATACGAACCAGATTTGAACTGGCTGGGTATCTGCCATTCCTTCTTGTCAATGCATTCTCTCTCATTAGAAGTTGGCACCAGGTGAGGTAGTAGCCTTGACACCGCTTGTTGATCTTTGCAGTCAGAAGCTGAACAGTTGTCTTCAATGTTGTGCTATTCTGTGATTCTATCAAATGAATGAGTTTGCAAGGGGACAGGTTTGATTTCAGCACCAAGTGGGTGATTCAAATAATTCAGATTTTTGGGTTAACGTATACATGAGATATGTGAGAAATGACTTGTTTTGATCAGGCATCACCTTTTAAACTAGGTTGCCCATTCGTTGAGTATATATAGTTGACAGATTAAGTGGGTTTTAAAAAGTTTGGAGATGCAGTATAACATGAGAAAGTGTGACCTTCTTCACTTCAGCAGGAATAGGGAAAACAGCATATTAAATGGAGACACATTCCTCAAATACAAAAGGATCTGCCCATCTTGTACTTGTACCACAGGTACAACAAGTGATTTTTGGCAAGTGGAATGTTGTCATTTATTGCAAGAAGAATAGAATATGAAAGTAGGGATGTTTTGCTGAACTGTGCAGAACTGCACAATTCAGCAAAACATCGAGACCATATTTAAGTCATTCAAAAATGGTTCACCCAGTAAATCCCTGGTATAACAGCATTATCTTATGAGTGAAGGCTGGACATGCTGGACCTGCGTTCATTTAAGTTGCAAAATAAAAGAGGTGATTTTACTGAAGCATACATGATTCTGGGGCAATATGACAGTGTGGATGCTGAAATAATGTTGTCCCCTTGTGGACAGACTAGAACCAGGGGATTTCCAAAGTTTCCAAATAAGGCGCCTTCTGTTTAAGGTGGCAACGAGATTTTGTTTACTCTCTCTGTCATGTTTCTGCAGAGCTTGTTTTCTCAGAACAATTGGGGGTGGCCTTTGACTACTTCATTAGTCAAGAACCTACGCTTGCCTTAACGATATTCAGAGAATATTGGGGTAGTTAAGAAATGAGTTGAGCCCTAAGTCGGATCAGCCTTGATCTTGATGAACGGTGAGGCAAGCTCAAACAAATAAGTGACCTACTCCTCCTCTCAATTAGTATGTTCACAAGATGTGGACAGCAGTTTTTGGTTAGATTACGTTTATGATGGGTACAATACTGGATTCTAGAATTGTCAAAGGAATAATAGATGTGGTGGGCAACCTTTTTACAATTGCCTGTAATTTTTATTAATCTGTTCCTCGATGTCTGATAGTCTACTTGATTTTATTCCGGTGAAGACTTTCAAGCTCCCAAGGTTGTGAAACCACTGTTGTCCATCAGCTTTATTGCTTGAATTGTCGACTGTTTTTCACCTGTGTAATGGAATGTTTACTGTTTGTCTTTCTGTAGGCAAAGTTATGACATTAGTATTCTAGCCCAGGTGGATCAGACTGGTTCAAAATCTAGTAATGTACTGGACCTGAAGAACCCTTTTTTCAGGTAAGTGTTGCTCACAGATGCTCCTTTCACCATTGTACAGGCATTGCAGAGATACCCAGTTTTAGCTCCTCTTTCTCTTCTCACCCACCTTTCTGAATAGAGAAAACACAGATGACTCCTCATTAGAATTTCTACATTGCCCAAATGTTTTCTTCTTCTTCCAAGTAGTACAGTTGACTGCACCTAAGAATATCCATTACCAAGCAAAATATTGTGATTTTAGCTGCGGGATGGGTGGTAGGAAGAAGTAGAAGACTGGCATAGAAATAACGCCACCTTGTTTTTTTTTATACCTGCAAGTAATTTCTATCTGTAAGGGGAAAATATGAAAACCACCAAATCTTTTTGCTTGACTCTCTCCTCAAGAACAATTGAATTATATTTTTTGCCTACATGTAGATCAGTTATCTCAGCTATTGACAACCCTCCATGTCTAGTGCACTATTCCATAAAAATAGTAGCTGTTATCTGAAAAGATGTGACGATCAAGTTGTTAATGACAGAAACTTTGAGAAAACAAAATTAAAGATATTGGACTCGGCTAATGAGCTCAGAAATGAAACACTAGCAGAAAACCCCCATGAAGTATTGCTGTACAAAGCCAAAATACTGCAGGTTCTGAAAAACTGAAGTAAAAGTAGAAAATGTTGGAAACACACCAAACCTGCCAACATATGTGGAGAGGGAAGCAGCTAAAACTTCTGATTAGAAACTGGTGGTCGAGATCTTCTAAACAAGTACACAGTCAGGGAAAAGGGGGCAGGAAAAACAATCGAGTTCTGTGACTGGCTCTGGGGCATGGTGTGAACTAAATGTAAAAGGTAGTGGTGCAAGACAAAACAAGTGTCAAAACAAAAGTTTCATCCAGAAGAGGTATAAGTGATCATCCTGGAGGAGAAGAGAAGTAAGGAAACTCTGGTAAAGTCTCTCGGGCAAAGGAAGAAAGGGGGAGAGAGAGAGATACTGAACATGGTTGAAACGTGTGACCAAAATCTCTGGCACGACTGATCTGTGACACTAATGCCGTATTTTCAATTATTGAAAAAATGGCATTAGTAGTTCAGGCCCAAGGTTGTTAAAATCAGACGTTTTGTGCATAACTGTCAAGCTGCTCTTCTGAGCTATAAAGATTTTAGAAACTTGGTGGTTAACTTATTGCTTTTACGTTTCGTGGTCATTTTTAGCCCTTCCCATATTTGTTTTTATGCTGTTTCTGTTATGCTAAATATTGAATGGTAATAGCGTTGCTGGAGTAGTAGTAGACTGGAGCTAAAGTAGCTGTGGGTGCAACACTTCAGTCCTGCATTATAAACACATGTATTGAATCCTATTGTCCACACTTGCAAGCTGAGAAATCAGAGTCCGTAAAGCTTACAATTAAACATGGCTGACTTTAAAAGCAATAAAAGTAGAAAATGCTGAAAATAGCATGTTAGGCAGTGTCTGGGGAAAGAGAGAGAGTTACTGCACATGATTGGAAAGTGTGGCCAGACCAAGGGTGCACCTGACTAGAAAGCAGCCCTTTTTTAATGAGGAATTTCTTCACTTAGTGTGTTAGTGAATCTCGAATCTTGCAGCCAGTGGCTGTGGAAGCTTGGTCATTTTGAATATGTCATTCGATTTCTAGATATTAAAAACTTGAAGGGATGTGGGTTACTGCAGGAAAATGGCATTGAGGTACACAATCGGTGATGATCTAGTTAAGTAGCAGAGTAGGCTAGAGGCTGAATGACTTGTCTGTGCTTCTCGTTTTGTATAAGATGTAGGTCAATTACATTTCCTCCTTACCAGCTAATGATGGAGCTCCAACAGTCTTTTAAACATATTCGGAGACCAAATAAGGAACAAAAGGGGACATCTGAGATTGGTGGGTGACAGGATTTATTAAATGACAGTGGATGCTGTGCAAGACACAAAGAAACAGTAATAGGAATGATTACAACAAACCATGAGCCTTCGTTTCTGCACAGTCACTTCACTTCAATGTAATTCCAGTCAGTTTAAGTCTATGATCACCATCAGCTCTGTATGCAATGATATCAATTCTTGGTACGGTTTGTGTGTCGCAGTATTTTTATTGTGAAGCAAGGGCTGTGACCATGCTGGCCTTTGAGCTGCCTAAACTTCAAACCACACGACATGCCAGGCAACGGTCAAAAGATTTATTGTCCGTGTACTGTTCCTCTTAAAAGAGGCATGTTTAAAACATAGATATATGCAAATATAGAGGAAGAAAATTAGAAGATGGGGTGCCATACCCTTTTATCTGTAATCAGTATTGAATAACTTTGTGTCTGTTTCTCCTCCATCTCCTGTTAGGTACACAGGAACAACTCCCTCACCACCCCCAGGTTCTCATTACGTATCGCCGTCGGAGACTATGTGGAATACATCTGGCTCTTACAACCTTAGCTCAGGACTGGCAGTATCTGGTATTGTACATTCTCTCTTATTATCTCGGTTCTACAAAATATGGGTAATTTTAATTAGGATTCCTAAATTCTATATTTGTACTGCATAAGCCAGGAGTTGATTGTAATCATTATGGTAAAATTAAGATACTTGGATGCACAAAATCTGAAGTATAACAGATTGTATGTGGTCTTTATCCTGGAATACTGTAGTTGTAAGTATTAAATCTTGACCTAATCTCTTCAGTTTTCTGAGTATGGTGCAATTGGCAATCTCCTAAATTCGAGGCTGCCTGTTGCATCTTAGTTGTGTTTTATCTTTCGTTCATTCTTTCTTTCTGTCTTTCTTTCTCTCTTTTTCTTTCTTTCTCTTTTGTCTGTGCTATGTGTTTGTATTCCATTCATTTCATGGAATGTAGAAAACACTGAGGCCAGCATTTGTTGCTCATCCCTTATCACTGTTGAGAAGGTGGTTGTGAGTCACTTTACTGAACTGTTGCAGAGTGTGGTGTAGATGCACCAGTAGTTCTGTTAGGGAGGGAGCTCCAAGATTTTGGCCCAGTGACGACAGTGATGAAACAGAGATACAGTTCCAAGTCAGGATAGGCTTTGACTTGGAGGATAACTCGCAGGTAGCGTTGCTCCAATGCATTTGCTGCCTTTGGCTTTCAAGGCATCTCTTGTGATAAGCAGATGTCTAAGGTGGTGGGATCTCGTTCTGCTTAGTGCTACGTTTGCCATTTGCTACTGTAGGCTCTTAGAACTCTGACCATTTCCCATGAATTCCCCTTCCTGATGATGCTTCACAAGTCAGTTCATTCCAGCAAGTTACGTGTAAATGTAAGATTTTGGCTGATGTTTTGGGATTTGCTTTTCTATCCCGCTGATTTATTGCTTGATCTTTCTTCAGATTTTTACAAAACTTGCTGCCCAATACAATCCTCTGGTCTAGTGACTGAATAATTTTATTCGTTCCTTACAATTAAGCTTATATTTTTAATGCTTGATCTTCCACCAGACTTTTCTCTCAAATTAACAATGAGGTTAATGACACTGTATTTCTCATCTGCCTCCTGTCTCTCATACTTTTTTGGTAGTATGGAACTTGGTTTTGCTGAGGGGGAGAAAAAGGCATTTTTTTGTCAAAGTTCTTTGTCCTGCACTTTGATAATATTTCACAAGAATATCATATGAAGGAAAACAGCATTGTATTGTTTGAGGAAAAACAGCTGGTACCTGATCTGAAGTTGAATTCATTCAACCACTTACTCAATTTTTAGTTTATTTCTTGATCCTTCAGTTTGACTAACTTAGAGATACTTCTTCACCCTAGTCCCAGATGTGCTCTGAATCTCATTGCACCCTTATCAGCACTCACTTCCAAAACATTTTTGTTTGCAAAAATGTAAATTGTTTGAGCTGTGGGACAAGTAGCTGCCATTGGATTGCCTGTTACAGCAAAGTTTTTGCCCTTTGATATTTGAGACTGCACTAGTATCTAGGTTAGAAGTCAGTATTTAAAGTGTTATTGTTCCTATAGTCTACCGACAGAATGACTGACTATGTTTCAAATGGAGGATTCATTCCAGTAGAGGGAAAATTTAGTTAGTGCTTTACTTTTAGCAAGGTGCATTCAATGTCCTAGACCACACGTTTTTGAAGTAATAGCACCTTCTCCTGGAATAGTGAGATGCTGCTGGTTCCATGTGCTGAGTTCGTAGCTGTGTAATGATGAAATTTTGTAATCTGTACTAAATTCCACGCTGGTGGGCAACAATATAATGTATGGTACTCTGCTTTTTTACTTTTCTAAGGAGTCCCAACGGCATATGATCTGAGCAGTGTAATTGCCGGTGGATCTGCAGTCAGCCACAACAATCTGATTCCATTAGGTAGGTAGAGAATAACTTCCTGTTCAGCAGTTGAGGGTCGTAGGATTTTTCACAGTTGCATGGGAACATTTAACAGTCAAATTTTAGTTGTTCAAACTCCAAACCAGATTAACTTTAACGTAGCCCTCCTCTGCCAACTTGGCTTCCCAGCCATAGGAACCTCAGCTTTTAAATGGCACTCACCTGTGTTATGACTTAAAAACATGTATTCATCCATGGCAACATTTTTTTTAATAGCTTACAAATTAATGCAACAAAATTAGTCTTCAGGATCTCCTTTGCTGGGTGAGAGCTCAGTCCACAGTTTTCAACTGTGTTTGTTTGTTTTTAGTGATTGACAGAAATGTAAATGCAGTTCTGTGTGACAATAGCACCAACTGTAAATTGGTTTGCACTGGGAAGAGAACCATTGTGTCAGTCGCTGGAGCAGAATTCCACTTTATTGATCTTAATTTCTTGCACTCTGGAGTACAGTGGGTTATACTTTGGTTTGGAGTTTGTCTTTTCTCAGTTGTGTGATCGTCTGCCAGGAGGCTTTTAACTACTTGAATAATTTTGGATTTGCATACATTAAAACTCCGGATTTATCATTGGATCCTGCTCACACTTGTACCAGTCTTTTGCAGTGTATATGTAGAACCAACTTGAATTGTATCCTCTTAATGGATTACTGTTATTTGTTCTGTAAACATAAAATAATTCCACCACTTGCCCATGGCCAGTGTTGTGCAGCTAAGACTCCTACGTTCCCCTCACTTGAGAATGCAGACTTTGACACCTTTGTATGGGAATATTGGAAGCCATCACGTACTTTCTCTCAAAATTTGGGATGATGTGATACAAACAAAGCATCATACCTGAGCGACTATGCTTTCAGTAGGCGTGGGACCAGGTCAGCTAACTTCTGACCTCAAATAGGAGACCCAGTTCAGCAAAGGTCATTCTATTCTGCGATTTTTTTTTAAAAGAAACCACCCAGCAGCAATTCTGCCATGTCCTGTTAAAAGAAAATTAAGAAGATTCTTGAAAGAACAATTTCAAGTGTTCTGCTTATTTAAGTCTCTAAGCAGACATGAACCAACCTGGTCCCTACCTTCTTATTACAGGAAAGTTTGCAGCCTCTGTCCAGTGACTCCTCTTGACAATCGATTTATAAGGGGAGAGCGTAAGATATTGATCATCTACAGGGTGTTTGTTAAAGTTCCACAGGGCTTCACGTTTTTAATAATATGACAGCAAACTAAATGGCATATTTAAAGTATTGCCCTAAAACATTTCTTACTGATAATATTATGATGGACTTCAAAGCTACTAACCATAATGTACGGTACATCTTTTTCTTCAGTTGTCACCAGTTTCATTTTCATTTTCTGTAAGAAACTGAAAAGGCATGAACACTATACATCAAGACTCTTTCTTTAATTCTATATGTTGTTTACAGATTCCTTCTATTATTTGCATGTCCCAAGTTATAAAAGATTTTTTGAAGTGTGCATGGGCTTTATAAATACCCTTTATAAATATGAAAAGCTCTCAGGTCTTTCCAGATGTGTTTATTTTACAATGCTGAAGCCTGTAGAATCCTCCACGTCAATGCCTGTTGATATGTACCAATTTGTAATATTTGAATGATTCATTTTTGTGCAGTGGGCTCATCGAATAGATATAACTTTTTGCATCCTGGGTCCTTTAAGTATTTTAGATAATTAATTTCTAGGAAAATCACCCAGGTGCCAAATTGAAGACAATACAAATAAAGCACATAATCATAGTTTACAATTGATTAATGTTACAATTAGAATAAAAACAGAAGGATTACCTGGTTAAATCTTTCAGTATACAAGGAAGTTACAGTACATTGCAAAATGCTGGTCTCTTTCATTTATAAAAAACATTTTAGATTCCAATATGCTATGCAGAGTCTACAGTTCACCTGTTCTTTGATTTCATTATTTCTCAACCATTTACATACTGTTTACAGGCTTTATAAACTAGAAGATTGGCTGGCTGTTTTGTAGTCTATTCCTTCTAGATTTTATTCACAGAATAGTGTAATTTCTTGTTTTCATCTCACTTTTCATGTGATGGTGGTAATGGGAGCTGGGATTCAAGAGTCTTCTGGCAAAACCTGAGAATCTGCTTTTACTGCCTTTTTAGCTAGGAAGCACAAGTTCAGCCCTAATGCTATTTCTGGAACACAGACTTGGCTCCAGGCAGTGATCTATGTTATATTTCAGTTCAGCATAGTTTTAAATCTACAAAAATTTTAAGTGCTTCATTATTTTGTCTAAATCTTACCAAGAGGAAAGGAGAGAAGCTAAACCCCAGTGCAATATAGGTGAAATACCTTGGTGTGCGTCTTGCTGATCAAAACAAGAAACGGGCAGATAGTGATTAGGTTTGTGTATTGCCTTCTAACTCCATATCAGAGTACAGTTAAAGGTAACCCACTACAACAGGTGTAATTGTAGCCACTGATGTGGAATACTTGTTTGGCATTATTATGTGAAATTAACAATTCATCTGGCCATTCATCCCAACTAGCTTCTGCTCCGCACCAAATTCTTCCCAGTGTAGTTATTTTGTCTTGCTCTGTCAAAATATCCTTCCATATCTTTCTGTTTTACATCTTTCTCTTTAAGTCGTCTTTGTCATCAACCATTCTACATGGTAGCAAGTTTGTCATTTTCATCACGTAACAGTTTCTCCTTAATACTTTATTTGATTATTTAGTGACTATCTTGTAGTTTGTACTTCCCTGTATATCTAACTGACAAACTCTTCCATAGTTTTGAAGGCCTTCAAGGAAAGAGCCTCCGCATATATGGCCTTTTTCATTAGTTGTATTCTCTTTGCATGGGTGTTATCTTGTAAATGAATAGATTTTGGTAAATCTTTCTCTGTCACATTGTTTTATTGGTCTCTAGCTTTTTTCCTGCGACAGACCTACCCTGATCTGTCTTGGTAATACAGTCAGTTGTTGATCATGAATTTATGTGCTACCAACCTTTTTATACAGTCTGATGGTCTAATTTACTTGATGTGTAAGCTATTGCTGTCTTTTTCTACTCAGTAGTCTTGGTTGGGTTCTGTGCCATGATCTCCATCCATATGTCTTCAGCATGAGAGTTTGGGAAGAATTTTTGTTTTATTATTCCATCTAGCACTGACCACATAGTCTTTTCGCATCATCTGGTTAAAAGTCTTATCTCTGTGTAACCAACTGATGAACACGCAACAAAGCAGCCCAGGTTTGAGTTGACAGCAATGTTGTGGATCAGCAGCAAATTAATACTTGACCAGTAAGCTATTGCAAGCTCCCAGATTTTTTGATAGAGCTCTGGTTTATTATCAAACCCAAAAAAAAGTTATTTTTGAGACTATGATTTTTTTTTGTTCTGGGAGTATATGTGACTGGAAGCAAGTTTTTTTTTAGTTTGTTTGAACTTGTATAGTTTGGAACCTATATGTCACATTGTAACACTACTGGTTATAGGGCCAGTGCACATCTCTGTAGGATCACTGTAACCTCAGTTACTGTTTTGAAAAGGCTTTTTTTTGTGTTTGAAAATAACGTTATTCTTAGTACCTTACCTCCACGTAGTTGTAGATAGATAATAGCATAGTTGCTCTGATGTCCTGTCCACATGCTAATTATGTCACTGTCTCCAGTTGTTAATGAGTGAACAAATTTTACCACCATGGTATTGTCTGTATTCACGCATTCTGTTTTCAGTAACCATTTAATGCGATGTGTGTTGTAACCAACCTGACTTCTTTCTTTTGTTACTTTCTGTTATGATGGCGAGCTACTAACCTAGAGACTGATATTTGTTTTTTTTAAATAAATAATTTGGTGTAGGTTTATCTCCCCTTTTTCCCCCACACCCTAGCCAAGATTTGTCTGGCAGAGGTTAGATTGCACTTAATCAGTGGCTGAGCATTTCATTTGTAAATACTGCAGAAAGAAGCATTGTGATATCCCATTGTCTAATTTGCATATGTTAGTGGTGAAGTACAGGGCTGTTAGCCAAATTGACCACTGCTTCGACCAGAATATGCCACGGCAAAATTTATGGTTTCTTTTGCCTTCTAAAGGGAGTAAGTAATAGGCTGTCACAGTTGCTGTCTATGGATTACTGTTGTCTGGTTTGAGTTGAGTTAGTTGATTTCAGTTGAAATCACACCACCGTAGTTGACCCTGAGAGTCCTTTGGCTTGGAGACATCAGGAAAGGTTTTGTTTTTTTTAAACTGCACCCCTCCCAACTCCCTAGCCAATAACTTACTGCCTAGGCTTTGATGAATTGAGCACTTAGTTCCATTCCTGGCAGGGACTTGGGCATTATTAAATTGTAACCAGAAATAATTGCTTTTTTTTTTAAAGCAAGTGGAGAGGTGAAAGTTTTGCTTTGTAATTTTGGAAGTGAGAATCAAGCTGTGGTTTCTTACATTCTTGGACTGTGCTGAATTTTCAACAATCTGAACCCTTTTCTTGCCCTTCCCCTACACACAATGCTTGAAAATTGTAATTGCTTTCTGCTGGAATGATTTTAAATGGACTGGGATATATTGTAATACAGATGGACCTTCCACTACTCTGAAACTGAGATTCAACCTAGTTTTCAACCCTAAAGTTCCTTGTTCAGATTACCTCCAGTCAATTTGAGATTTCAGTCCTCTGAATAGATAGAAATCCTGATCTAAACAGAACTCTTATTGATGAATTAGGCATGTTAACAATCTGTTATACTGATTTGATTGCTGTGGACATTCTAAAGAACACAGCACTGGCACCAAGCATTGTTGAACTTTAGTGATGCATTAATGAGGAATGAGCTTTATGCTTTTGTATGGTGCTTTTCCCTCCCTTTGTTGTATTTTACTGGAAGGTTTCTCTCTCCTCCTCTCTTCACAGCCAACACTGGGATAGTGAATCACACTCACTCAAGACTGGGATCCATTATGAGCACAGGATTTATACAGGGTAAAGACATGGCCCTGACCCTCTCTGAGGCTTGACCGGTCGAATGAAACTTGCCAATGGAAACGCAACTGCTTGGCTCCAGGCACCCATAGCAACCTGTAGCCAATCCAGTTCCTTCTAGGAGTGGCAGACTGCACCCAGGAACTGATAATGTAATAAAGGGTTGGCTGGCCTGCTTGATAAGATGCACTTTGCACAGGGAGAACTGGACTTTCTGTTGAATGAATGGTTAAATGCATTGACTGAGCACAGTGCAAGCTGACTTTAACATTACACTCTATCAGCTTCAAATTTTGGTGTCCATATGAATTATTGGAACATTACAAATATTGTACTATATTTCTTTTTCCTTTCTCAGTGCCACCTATTTCTAATAGTTCAGTGGATGAACTATATTAATTGTGAAATTTAAAGGTTGCAATCTGGAATGCTTGTACAGCTGTACACTGCTGGGGAGGGAGGTCTCCAGACCAGTGTTCACGTTGACGTAATCTTCTCATGTTCTCAATGCTGTTTTTGTTATGCCCTGATGTGTGGGTGTTTACTGAAGCTTGTCTGGCAACAAGCTGGTGTTTGCTGTTAATCTGTACAACCATGCAGTGAAGCAGACATTGGAACATCAACTATTTAGTGGAACCCTAAGTGTTCCTCTTTCCATTCAGACTCCTAGAGCTTGAGCAACAACACTGAAGCCTGAGAGTTTGTTCTAATTGCTTGGGGGTTGTTGCATTGTCCCTTTTACTCAAAGCAGTTTGAGAGTCTTTTTTTAAGTTTTCATTTTATTTTATCATAAAACATCAGAGTCACAGCAGGTTTGTCAGTCCCTGAAAAGAAGATGGGTCAATTTAGTATTTCTGGTGCAGATCATTCATCAGACTAAGATGTTAACTCACCCTTTTTTTTTGTTGAGGTTGATGGCAGTCTGTTTCAGAGTTTTACTTTTATCTTTCTACCTCTAAAACGTTTCAATTGATCTCCCTGTGCAAGTGTGTATCTCTTTCTCCTCTAATACAGATCAGTTGTCCAGTGTTCCAGCTATCATTCCAACTCTCCCAGGGGATCTTCCAAATTGCCGATGCTATAACGTATTTTCTTTCAATTGGTTGATACTTACTTTCTTTAATAATATACCAGTTCTGTTGCCATTCAATCGACTAGTGTGTTTTGATATTTCTGTTAAATATTTGTTTACAAATAATCATTTCACTAAAATGAACGCCGTTGAGTCTTTTCTCTGTTTTGGATCACCCTGGAAGGGGAAGAATGGCCTTGAGTTGGAACCCAGGCTGTAAGGCTAGCTGTTTATGACGTTGATGGGATTGTTTTGTTCTCCACATGGCTCATCGTCTTCCAGACTCCCTTCCCTGTAGGAATTCCCTTGGCAGCAGGCTGCTACGGGTGCCTGGAGTCGGATTTCTGTCAGTAAGGTTCATAGCATGCTGGTAACTATGAAAGTGTTGATTAAAGGCCCTGTGTCTTCCTATAGCTCATGGTAGGGACATGCGTCGCTTTTGAAAGGCTTTGGGCTTCCAGCAGCAACAGGAAATAGTGAATGGATGTGTCCAAAAGACATGATCCTCTGAGTGACACAAATACATTATGGCTGTATTTTTAAAATAATTGAAAATATGACACCACAGGGTCTTTAATACACACTTTTTTTTGGCTTAGAAAAGTCATCTTTGTTGGCGGGGGAGAAAAGCACTGCAGAAAATCAAATGAGGTGTAACCTTTCTTGTCATTTTATTATCAGGGCCATACCATCCTTGCCAAACAAGGTTGGAGTGGGTGGCGGCTTCCTTTTAAAAATCAAAAATAAACTTGACTTTCAAAGTCATCTTGTGTTTGCACCCCTCATAAGAAACCAAATACAAATCAAATTCTGGAAGATTGTCTTTTGAAGCTCCCAAATAACATTAGATCATGTGTGTAAGAGATATACTTTTCACTCCTCTTCCCTAGTTGAAATGTTGAGTCCTCTTTGCAGTTTTTGTTTGTTCTCTCCACCGTAACTTTACTGAACAGGAATCGGTTAGGATGACCTACTAAACTGTACCATGCAGTTATCCTGTAGGCCACTTGAGGTTTTTTTTGGAAAGCTGAGATCTGCATTTTGATAGGGGTGAACAAATAGAAACTATTAAGTTGTATGACACAGAACCGAATCAGAGGCCAGAAATTTTCTCCTTCTCCTCCGTCACCACTAGCAAAACTTAGTACAGGCACATTGTATGTATGTGTGTTCATGCAACTTCAGTGCAACTGGATGCACCAGCAAAACAAATTGAGATACAATAACGTTTTTTGCACTTTTCAGGGATTTCAGTAGCATTTTTGTCAGAAAAAAAAATTTTAAATTTGTCTTCATGAAGCTCGTTTAACTTAAATGACTGCAGTATTTTGATTTTTTTTTAAAGACTGGTGATTAATATACACCAGCTCTCTCTCTCTCTGACCCCAGCATAGGCTGCATTGTGGTTTGACTTTTTCGAAAAAAGAGAACTTTTTTTAAACTGTGTTAGACACTCAGTTAAGCCCTTTGGTCCTCAAGTTTATTTTTTGTTTGCCTTGAATCATCTCAAAGATAAACTTTGGGACAATTTCTGTTTCATACATCTAATTAGGATTAAAAGGATTTAATTTAACCCAAATGGAAGAAAATCATTTTGTGAACTTGGTCAGAGATGCTATCTTGCCTTAACCCTTTGAATCTGCATGATTACTTTTGCACTATAGCACAATCCAGGAGATCTATGAATTCTAAAATATATTGTGAAATACTTGTACCGAGTTTGATCAGTGCTGTACATAGCATGTCCCTTCATTTACAACAGAAATACTCCTTACAAAGGCTCCTGGGTGAACAAATGGAGAGTTTAGAAATAGATTTTACTTTTATTGTCTCCTGGGTTTCTGAAACTTTGCTCAAACTCTGGACTTTGACAGGATAAATGTTGATATCTAATTGCATCTATCATCTCACAAGCCAATCCCTACCATAAGTTAAATTGAATTTGACAAGATCCTGGCCAACTGAATAACCACTTTCAACATTACAAATCTTGAACTTCAGTTTTTTTTAAAATTTAATGATCATTCCCACTTTCTGTCTTGTATTCTTTCATTGGCCTGTTACAGTGGTCATAGATTGAAATGTTGCTATATCCTATGACTAACGTGCTCAAAAACCCCTTTTTAAAAAGAAAAATTGAATGTGTTTTGTGAATTTCTCAAATGTTTAGGGTTTTGCTTAACAAAAGTAGAAATGCTAGACTTTGGAGCTAGACAGGGCTGATGAGTAAGTTTCCTGCTCCTGGTCGCTATTAAGTGGGCCTCCTCCCCTCCCCATCCAACCCCACAAATTATTTGGAAATGAGTGCCAGTAAGAATAGAAATGATTCACCATTGGGGCTTCCTTCTCCCCTTCTACGTGCACTGTTATTAAATAGCCTGTAAACACACTGCCTCAGCCTGCATGTCAAAAATGAGTACTTGGGCAAGGAATCACAGGGCAGCTAACTTCCTGTGGAATCAAACCTTAGCCAAAGGCAGCTGTTCTGGAGACGAGAAAAGAGAATTGGCTACAAGATATTTTTTCAAAAAGCTTAGATTTATGCCATTGGTCCTTTTATATTGCTAATGCCTAAACTTGGCTTTATGCTACTGAGGGATTTAAGAGTGCTCAGTGGTTGGGATCAAATTCATATGTCAGATATCAACTAATAGCATAGCACCGTCTGGGATTAAGATTTTAGATTTATCTGAAGGGGTTAGTGTAAAGAAATGTGTATCGCTGGTCCCTTTTCTCCATCTGCTCCCCTGAATGGCTGCATTTTCTAACTTTGCTTCTTCTCTGGTTGCTTTCAGTGCTGCGTATAAAGGTTTGATTGGGATAACCTGTTTAGTTGAGTTGCTTGTTGACACATCTATGTGCCCATCCAAATTGAGTGGGTAGCAAGCAGCAGATAGTGCTGTAGAGAAACACCAGCTTGGGAATCCAGCAGCTTTACTGCTTGAGCGTCCAGCTAGCTTTCTGAAACCCAGGAGCATACGTGAGAGGATTTGATTTGAAATTTGGGTTTGGGCATTAGTACAAGGAAGGCTTGAGTGGCCATTTATAATGTAAGGTTTTTTTTAACCTGTGTAATTGTATTGATGACTGTGTGTCTTTTTGTTCTGTTCTGTTTTGTTAGGGTCTTCAAGCGGTGGACAGGGTGGAGTGATTGCCAGTAGCAGCTACTATCCAATCAACAGTCAGTTTACCATGGGCGGCGCTGCCATCTCCATGGCTTCTCCAATGTCCATAAGCACCAACACAATGCACTATGGGAGCTAAGAGTTCATGATACTGCCTCCGACTTTTTGAACTGACACTTTTTGAGAGGATTAAAAACCAAATCCAGATTCAGTTCCCTCCAAAAAACCCAATCTCTGTGAATTGTCCAAATTCATTGTCCATGGATTTAGTTCAGCTTGAGGGTGGGGTGGGGTGGGGGTGGCGGGCGTGTATGCGTGTGTGTGTGTGTGTGTGTGTGTGTGCGCGCGCGCGTCTGTTTTGTTTCTGCCATTGGGAACAACAACATACAAATTATTTGATACCAGACTTGTAAAGTTTTATATAACAAAAAGGGAGGGGGAAAATAAATGCTGTTTTGGTCCTGCGATTAGACTCCATAGTTCATAAATTTTCTCATCAGTTTGTCGGAGTGCTGCAAGTAGATACTAACATATCTTTTAATACAGACATGTCCAGTGTGTTGGGAGCAGATGGCTGATAGGAGTTATCCATTACCTGGTTTATCTCTGTCTTTTCCTCCTCTGATATCCCTAACCCCCTCACCTAATGTGCCAACCCCTATCTGATCTCTTGAAGATCTTGGGTTAATGGACAGTTAATTGAAAGTTTCAAAAGTGACAAATATCAGCTGTAAACGTAATAAATATTATAAATGTTTTTGATAAGACATTTTTTCATTTAAGGATTTTTTAAAGTTACTTTTAAGTATGGATAGACTGCATGCAAAATGTTTTTCCCGAACTCCTTTGAAACCTACAGTGATTTGAAAAGCTTCCAGGTTCATCTCATGGAGAAAGAGTTTTTCTCAGGGCTGGAATGAACTGAGTAGCTGTAGGAAAGGAGCAGGTATCTGAACATTTTGACTTGTTTTTTGGCACTTGTCTGACTTGCTTTTGCGTGCCTTTAATTTTCATTTTGGCCACTTTGCAGCGTCTCCACAAAGCCGGAAGCACGACCCTGTTTGAACTGGTGCTGTTTTCGGAGTAGCTGAAAATTGCACTGCTGATCTGTTCCTTGACAATGCCAAGAGCAACCATGTGCAGGCCAGGTCTTGATCCAAACCAACCTATTATTGCTTTTTGCTTGATAACTCTTGCATTAAAGAGTGAACAACAAACAGTCTTACATGATTTGTCTTTCTGCATCCAATGGTTTGATTTCTCAGTTCTACCTGTACGCTGTTGTTGTGATTTGAGCTTTGAGTTGAAACTGCTATGGCAGCACATTGAGCAACCTGCACTACCTGTGCTCGGGGGCTGTTGGAATGGTTTATACCTACACATAATAAAAATGGGTTGGATTACTTTAGTGCCAATATATGTGTATATTGGATATCTCCTCCATATACAAAAAGGAATGCTGCAGATTTGGTGGTAAATGTCTTCTCCAGCAGTTGGGACATCGTGGTTAGGGTATGAGATCTCGTACTTCACACTCCAGATAATTTATATTTGTCCACCCCCTTCTGTGATTAACTTCCAAATCTGTAGATAGAATAGTGAAATTTTCATTATCTTCAATCAGCTGTTACAGGGAACGAGGCTGTTTTTTCCAGCATTTTCTGATTTGTTACAAGTTACAATGTCTGTATATTTCTTGAAATAGTCGTATTATTCTTGGCAGCAATCTCTGATAGAAGGAAGAGTCTCTTTTTAAACTGAGCATTGATCGTAGAACCCAGCTGTCTTGTCGTACAAGATTTTTTTTCTTTTGAGGAGAGGTTTAAAGTCAAGAGTTCTTTGCTTTCCAAAATCTTGCACCCCCAACTCTGAGTTTGTTGGCTGCCTTCAGTTTTTAAATGTCTTTTAATGCCATTGCTTTGTTTAGGGGTGGGAGAGAATTAGTATTGATTTCTTTGTAGCACTCAAGCATTTGAAAATTTGGTAGACTGCTTCTGGTTCTGGCAAATTTTATTTTATATGGTGAGTTGAAGTATTAAGGATTAGTAGATTCAGGATGAACGGGTCAGCTATACCTACAGTTATGTATACACGAAAGAAAGAGAGACCTTCTGCAATTGAATCTTGTCTTGGGTCATTGCGGAGGCTTTAAATATAAGAATTGAAGATGCATCTGTTAGATTTACCTGCAGCTCTGGTATACATCTACCATAGGATACAATTAGAAAGAGCTCTTTGGAAACTTATGGGTGGGGGATGTGCAGGAGAGGTGTTAGTTGTGCTTCTGTGCAACGTGGGTAAAGTTGTACTCCAGACAAAGCCAGCAGTGTCTCAACACCAGGTTATAGCCCAGCAGGTTTATTTGAAATCTCTCAAGCTTTCGGAGCACAGCCCCTTCGTCAGTTGTAGTGAGAAAGCAGAGCACACAGACCCAGACTTTATAAGCAAAGAGATCAAAAGATGAGTGTGTCACTGGTGTGAGTGGGCTGTCAGATAAGTCTCTGCAGGTAACCAAGAGTGTTAGACAGTGAGTAAAGTGTCAACAGCTGAATAACCAGCTAGGAATGGATGACTTTCCATCCAATTTAAGTGAGGTAAAGAAATAATTTTTAAAAGTTAAATAAAGGTAGTGCTGGAGACAAACTAAATGACCTAGAATCACATGCCACATTCAAAACTGTACAAACTAATTAAAGTAGAGAGATCATAAATTATAAAGGTGGCCTGGACAGTAAGGAAGATTTCACAGATACAGAACAGTGGTCGGGTCACCTGTAGTGCAACATGAAACCAAGATCACATTTGAGGCTGTCTTCATGGGTACGCACCTTGGCTAACTTGGTACCTTGGACTCTTACCCAAAGATCGGAGACTTCAAAATACACAATGCAGAATCGCCGAGCAAAGACCAATAGGCAAGTTCCATGCTCATGAAAAATGGCCTCCGTCGAAATCTTGGATTCATGTTGTGCTAATACTTTTCTGTTTCTGTAAAAATCTTTCCTTCTGTCCTGTCCTGATAGCATCACCTTTTGATAAATTATGATCTCAGTACCTTGGCTTGAACAGTTTTGAATTTGGCATGCAATTCCAGGGTCATTTATTTTGTATGCAGCACCACCTTTTTTATTTGTAACTTTTTGAAATTATTTCTCTGTCTCACTTAATTGGATTAAAGGTCATCCCGTCTTCACTGGTTATTCAGCTGTTGACACTTTACTCACAGTCTAACGCTCTTAGTCACCTGCAGGTGACTAATCATCTGACAGTCCAGTCTCTCCAGTTGTATAATCTTTTGATCTCTCTGCCTCTAAACTCTAGGACTGTGTGCTTTGCTCTCTCACTACATGTGATTAAAGGGGCTGTGCTCCAAAAGTTGGATCTCAAATTTGTTGGACTATAACCTGATGTCGTATGACTTCTGACTTTGTCTACCCCAGTCCAACACTGGCACCTCGACATCACATAATCCAGACAGAAGAATTAGCTGAGATAACAAGGCGTGGAGCTGGATGAACACTGCAGGCCAAGCAGCATCAGAGGAGCAGGAAAGCTGATGTTTCAGGCCTCGACCCTTCTTCGCTTCTGAAGAAGGGTCTAGGCCCGAAACGTCAGCCTTCCTGCTCCTGTGGTGCTGCTTGGCCTGCTGTGTTCCTCCAGCTGTACACCATGTTATCTCAGATTCTCCAGCATCTGCAGTTCCTATATCTCTAGAAGAATTAGCTAATGCTTTATGCACAAAAGCTGCTGGTACATGTGCCCCATTTAATAAAGCTTCCTGGGTGCCTTATAAAATTCCAGTTGTTTGTGGTATTGAATGTTTCCTTATAACCTTCCACCTGTGAACATTCTTATTTGCATAATTATTTCTGGGACAATGGATCTCATTTTAAACTGAGCCTTTCACTTAATCAGGAGGTAGATACCCACAACTTTTATCTCATTAATTACCCTGGTTCCCAAAGTCGTTTTTAGGTTGTAATTTTTAACAAATTTGCATCTACAGTGTTGTTAGTTACAGGTCACTTATACTATTGCTGTAGCCCCAAGAAAGTGATTACTCAGGAGAATTGTCTATCAAGGAAGCATTTTGGACAAACTTGAGCAGTAATTTATTGTGAATATTCTTTTCAGATTTGTATTTTGTTTCTAGAGTAGAGGAATGTTAACTGCTTCCAGTCTGGAGGAAAGACTTGTCTCACTAGACATACTCCTAACTCTCTTTGCTTTGCTTTGCTGGTGATGATTTTGAAGGCTTTAAAGAAAGGTCCTGTGATTCCGAAGCAAACCACTTTAATAATCCCTCTCCTTGCTACCTCACCCATAGCTATTTTGCTAGCATTGGCTTTGGAGTGGTTGCCTGTGACTAAGTATTGATGTGTCTTAACTGTTGACACACGAGCTATGAACAGTTTGTTTCCTGCTATTTCTGAGTCTTCTGTTTAAGGGTGTGTTGTTTCAGAAGAGCTGTTAAGTCAATTCAGTTTTAACATTGACAAGAAATCCAAATCAAAGAGTTCAATGTAGCCATTGTTTTAGTTTCTCTGACCTCTTTCCCCACCGGTCATTATTGTCCCAGTAACTATCTAGTTTTTATTCCCATTCCCAAAAAGTACTAACTTGTGAACCATACTTCCAAAAGGTATCCAGTGTGTACAAGTTATATGACACCACCCTACCTTTGTTGTCCAGTCAGAAATAAGTCTGGGTTAATGACTACTTTCACTTTGAACCCTTCTAAATAATAAAATTAATTGGAGTAGTTTTTGAGAGCTGAACGTTGGGATTTTTGGCAAATATTGACTGAGCACTGCCATTTGGGTATCAAGAGGAGTCTGAGAGAAGTGAATAGTGCCTCAGCTAATTTAATGATGAGTGGATAAGGCACCATGATTTACCTTCCTCCCCCCCCCCCCAAAAACCCAGTTTCAGTCCTAAACAATGACCTTGTAAAGGTGTATAAGAGTGCATGTGTCTAAATATAGACCAACCACATCTACACAATGTTGAGATTGACCTAATGATTGGTAAATATTTCATATATCAGTAGGCTTTTCTGGCTCAGGAAATCTTGATGCCATACATCCTAAAGTCAAGGGTTTTATTTGTAGGGTTGAGACTTTGTCCTGCATTTTTTGGGTTTTTTTTCCATCTGATTTCTTATATGACTTAGCTTGGCTTGCCTGGCCTGGAGTGACTTCCATACAATCGAGGTTTGGGCTACTTGCTTAATGTTTCAATGGGAAACTGCACACTTCAACTTTGCCCGTGTGTTTTCTTGACCTGGACATCAATAGTATCATTGTTCTTTTTCTCGTGATGGGTCAAACTAGTATTACTCTATTTATCACTATCAGATTTGTTTTTATTTTTTTTGTTCTTGAAAGCTTTTAACCCATGCCAGTGGGAAAAGAAAATGTGTGTATATAACATTTATATTCTGAAAAACCTGAAACAAGACATTGGCACCCATTAGGATCCACAAAGCTCTGCTCAATATGTAGAGAATGCTTCTTAAGTGCTGGTTAGCTATTGGAGTTTTACGGTGTGGAACTCTTAAATTATATAGACATGAATGAGTCATTGACTGTGCACAGCTGAAGGAACACTTGCAGTGTATTGTCAGGTTTATTAGTGTGAATGATCGCTGAATCTTGGTGCAGTGTGCACAGCCTATAATCCTACAAGGTCTGTGAATTTTGCACCATAATCCTGTGTCAGTGTGATCCCTAATTGAGTATTACAGAGTAGGCATGATTTCAACATTAGCCTCAACCATCTCAATTAGGCAGTTTTTGTAGAATATTTCTACAGTAAAAAGGATTTTAAAAAAATTTAGAATGGGTAAGGGTTTAATGTGATAAATTATCACAGCAATGGCTGACAGCAAGGATAATTGATCTGCGATTAGCTGGGCAGGCGGCACAGTAACTGGTGAAACTTGAATGGAACAGTTCAGAGTTACTAATGTGGGTCCCATTTGAAAGTTTGGGATTCCCCTTTTAATTGGACCCTTTGTTTTTCTAATCCCTGCAGCTGCAGTTGTGTTGAAGTGAGTTGTGAACAAAATTCGGAGATTTGTCACTCACCTGATGAATTAAACTCTGGTGGGTCTGCCCTTTGTAAATGTTTTCCTTGTACAATTGGTACAAAGCATTGGGCAGAATTTTTATTCTGTTTTTTGGCCTTTTTAAAAATCGTCTCTTACTTTACAAATGAGGCTTGTTATTGACCCTGAACTATTCTTGTTAACCCATTTACAGCTATCCTGATCCAAACCTTGCTAGAGGGTTTTACCAATGTGTAGTTTAGTGTTTTTAGTGTAATCTAGAAATGTTTCTGTAGACTGGCTAGACCTTTATTCATCTGTGTTGTGTGTAGATTTTATTACAGCGACATGAGATTGTTAGACCGTATTAGAAAATCATCCTGTAATACATGAATTATCAAATAAAACACTAATATTAGATGGTTTTGAGTAATCTTTAATTTATTTTTATCTCTCCCCTGTTAAATCCAGATGGGAGAATGCAGTTTCCTTGTGTGAAGCGCTGATCAAGCTAATGTTGATTTAATGAGCTGCAAACCAGGGTTGCTTGTGCTCTGTATTTTCCAAGAGAAAACTAATTTGCAACCCCCACCCCTCCATGCAGCATCTTACTGCAGTATCACTCCATTGAGATTAATAATGTTACATTTAACTTGCCATTTCAAACTGAACAGACTGTCCCAAAACTGCCCATTTCACCAGTAATCCATGTAGTGCTCATCTTAACAATAAGAACTGTTGTAGACTCGCTACTGCTCAGCTGTAGCCCCAAAGGAGCCAGATGTTTTGGTTCAGTCTTCTTCTTCTGTAAAGTGCTCCTTGGCTGAAGATCAACCGTGCTTAGTGAAGGTTATGATAAATATTCACTGCCTAACCCCATCCATTTGGCTATCGCCAGGGTATACGCATAATGCATTGGTGCCTCATAAACTGAACAATTGAATTGTATACTTCATTCAACTGTACTAACTCCATAGAAACCCAGTTCAGCTGGTCTGGCTGAGAAACCAGCCAGCAAGTTCAGAGATCTCCAGAGATTTTAAAGAAACCATTTTGTCAACTTAATGAGTTTATTGGTCTATTCTGACTTGAGTTTGACTCATTTCAGCAATAGGTTCAACAACTTTACAACCTCCTTTTCAGGGCCATGCTGCAGAACCCAGGGCACTAGCTCTCGCTGTTCCCAGACACCTCATCACATTATTCTAAATTTGTCCTCGGAGATAGGATTTGAACTCTGTTATGAAAACTCATTTACCATTGTCATAGTGCATGAATTATTCAGTGTATGATCTTCCCTATTGTCTGGGGGTTTCTTGGTTTGTCCTGAAATAGCAAAAGCAGCAGCCCACTATCATTTCTGTGAAGGTAGCAGAAATGTGACCACATTCTGTAGCCATTATTCTCAATCATATTCTTATTTGGAATAAAATTGTGGTATCACACTTGATAGCTTGGTTTTTATTTAACATTTATAAGTATCCATGTTTAGTCATGTTCGCTGGTAGGCAGGATGGAACCAGGAAATGATGTCTACCGTGATGCTGTATACCAGTGCATCCCAAACAGTTTCCTGTTAGGACTTCCATTTTTATTGAGCTTTGAAAATTGTCCCCATTTGAGAACTGATGACAAGGAGCCATTAAAGGAGGAGCATGACTGCTGTAACTTGGTCAGTGCTCTTACATGCACCATTTACTGCTTCTGATTTTTGTGATCTCGAAAGCTTTAGCTGATGTCCTCCACTTGGGCTCCAGACTTCCACTTTGGGAAGCTCTTGTAGTGTAAATGCTGGCTATCTGTGCAGATTTGTAATATAGCTACTATTATAACCCATTGCAGCAAACAGGATATTTTTTAAAACAGCTGTAACCTAAATGCTTAATATAATCCACTCCAATGTGAGTACAATCATAGCATAAGAATTCATATTTTTAATACTGGGTTAGTAAATGTGACCATACAGCTGTCAGGTGGTTATTGGTGATTAACAATTATTATTGAATGAGCCATTCAACTCATGACTGTGCTGAGCCTCCTATGGTCCAATTCATATGGTGCCACTCCACTGCCCTTACTGCATACATTCCATCTTTTTGGATATTTAGAATGTCTAGAAAATGTGGAAAAAAATTTACGGCATCTGGCCTATGTTGGCATGAAGCAAACCATTCAGTATAATCCCATTTTCCAGGGCTTTATGATTTTTCAGATTATATCCGGGCATCATGCAGGAGGTCACGGGTGATGTCACTGTTTTATTTTTCTCTGCTTTTCTCTTTCAAAAAAAATCTGAATCTTAAATCTCCCCTCTAATCTTGATCAGTGATCCTTCTAAGCGGAATTGGCCCTTTCCATTTACTCTATCCAGGCTCTTCAAACTTGTACATATCACTCGTCTTCCCTCTGACTTTTTTTTAAGGAAAACACCCCAATCTTCCATTATAGTTTGGGGTTGTATTGAGAAGGAAACTGACCCTTTCACGATCTGAATCTTTGTGATTCAACTTCCTTCTAAAACATCAAAGCATTCGATTCTGAAGTTTTTTTTCTGGATAACAAGACTGGGGTAACGAAGGCTAATTCAGTGCTGTCCACAGCCAGAAAATCAAATAAGAAATGTGGGTCCATCAACCTGTTTTGGGTTTGTTTTGTCAACGTGATAAGATGGGGCACTTGAGTCTAGACTTTCGGCCATACAGGTGGAGACACTACCCTGTAGATTACTTTTGTTGGTAATTGCTGGTTTATTAAGCAACTTGGGGGAGATGCGCCTCAATTAAGTGTCACCTAATTTCCAAAAAGAATTCCAACCCCTCTGCTTAGAGCGATATGTTATGCAGTAATACAATCCTAAGCCATAAATTTCAGGAAGCTTGTTCGTACATTCCAACTGTTCGTAGCTTTTGTGCTCCTGAGATGCTGCTTGGCCTGCTGTGTTCATCCAGCCTCACATTTTATTATCTTGGAATTCTCCAGCATCTGCAGTTCCCATTATCTTTGTTCGTGGGTACGTTGCTGGTTTTGAAACACACAGTTTAATGTCTCGGCTCTCTATGATTGATGGGCAGCTGGACTCAGCCACCAGTCTCGCATGTGAAAATTCTTCTGTACGCTGCTGCAGTTCGTCCAGCTGAAGCTTTGTCGGGTAAGTTATTTGCACAGCAATTTTTGTTTCAAATGTATTTAATTCGAAGTCTGGCATAACTCTCAGGTACACAAGTTGTTTACAGTGAATGCAACAATTTGTAACTGGAACCCTCTTCTGGCTTCCTACCCTCGTAAACACAAGGCTTTTACAGATCTGCCGACTAACTTAAACCCACCAGGCGGTTGAAACTATCTCTGCAGCTCACTGACTTTGCCCCCTCAGCGATCCTGACCGTGAGTTGCTGCGAAACAAAATCGTTTGGAACGGGAAGTCACCGACAAGACCCGTGTGACAACCCTCAGTCGGTGAATGGTAGATTTTGAAGCAAAATTGTAGGAATGGTTCTCGATAAACGGGTCCAGGTCCGGAGCAGCACAGTGTACTTAACAGAGATACAAACCATGCTCTGCATGACTGAGGATTGTTTCTCTTTGTCACCTAGACTCAGCAAGTTATGAAGGCAATCGCTTCGCTTTGGGGATTTGAATTTGCTGAATACATGAATTGGCTGGGGGAACGATTTGGGATGTCACTGGGAATTGTTCTGAGGAAGGGTCACTCAATCTGAAATGTTAACTGGTGCTTTCTCGCCACAGATGCTGCCAGGTCCGCTGAGTTTTCCCAGCAACTTCTGCTTCTGTTTGATCAAACATCTCTGGCGCGCCCACAGTGGCTGAGCCAATCTCTTCCCATTTGCCTTTTGGTACGTTTTCCACACACATTGATGTGACTGAACCCTGCTGTCATCATCAGCCTGTGAGATTGTAAATTATAAACACTGGCTTCAACCTTTTCAAAGATTATTGTTACACACATCCCTCTGGGACTTGAACCTGGGTCTCCCGGACTAGGGGTAGGGACACTACGAATAAGGGGGCCTCTGAGGGCGATGGAATCGAGAACCTTCAAGCAGCTGCTGCCAACCCTGTTATCCTCCGCCGGTAGGAAAAGGTGATAACTTCCCCTTTAACTAGATACGTGCATGCGCATTATCATAGTGCAACGGAAAGCTCGGCCTGACGGGAAAGCTGTTTCAAATATTTAGTGGCGATGAATAGATTGAACACCGCCGGTCGGCTTCGGATCGTGTTCTCTATTTCTAAAACGCAGTAATGCCCTCAGTCTGTTGTTGACTTTTGCGTTCTCCTTTTCCTGCTTCTTGTCTCGAATCCAATGGTCCGTGCCGGAACCACCTTCTCGCACCGTGTGATCGAGGGGGCCCATGAGGTGAAACACAGTCAAGATGGCGACGCTGTGGCGACGGTTCTGCTCCTTGCCTCCTGCGACCGCACTTGGATTTTGGAGTCGAGTCCGAAACAGTAACATAGGTAAAACCTCAGTCCAGACCGGTCGGGAAATAATCGCTATTCATTCTCTAAGGGAACGCGCGCTTCGGCTCAAGCTGTACATGCGAATCTCTTTTTATCACCGTTCATAGAGATGTACAGCGCGGAAACAGATGCTTCAGTTCAGCTCAACTCGTCCGGGCCAGCCAGATAATCTAAATTAAACCATTTACATTTGCCAACATTTATACGTATCGTTCTAAAATCTTCCCTTTTTTATGTCCCCATCCAGATGCCATTTAAATGTAATTGTACCAGTTTTTCGTCTGGCAGCTCATTCCATACACCCATTCACACTCTGCATGAAAAAGTTGCTACTTGGGTCCCTTTTAAATCTTGCCCCTTTCACCCATGCCCCCTAGTTTTGGAGTCCCCACCCTTCAGGAAAAGACCTTGACCTACACCCTATCCATTTCCCACATGGCTGTACAAACTTCTTCAAGGACAGGAAAATAGCCCCAGCCTATTCAGCCTGTCCCTGCAATGCAAACCCTCCACCCTGGCAACATGCTTATAAATCGTTTTTGAATCTTTTTGCATTTCACAACCTTTTTTTTTCTAGCAGGGAGATCAGAATTGAACACTATATTCCAAAAGTAGCCTAACCAATGCCCAATACAGTCGCAATATGACACCCCAAGCTTTACTCAATGCACTGACCAATAAGGGGAGTGTATCAAATGACTTCTTCACTACCCTGTCAACTTGCAACTCCACTTTCAAGGAGCTATGAACATGCACACCGAAGTCAAACCTGCTATCGTAATCCTTTGTTCCTTTCTCCCTCATCTCCTCACCCTCACCACTTCCCATTAAATCAAGGGTGTTCATATCAATCATTCTGTGTGGTAAAGTTCCACGTTCTCACCTCTCTTTAGGTGAAGAAATTTCTTCTGAATATCCTATTGGATATCAGTGTAGTTATCTTTAATATACAGTGTCTCATTCTGCTCTTCACAGGCTGAAACATTATCTACTCCATCAAAATCTTTCATTATCGTCTAACTCAAACCTCAGCTTTTTTTTTCAAAAGCCCATTCATGCTTTACTTACAGAAATGGCCTCTCAGTGCTGGTACCATTCTTACAAAAATAAATGCATAGTCATCAGTTATAAATCTTTATTTTAATAGTACTGCAGCCAGAACTGTACTTGAGTGTTCTAATCAAGAATAGAGAAAACAGAAACACTGGAAGTATGGAGTAGTTCAGGCAAAAGTTGAAAAGACAATTAACATTTATAAATTGACTTTTCATCAGAACTGTCAAAATATTAATTCATTTTTAAAAAAAAAACACTAAAACTACAGGTCCTGAAAATCAGAAACAAAAACAGCAATTACTGCAAAATCTGATGGGGTCTGGCAGCATCTGTTGAGAGAAATCAACGTTAACATTTTGAGTCCAGTAAACCCTTCTTCAGAAATTTATCATTTCTGTTTCTCTCTTCACAGATGCTGCCAGACTTGTTAAGTTAATTTTCCAGCATCCATAGTACTTGCTCATTACAGGTCTAACCAAGGTTCAATTCAAACCTGGCATAAGCTCTCCACCTGTCAATTCAGTTTTTTAATGGCCTCACTGATTTGCATTATATTTTTAGTGGTTGATGTACTTATACTCACTCCCACGTATTTTGGAGGACCTCACAGACAATCTTTGTGTCGTCCCGTTCCATAAGGTAGTCAGTGTCTAACCAATTTTGTTGTATATAGTTTCATGGAATTTGAGGGGTTGGGAAGTCAGTAGCAAACTGGGACAAAAGTAGACATTTATGTTTCACACGCTGATTTGTTCTGTTGCAGGTATCTGGACATGGAGCCTTCTTAATGATTACAAAGAGGCCTGTAAAGAGATTGTTGTGGGAGCCAGAGATCACCCAGGAAAAGCTGCCTTTTACTGTGCACTCCTCACAGGGGCATGTGTTTGTGGATACAAAAACCCATGTGACAAATCCTTTCAAGCTACCCTGTTGGAATCATCAAACCAGCTTTTAGTTTTGTCACCTTGGGTCCGGAACAGTCGGTCAGACCAGCACATCCAGAATCTGGTGACGGTCAAAAACCAGGGCCGACTCCGGCATCAGAACCTGCTCCTCTTCTCTCTGGTGTATGCAGCACCCTATGATGCCAAGACCAGTTTATACAATGCACAGTGTGAATATTTGAAACCACGATGGTCAGATTTTCCAGGCAGAGTTTTGGACATTGGGTTTTTTGGCAAGTGGTGGATCCTTAGTTCCAAAATGAAAGACTGGGACATCAATGACAATGAGTTTGCTTATCTGCCTGATGAGCTGCAAACAGTTACGCCACAGAATCTTCATTCAACTGAGAATGAGAGACTGTTTGAATTAAAGTTTCAGCCTGTCATTCTTGAAGAAGAGGACACAGAGGAGAGGGAAGCAGGCTAAAAACGCTGCACACTGTGCCACAGTAGTAACAAAACATAACAAAAAGTTGTTGAGGATGGAAACTTAGTTTCATCCCCTCACAGCTTTATCCTTCTTGACTATTTTGGAGCTTTATTTAACATTTATGCTTTAAAAAAAATTTTAAAAACTTAAATAAACATAATCCCGAGCATTATGCTGTCCTGACTGTGTGTACCAGGTCACAATGCTGGCTGTAGCCAATGACGACAAGCTACTGCAGTGGCAAGTTAAATCGATACAGAAGTACAAGCAGAACACTGGAAAAGTATATTGAGAAAATTGTCTAATTGGCTATCCATATAGTTTATTCAACCACTTCACCATTTTGCCTTTCTTTTTCCTCTTGTCCACAAAGACTGGTAAATGGAGTTAGGCCACAGATCAGTCATTATCTCATTGAATGATGTACCATGGCTAATTAACCATTGGTATATTGATTATCAAGCAATGCACATAAAGCCCCAGCACCAAATGCACAGATATTAAGGATGAGGGAAATTGGTCTCCTAGAAGTGATGAGACAGCATTTTAATGTATTCATGATCTGTACTTTATTTGCTGCTATTTACAATGGGAGGCAGGTTCAGTGGCATTCTCCTGCCACCAAGTGGTGAATTCAAATACTGATGGCAGAAACCTAGAAACTGACTTACTTTTACATAACTATTGGCCAGTTTAGCATAGATGATCATTGAGTCTGCATGAGTACTTTCAAAATTGGTCCACTCTCCCACCCTTTTCCTATATCCTTGTTATTACTTCTCCTACCATTAGTTGAGAAATTTCATTTTGAAATTTGAGTCTATATCCCCTCATTGACCAGCTGTATATTCCACTTCCAAACCTTTGTGTAAAAATTGTCTTAGAACAAAGAACAGTGTAACTAATCCAGTCTGCTTGCACATGGTTCATATTTCTGTATCCCCTGCCATTCACATCTGTTGAAAGTCTCAAACATGTCACAATTAGTTATTTTGCCAAACTTGGTATATCTGGTATATTCCCCAGCCCCACCCCTACTCTCTTTTCTCTATTTATTTCTGAGCTCCCTTCACCCTTCACCTCCCACCCTCATTGCTGAAGGGTCCCAAACCGAAATGTCAACTTTCCTGCTCTTCTGATGCTGCCTGGCCTGCTGTGTTCCTCCAATTCGACACTGTTACCTGAAAGGCTAATGGCATAAGATTCCATTGTCCCTTTAAATTACAATTTGCAATGTACTTGAAGAGAATGAATTTGAGGAGGAAAGAGGGAAAAGCTAGGATAAACATTAAAATTGAAGGAATTTTATGGAATGGAACGTCCTAACAATTATGTAGGTTTTGAACAGGCTGGAATTAGGACCTATAGCTGAACCAATAAGATTTTAAGAGAAACTCTCTCATTAGAAAGAAGCGAGTCTACATTCAAAACTATGCGAAATGGTCTTATGAGCTTAATGTTGGAGAGGATGTTCCAACCACAAATACTAAATTCTTCACTTAACTACAAACTATGTTAGGATTACTGACTGAGTTATAGAGACAACAGAGAAAATGGATACACACCAAGGGGAGCCAGAATTACATTTATTAAACAATATAATTTTAAGCAACCGGAGATTATAATTGATTTTATTTTTACAATATTTATTTAGGTACTTACATTTTTTACTTAATAAAGAAGAATATATTAGATTATTGACTGAAAGAAGGCACATTGAAAGCAAGATGAAGAAAATCTCCAACTAATCAGGTCAATTCACAAGAAAAGAAGAAACATTTTTATACTGTGTGAAAGGACAGTACTGGTTGGCAATGGCAATGGCATACTTCTCATTGATAGAGGTATGCTATGGAGAATGCACCAGTTGGATAATGAGTGGCAACAGTAATACTCAGCAACATTCAAGTTCTGTACTACCAAATGAATATTCACAATATAAGATCTCAGATTTAGTCATCTATTAATCTCTGTATGCTTTATCAACAATTGGCCTTGATGTCTTTGATTGTTGTATCTTAACCATATCACTGTTGTGATTATCAGAAACTTGGTCACAGTTTGCTGACTTCCCATCAATTTCTGCCTCCCTCAGTCAGAGCTTCTTTCCTCATTTTTGCCCCACACCCCTCATTCCCTCAGCCAATGCCCTGGAAATCAGGCTTTCTAAGAGGACAGCCCTCATTGAATAGATTTTTTTTCCCCCCCTCTCCGGTTTCAATACTTTATCTCAGCAGTTTTCCTTCCCATTTCCATCCTGTTCCTCCTCTCCCGAACAGGTTGCCTCACAGCATCTGTCCTGTCACACACAGTTATTTCAATGGGATGATTTAAAATTTTCACACGAAGTATAATATATGACATCATTTTCTCATATGCATCTATGGACACTCAAGCAGGATACTGCTTAGCACTTAAAGAAAGGTGACCATCCTGCACCCTTCTCCCCATCCCCTATCACCTCACCCCCATCATTGCCCCTCCCTCCTCCACACACCCTTTCCCTTTCCACCCACCTTTTCCCCTCCGCCCACCAACCCTTGCTCCCACCCTCTGCCCATCCTCCCCTCGAGCCTGCTGTCTGCCCCTCCCGCAGATCCTCCACCTACCTGCCCTCGCAACCGACCTCCACCCCTCCCACAGGTCTTTCCACCCATCCTCCCATTTTTGCCCCGTCGTGCCCACATCCTACAGCCTATCCACCTGCCCATCCACCCGCTCGCCTACTCCAGCTTCCACCGCGCACTACCTCCCACCCGTCGCTCGCCGCCCCCTCCTGCTGCACACGTCCTCCCACCCGACGGCAGCCTCCCCGTCGTCACCGGCCTCCGGCCGTCTCCCGCCGCCGCCTCCCGTCGTCGCCCGCCGCCCTCCCGTCGTCGCCCTCCCGTCGTCGCCCGCCGCCTCCCGCCTCCCGTCGTCGCCCGCCACCCTCCCGCCTCCCGTCGTCGCCCGCCACCCTCCCGCCTCCCGCCCTCCCGTCGTCGCCCGCCGCCCTCCCGTCGCCTCCCGCCTCCCGTCGCCTCCCGCCTCCCGTCGTCGCCCGCCTCCCGCCCTCCCGTCGTCGCCCGCCGCCCTCCCGTCGCCTCCCGCCGCCCTCCCGTCGCCTCCCGCCTCCCGTCGCCTCCCGCCTCCCGTCGCCTCCCGCCTCCCGTCGTCGCCCGCCTCCCGCCCTCCCGTCGTCGCCCGCCGCCCTCCCGTCGCCTCCCGCCTCCCGTCGTCGCCCGCCTCCCGCCTCCCGTCGTCGCCCGCCTCCCGTCGTCGCCCGCCTCCCGTCGTCGCCCGCCTCCCGCCTCCGCCCGCCTCCCGCCTCCCGTCGTCTCCCGCCGCCACCCTCCCGTCGTCTCCCGCCGCCACCCTCCCGTCGTCTCCCGCCGCCACCCTCCCGTCGTCTCCCGCCTCCACCCTCCCGTCGTCTCCCGCCTCCACCCTCCCGTCGTCTCCCGCCTCCACCCTCCCGTCGTCTCCCGCCTCCACCCTCCCGTCGTCTCCCGCCTCCACCCTCCCGTCGTCTCCCGCCTCCACCCTCCCGTCGTCTCCCGCCTCCACCCTCCCGTCGTCTCCCGCCTCCACCCTCCCGTCGTCTCCCGCCTCCACCCTCCCGTCGTCGCCCGCCACCCTCCCGTCGTCGCCCGCCGCCTCCCGCCTCCCGTCGTCGCCCGCCGCCCGTCGCCCTCCCGCCGCCTCCCGCCGTCGCCCGCCGCCCGTCGCCCTCCCGCCGCCCGTCGCCCTCCCGCCGCCCTCCCGTCGCCGCCTCCCGCCTCCCGTCGTCGCCCGCCGCCTCCCCGCCGCCTCCCGCCTCCCGTCGCCTCCCGCCTCCCGTCGCCTCCCGCCTCCCGCCTCCCGTCGCCTCCCGCCTCCCGCCTCCCGTCGCCTCCCGCCTCCCGTCGCCTCCCGCCTCCCGTCGTCGCCCGTCGCCCGCCCGCCGCCCGTCGCCCTCCCGCCGCCCGTCGCCCTCCCGCCGCCCGTCGCCCTCCCGCCGCCCGTCGCCCTCCCGCCGCCCGTCGCCCTCCCGCCGCCCTCCCGTCGCCCTCCCGCCGCCCTCCCGTCGCCGCCTCCCGCCTCCCGCCTCCCGTCGCCGCCTCCCGCCTCCCGCCTCCCGTCGCCGCCTCCCGCCTCCCGCCTCCCGTCGTCGCCCGCCGCCTCCCGCCTCCCGTCGTCGCCCGCCGCCTCCCGCCTCCCGTCGTCGCCTCCCGCCTCCCGTCGTCGCCTCCCGTCGTCGCCCGCCTCCCGTCGTCGCCCGCCTCCCGCCTCCCGTCGTCTCCCGCCGCCACCCTCCCGTCGTCTCCCGCCGCCACCCTCCCGTCGTCTCCCGCCGCCACCCTCCCGTCGTCTCCCGCCTCCACCCTCCCGTCGTCTCCCGCCTCCACCCTCCCGTCGTCTCCCGCCTCCACCCTCCCGTCGTCTCCCGCCTCCACCCTCCCGTCGTCTCCCGCCTCCACCCTCCCGTCGTCTCCCGCCTCCACCCTCCCGTCGTCTCCCGCCTCCACCCTCCCGTCGTCTCCCGCCTCCACCCTCCCGTCGTCTCCCGCCTCCACCCTCCCGTCGTCTCCCGCCTCCACCCTCCCGTCGTCTCCCGCCTCCACCCTCCCGTCGTCTCCCGCCTCCACCCTCCCGTCGTCGCCCGCCTCCACCCTCCCGTCGTCTCCCGCCTCCACCCTCCCGTCGTCGCCCGCCACCCTCCCGTCGTCGCCCGCCACCCTCCCGTCGTCGCCCGCCGCCTCCCGCCTCCCGTCGTCGCCCGCCGCCCGTCGCCCTCCCGCCGCCTCCCGCCGTCGCCCGCCGCCCGTCGCCCTCCCGCCGCCCGTCGCCCTCCCGCCGCCCTCCCGTCGCCGCCTCCCGCCTCCCGTCGTCGCCCGTCGTCGCCCGCCGCCTCCCCGCCGCCTCCCGCCTCCCGTCGCCTCCCGCCTCCCGTCTCCCGTCGCCTCCCGCCTCCCGCCTCCCGCCGCCTCCCGCCTCCCGTCGCCTCCCGCCTCCCGTCGCCTCCCGCCTCCCGTCGTCGCCCTCCCGCCGCCCGTCGCCCTCCCGCCGCCCGTCGCCCTCCCGCCGCCCTCCCGTCGCCCTCCCGCCGCCCTCCCGTCGCCGCCTCCCGCCTCCCGCCTCCCGTCGCCGCCTCCCGCCTCCCGCCTCCCGTCGCCGCCTCCCGCCTCCCGCCTCCCGTCGTCGCCCGCCGCCTCCCGCCTCCCGTCGTCGCCCGCCGCCTCCCGCCGTCGCCTCCCGCCTCCCGTCGTCGCCTCCCGCCTCCCGTCGTCGCCTCCCGCCTCCCGTCGTCGCCCGCCGCCTCCCGCCTCCCGTCGTCGCCCGCCGCCCGTCGTCGCCCGCCGCCTCCCGCCTCCCGTCGTCGCCCGCCGCCTCCCGCCTCCCGTCGTCGCCCGCCGCCTCCCGCCTCCCGTCGTCGCCCGCCGCCTCCCGCCTCCCGTCGTCGCCTCCCGTCGTCGCCCGCCGCCTCCCGCCTCCCGTCGTCGCCCGCCGCCTCCCGCCTCCCGTCGTCGCCCGCCGCCGCCTCCCGCCGCCTCCAGCCTCCCGTCGCCCGCCGCCTCCCGTCGTCGCCTCCCGCCTCCCGTCGTCGCCCGCCGCCTCCCGCCGTCTCCCGCCGCCTCCCGCCGTCTCCCGCCGCCTCCCGCCGTCTCCCGCCGCCTCCCGCCGTCTCCCGCCTCCCGTCGTCGCCCGCCGCCTCCCGCCTCCCGTCGTCGCCCGCCGCCTCCCGCCGTCGCCCGCCGCCTCCCGTCGTCGCCCGCCGCCCGTCGCCCTCCCGTCGTCGCCTCCCGCCTCCCGTCTCCCGTCGTCGCCCGCCGCCTCCCGCCGTCGCCCGTCGTCGCACGCCGCCTCCCGCCTCCCGCCGTCGCCCGCCGCCCTCCCGCCGTCGCCCGCCGCCCGTCGCCCTCCCGCCGCCTCCCGCCTCCCACCTCCTCACGTCGTCGCCCGCCTCCTGCCTCCTCACGTCGTCGCCCGCCTCCTGCCTCCTCACGTCGTCGCCCGCCTCCCGTCGTCTCCCGTCGCCCTCTCGTCGCCCTCCGGCCGACGCCCGCCGGCCGTTTCCCTCACTGCTCTCTCCATCCCCCAGACCCTCAGTGACACAACCGCTACCGTCACCTTCCTCGTCAGTCTCAGTGCCCACCTCCATCTCAATTCACCCCCACCATTTCCCACATCCTCACTGCACCCCTCCATCATTGCCACACACCTCCTCCGTCTCCCCCAGTGACCCCCCTCCTCCGTCTCCCCCAATGACCCCCCCTCCTCCGTCTCCCCCAATGACCCCCCCCTCCTCCGTCTCCCCCAATGACCCCCCCCTCCTCCGTCTCCCCCAATGACCCCCCCCTCCTCCGTCTCCCCCAATGACCCCCCCCTCCTCCGTCTCCCCCAATGACCCCCCCCTCCTCCGTCTCCCCCAATGAGCCCCCCCTCCTCCGTCTCCCCCAATGAGCCCCCCCTCCTCCGTCTCCCCCAATGACCCCCCCTCCTCCGTCTCCCCCAATGACACCCCCTCCTCCGTCTCCCCCAAGGACACCCCCTCCTCCGTCTCCCACAGTAACCTCCATCTCCCCCAATGACCCCCCTCCTCCGTCTCCCCCAATGACCCCCCTCCTCCGTCTCCCCCAATGACCCCCCTCCTCCGTCTCCCCCAATGACCCCCCTCCTCCGTCTCCCCCAATGACCCCCCTCCTCCATCTCCCCCAGTGACCTCCATCTCCCCCAATGACCCCCCCTCCTGTCTCCCCCAATGACCCCCCCTCCTCCGTCTCCCCCAATGACCCCCCCTCCTCCGTCTCCCCCAATGACCCCCCCCTCCTCCGTCTCCCCCAATGACCCCCCCCCTCCTCCGTCTCCCCCAATGACCCCCCAATGACCCCACTCCTCCGTCTCCCCCAATGACACCCCCTCCTCCGTCTCCCACAGTAACCTCCATCTCCCCCAGTGACCCCCCTCCTCCGTCTCCCCCAGTGACCCCCCTCCTCCGTCTCCCCCAGTGACCTCCATCTCCCCCAATGACCCCCCTCCTGTCTCCCCCAATGACCCCCCTCCTCCGTCTCCCCCAATGACCCCCCCCTCCTCCGTCTCCCCCAATGACCCCCCCCTCCTCCGTCTCCCCCAATGACCCCCCCCCTCCTCCGTCTCCCCCAATGACCCCCCCTCCTCCGTCTCCCACAGTAACCTCCATCTCCCCCAATGACCCCCCTCCTCCGTCTCCCCCAATGACCCCCCCTCCTCCGTCTCCCCCAATGACCCCCCCCTCCTCCGTCTCCCCCAATGACCCCCCCCCTCCTCCGTCTCCCCCAATGACCCCACTCCTCCGTCTCCCCCAATGACACCCCCTCCTCCGTCTCCCACAGTAACCTCCATCTCCCCCAGTGACCCCCCTCCTCCGTCTCCCCCAGTGACCCCCCTCCTCCGTCTCCCCCAGTGACCCCCCTCCTCCGTCTCCCCCAGTGACCTCCTGTCTCCCCCAATGACACCCCCCTCCTCCGTCTCCACCAATGACCCCCCTCCTCCGTCTCCCCCAATGACCCCCCCCTCCTCCGTCTCCCCCAATGACCCCCCCCTCCTCCGTCTCCCCCAATGACCCCCCCCTCCTCCGTCTCCCCCAATGACCCCCCCCTCCTCCGTCTCCCCCAATGACCCCCCCTCCTCCGTCTCCCCCAATGACACCCCCTCCTCCGTCTCCCACAGTAACCTCCATCTCCCCCAATGACCCCCCTCCTCCGTCTCCCCCAATGACAACCCCTCCTCCGTCTCCCACAGTAACCTCCATCTCCCCCAATGACCCCCCTCCTCCGTCTCCCCCAATGACACCCCCTCCTCCGTCTCCCACAGTAACCTCCATCTCCCCCAATGACCCCCCTCCTCCGTCTCCCCCAGTGACCTCCATCTCCCCCAATGACCCCCCTCCTGTCTCCCCCAATGACCCCCCCCCTCCTCCGTCTCCCCCAATGACCCCCCCCCTCCTCCGTCTCCCCCAATGACCCCCCCCTCCTCCGTCTCCCCCAGTGACCCCCCCTCCTCCGTCTCCCCCAGTGACCCCCCTCCTCCGTCTCCCCCAGTGACCTCCATCTCCCCCAATGACCCCCCTCCTGTCTCCCCCAATGACACCCCCCTCCTCCGTCTCCACCAATGACCCCACTCCTCCGTCACCCCCAATGACACCCCCTCCTCCGTCTCCCACAGTAACCTCCATCTCCCCCAGTGACCCCCCTCCTCCGTCTCCCCCAATGACCCCCCCTCCTCCGTCTCCCCCAATGACCCCCCCTCCTCCGTCTCCCCCAATGACCCCCCTCCTCCGTCTCCCCCAATGACACTCCTTCCTCCGTCTCCCCCAGTGACCCCCCTCCTCCGTCTCCCCCAGTGACCTCCATCTCCCCCAATGACCCCCAGTGACCTCCATCTCCCCCAATGACCCCCCCCTCCTCCGTCTCCCCCAATGACCCCCCCCTCCTCCGTCTCCCCCAATGACCCCCCCCCCTCCGTCTCCCCCAATGACACCCCCTCCTCCGTCTCCCACAGTAACCTCCATCTCCCCCAATGACCCCCCTCCTCCGTCTCCCCCAATGACACCCCCTCCTCCGTCTCCCACAGTAACCTCCATCTCCCCCAATGACCCCCCTCCTCCGTCTCCCCCAGTGACCCCCCTCCTCCGTCTCCCCCAATGACACTCCTTCCTCCGTCTCCCCCAGTGACCCCCCTCCTCCGTCTCCCCCAGTGACCTCCATCTCCCCCAATGACCCCCCCCTCCTCCATCTCCCCCAATGACCCCCCCCTCCTCCGTCTCCCCCAATGACCCCCCCCTCCTCCGTCTCCCCCAATGACCCCCCCCTCCTCCGTCTCCCCCAATGACACCCCCTCCTCCGTCTCCCACAGTAACCTCCATCTCCCCCAATGACCCCCCTCCTCCGTCTCCCCCAGTGACCCCCCTCCTCCGTCTCCCCCAATGACACCCCCTCCTCCGTCTCCCACAGTAACCTCCATCTCCCCCAATGACCCCCCTCCTCCGTCTCCCCCAGTGACCCCCCTCCTCCGTCTCCCCCAGTGACCCCCCCTCCTCCGTCTCCCCCAATGACCCCCCCTCCTCCGTCTCCCACAGTAACCTCCATCTCCCCCAATGACCACCCTCCTCCGTCTCCCCCAGTGACCTCCGTCTCCCCCAATGACCACCCTCCTCTGTCTCCCCCAATGACCCCCCCCCTCCGTCTCCCCCAATGACCCCCTCCTCCGTCTCCACCAATGACCCCACTCCTCCGTCTCCCCCAATGACCCCCTCCTCCGTCTCCCCAATGACCCCCTCCTCCGTCTCCACCAATGACCCCACTCCTCCGTCTCCCCCAAAGACACCCCCTCCTCCGTCTCCCACAGTAAACTCCATCTCCCCCAATGACCCCCCTCCTCCGTCTCCCCCAATGACACCCCCTCCTCCGTCTCCCACAGTAACCTCCATCTCCCCCAATGACCCCCCCTCCTCCGTCTCACCCAATGACCCCCCGTCCTCCGCAAAGCACAATGACCCCTCTCCTCCGTCTCCCCCAATGACACCCCCCTCCGCCGTCTCCCCCAATGACTCCCCCCTCCGCCGTCTCCCCCAATGACTCCCCCCTCCTCCGCAAAGCCCAATGACCCCCCTCCCCCGTCTCCCACAATGACACCCCCACCGCCGTCTCCCCCAATGACCCCCCCCGCCGCCGTCTCCGCCAATGACCCCCCTCCTCCGCAAAACCCAATGACCCCCCCGCCTCCATCTCCCACAATGACCCCCCCTCCTCCGCAAAACCCAATGACCCCCCCTCCTCCGTCTCCCACAATGACACACCCCGCCGTCTTCCACAATGACACCCCCCCCGCCGTCTCCCCCAATGACCCGCCCCTCCGCCGTCGCCCCCAATGACCCTCCTCCTCCGCCGTCGCCCCCAATGAACCCCCCCGGCTCCGTCTCCCCAATGACCCGCCCCTCCGCCGTCTCACCCAATGACGCCCCCTCCGCCGTCTCACCCAATGACCACCCCCTCCGCCGTCTCCCCCAGTGACCCCCGTCTCCCCCGCTGACCCCCCACCGCCGTCTCGCCCAATGATACCCCCGCCGTCTCCCCCAATGACCCCCCACTCCACTGTCTCCCCCAATGACCCCGTCTCTCACAGTGACACCCCTCCGCTGTCTCCCCCAGTGACCCCCCCTCCTCCGTCTCCCCCAATGACGAACCCCTCCGCCATCTCCCCCAGTGACACCCCCTCCGCCGTCTCCCCCAGTGACCCCCCCTCCTCCGCCTCCCCCAGTGACCCCCCCTCCTCCGCCTCCCCCAGTGACCCCCCTCTCCACCAGTGACCCCCCTCCATCGTCTCCCCCAATAACCCGTCTCCCCTGATGACCCCCCACGCCCCCATCTCCCCGAGTGACCTCCCCTCCACCGTCTCCCCCAATGACCCCTGTCTCCCCCAATGACCTGCCCCTCCACCGTCTCCCCCAATGACGCCCCACCTCCGCCGTCTCCCCCAATGACGCCCCACCTCCGCCGTCTCCCCCAATGACGCCCCACCTCCGCCGTCTCCCCCAATGACGCCCCACCTCCGCCGTCTCCCCCAATGACGCCCCACCTCCGCCGTCTCCCCCAATGACGCCCCACCTCCGCCGTCTCCCCCAATGACGCCCCACCTCCGCCGTCTCCCCCAGTGACGCCCCACCTCCGCCGTCTCCCCCAGTGACGCCACACCCCCGCCGTCTCCCCCAGTGACGCCACACCCCCGCCGTCTCCCCCAGTGACGCCACACCCCCGCCGTCTCCCCCAGTGACGCCACACCCCCGCCGTCTCCCCCAATGACCCCCGTCAACCCCAGTGATCCTCCTCTCCGCCGTCTCTGCCAGTGACCTCCCTCCGGGCTCTCCCCCAATAACCCCCCCACTCCGCCGTCTCCCCCAATGACCCCCCCTCCTCCGCCGTCTCCCCCAATGACCCCCCTCCTCCACCATCGCCCCCAATGACCCTCCTCCTCCGCCGTCACCCCCAATGTACCCCCCTGCACCGTCGCCCCCAATGAACACACCCGGCTCCGTCTCCCCCAATGACCCCCCTCCTCCGCCGTCGCCCCCAATGACCCCCCTCCTCCGCCGTCTTCCCCAGTGACCCCCCTCTCCCCCAGTGACCCCCCTCCGCCGTCTCCCCCAGTGACCCCTCCCCTCCGCCATCTCCCCCAGTGACCCCCCCTCCGCCGTCTCCCCAAGTGACCCCCCCCGCTCCGTCTCCCCCGATGACCGCCCCGCTCCGTCTCCCCCGATGACTCACCCCGCTCCGTCTCCCCCGATGACCCCCCCCGCTCCGTATCCTCCACTGACCCGCACCGCTCCGTCTCCCCCATGGCCCCCGTCTCACCCGATGACCCCCTGCTCCGTCCCCCCCGATGACCTGCCCTCCACCGTCTCCCCCAATGACTCCCCCTGCTCCGTCTCCCACAATGACTCCCCCTGCTCCGTCTCCCCCAATGACCCGCCCCTCCGCCGTCTCCCCCAATGACGCCCGCCCTCCGTCTCCCCCAATGACGCCCCCCTCCGCCGTCTCCCCCAATTGCCCCACCTCCGCCGTCTCCCCCAATGACCCCCCACTCCACTGTCTCCCCCAATGACCCCCGTCTCCCCCAATGACCCCCCACTCCACTGTCTCCCCCAATCACCCCCATCTCCCCCAATGACCCCCGTCTACCCCAGTGATCCTCCTCTCCGCCGTCTCTGCCAGTGACCTGCCTTCGGCCTCTCCCCCAATGACCCCCCACAGCACCGTCTCCCCCTATGACCCCGTCCTCCCCCAGCGAGCCCCCCTCCGCCGTCTCCCCCAGCGAGCCCCCCTCCGCCGTCTCCCCCAGCGAGCCCCGTCCTCCCCCAATGACCCCCCCCACACCGTCTCCCCCAACGACCCCCGTCTACCCCAGTGATCCTCCTCTCCGCCGTCTCTGCCAGTGACCTCCCTTCGGCCTCTCCCCCAATGACCCCCCAAAGCAACGTCTCCCCCTATGACCCCGTCCTCCCCCAGCGAGCCCCCCTCCGCCGTCTCCCCCAGCGACCCCCGTCTCCCCCAGCGAGCCCGCCTCCGCCGTCTCCCGCAGCGAGCCCCCCTCCGCCGTCTCCCCCAGCGAGCCCCGTCCTCCCCCAGCGAGCCCGCCTCCGCCGTCTCCCCCAGCGAGCCCGCCTCCGCCGTCTCCCCCAGCGAGCCCCACTCCGCCGTCTCCCCCAGCGAGCCCCCCTCTCCCCCAGCGAGCCCCCCTCCGCCGTCTCCCCCAGCGAGCCCCCCTCCGCCGTCTCCCCCAGCGAGCCCCGTCTCCCGCAGCGAGCCACCCTCCGCCGTCTCCCCCAGCGAGCCCCGTCTCCCGCAGCGAGCCCCGTCTCCACCAGCGAGCCCCGCTCCGCCGTCTCCCCCAGCGAGCCCCGTCTCCCCCAGCGAGCCCCCCTCCGCCGTCTCCCCCAGCGAGCCCCCGTCTCCCCCAGCGAGCCCCCCTCCGCCGTCTCCCCCAGCGAGCCCCGTCTCCCCCAGCGAGCCCCCCTCCGCCGTCTCCCCCAGCGAGCCCCCCTCCGCCGTCTCCCCCAGCGAGCCCCGTCTCCCCCAGCGAGCCCCCCTCCGCCGTCTCCCCCAGCGAGCCCCCGTCTCCCCCAGCGAGCCCCCCTCCGCCGTCTCCCCCAGCGAGCCCCGTCTCCCCCAGCGAGCCCCCCTCCGCCGTCTCCCCCAGCGAGCCCCCCTCCGCCGTCTCCCCCAGCGAGCCCCCGTCTCCCCCAGCGAGCCCCCCTCCCCCGTCTCCCCCAGCGAGCCCCCGTCTCCCCCAGCGAGCCCCCCTCCGCCGTCTCCCCCAGCGAGCCCCGTCTCCCCCAGCGAGCCCCCCTCCGCCGTCTCCCCCAGCGAGCCCCCGTCTCCCCCAGCGAGCCCCCCTCCGCCGTCTCCCCCAGCGAGCCCCCCTCCGCCGTCTCCCCCAGCGAGCCCCCGTCTCCCCAGCGAGCCCCCCTCCGCCGTCTCCCCCAGCGAGCCCCCGTCTCCCCCAGCGAGCCCCCCTCCGCCGTCTCCCCCAGCGAGCCGCCGTCTCCCCCAGCGAGCCCCCGTCTCCCCCAGCGAGCCCCCCTCCCCCGTCTCCCCCAGCGAGCCCCCCTCTCCCCCAGCGAGCCCCCCTCCGCCGTCTCCCCCAGCGAGCCCACCTCCCCCCCAGCGAGCCCCCCTCCCCCGTCTCCCCCAGCGAGCCCCCGTCTCCCCCAGCGAGCCCCCCTCCCCCGTCTCCCCCAGCGAGCCCCCCTCCCCCGTCTCCCCCAGCGAGCCCCCCTCCGCCGTCTCCCCCAGCGAGCCCCCGTCTCCCCCAGCGAGCCCCCCTCCGCCGTCTCCCCCAGCGAGCCCCCCTCCGCCGTCTCCCCCAGCGAGCCCCCGTCTCCCCCAGCGAGCCCCCCTCCGCCGTCTCCCCCAGCGAGCCCCCCTCCGCCGTCTCCCGCAGCGAGCCCCCGTCTCCCCCAGCGAGCCCCCCTCCGCCGTCTCCCGCAGCGAGCCCCCGTCTCCCCCAGCGAGCCCCACTCCCCCGTCTCCCCCAGCGAGCCCCCCTCCGCCGTCTCCCCCAGCGAGCCCCCGTCTCCCCCAGCCAGCCCCCCTCCGCCGTCTCCCCCAGCGAGCCCCCGTCTCCCCCAGCGAGCCCCCCTCCGCCGTCTCCCCCAGCGAGCCCCCGTCTTCCCCAGCGAGCCCCCCTCCGCCGTCTCCCCCAGCGAGCCCCCCTCCGCCGTCTCCCCCAGCGAGCCCCCGTCTCCCCCAGCGAGCCCCCCTCCGCCGTCTCCCCCAGCGAGCCCCCGTCTCCCCCAGCGAGCCCCCCTCCGCCGTCTCCCCCAGCGAGCCCCCCTCCGTCGTCTCCCCCAGCGAGCCCCCGTCTTCCCCAGCGAGCCCCCCTCCGCCGTCTCCCCCAGCGAGCCCCCCTCCGCCGTCTCCCCCAGCGAGCCCCCGTCTCCCCCAGCGAGCCGCCCTCCGCCGTCTCCCCCAGCGAGCCGCCCTCCGCCGTCTCCCCCAGCGAGCCCCCCTCCGCCGTCTCCCCCAGCGAGCCCCCGTCTCCCCCAGCGAGCCGCCCTCCGCCGTCTCCCCCAGCGAGCCGCCCTCCGCCGTCTCCCCCAGCGAGCCCCCCTCCGCCGTCTCCCCCAGCGAGCCCCCCGTCTCCCCCAGCGAGCCCCCCGTCTCCCCCAGCGAGCCCCCCGTCTCCCCCAGCGAGCCCCCCTCCGCCGTCTCCCCCAGCGAGCCCCCCTCCGCCGTCTCCCCCAGCGAGCCCCCGTCTCCCCCAGCGAGCCCCCGTCTCCCCCAGCGAGCCCCCGTCTCCCCCAGCGAGCCCCCCTCCGCCGTCTCCCCCAGCGAGCCCCCCTCCGCCGTCTCCCCCAGCGAGCCCCCCTCCGCCGTCTCCCCCAGCGAGCCCCCGTCTCCCCCAGCGAGCCCCCCTCCGCCGTCTCCCCCAGCAAGCCGCCCCCGCCGTCTCCCCCAGCGAGCCCCCGTCTCCCCCAGCGAGCCCCCCTCCCCCGTCTCCCCCAGCGAGCCCCCGTCTCCCCCAGCGAGCCAACCTCCCCCGTCTCCCCCAGCGAGCCCCCCTCCGCCGTCTCCCACAGCGAGCCCCCGTCTCCCCCAGCGAGCCCCCCGTCTCCCCCAGCGAGCCCCCCGTCTCCCCCAGCGAGCCCCCCGTCTCCCCCAGCGAGCCCCCCTCCGCCGTCTCCCCCAGCGAGCCCCCCTCCGCCGTCTCCCCCAGCGAGCCCCCGTCTCACCCAGCGAGCCCCCCTCCGCCGTCTCCCCAGCGAGCCCCCGTCTCCCCCAGCGAGCCCCCCTCCGCCGTCTCCCCCAGCGAGCCCCCCTCCGCCGTCTCCCCCAGCGAGCCCCCCTCCGCCGTCTCCCCCAGCGAGCCCGCCTCCGCCGTCTCCCCCAGCGAGCCCCCGTCTCCCCCAGCGAGCCCCCCTCCGCCGTCTCCCCCAGCGAGCCCCCGTCTCCCCCAGCGAGCCCCCCTCCGCCGTCTCCCCCAGCGAGCCCCCCTCCGCCGTCTCCCCCGCGAGCCCCGTCTCCCCCAGCGAGCCCCCCTCCGCCGTCTCCCCCAGCGAGCCCCCCTCCGCCGTCTCCCCAGCGAGCCCCGTCTCCCCAGCGAGCCCCCCTCCGCCGTCTCCCCCAGCGAGCCCCGTCTCCCCCAGCGAGCCCCCCTCCGCCGTCTCCCCCAGCGAGCCCCGTCTCCCCCAGCGAGCCCCCCTCCGCCGTCTCCCCCAGCGAGCCCCGTCTCCCCAGCGAGCCCCCCTCCGCCGTCTCCCCCAGCGAGCCCCCCTCCGCCGTCTCCCCAGCGAGCCCCCCTCCGCCGTCTCCCCCAGCGAGCCCCGTCTCCCCCAGCGAGCCCCGTCTCCCCCAGCGAGCCCCGTCTCCCCCAGCGAGCCCGTCTCCCAGCGAGCCCCCTCCGCCGTCTCCCCAGCGAGCCCCCGTCTCCCCCAGCGAGCCCCCCTCCGCCGTCTCCCCCAGCGAGCCCCGTCTCCCCCAGCGAGCCCCCCTCCGCCGTCTCCCCCAGCGAGACCCCCTCCGCCGTCTCCCCAGCGAGCCCCGTCTCCCCCAGCGAGCCCCCTCCGCGTCTCCCCAGCGAGCCCCCTCCGCCGTCTCCCCAGCGAGCCCCGTCTCCCCCAGCGAGCCCCCCTCCGCCGTCTCCCCCACGAGCCCCGTCTCCCCCAGCGAGCCCCCTCCGCCGTCTCCCCAGCGAGCCCCCCTCCGCCGTCTCCCCAGCGAGCCACCTCCGCCGTCTCCCCCAGCGAGCCCCCTCGCCGTCTCCCCCAGCGAGCCCCCTCCGCCGTCTCCCCCAGCGAGCCCCCGTCTCCCCCAGCGAGCCCCCCTCCGCCGTCTCCCCCAGCGAGCCCCCGTCTCCCCCAGCGAGCCCCCTCCGCCGTCTCCCCCAGCGAGCCCCGTCTCCCCCAGCGAGCCACCCTCCGCCGTCTCCCCCAGCGAGCCCTCGTCTCCCCCAGGCGAGCCCCCGTCTCCCCAGCGAGCCCCCCTCCGCCGTCTCCCCCAGCGAGCCCCCGTCTCCCCAGCGAGCCCCCTCCGCCGTCTCCCCCAGCGAGCCCCCGTCTCCCCCAGCGAGCCCCCCTCCGCCGTCTCCCCAGCGAGCCCCGTCTCCCCCAGCGAGCCCCCTCCGCCGTCTCCCCCAGCGAGCCCCCGTCTCCCCCAGCGAGCCCCCCTCCGCCGTCTCCCCAGCGAGCCCCCTCCGGCCGTCTCCCCCAGCGAGCCCCCGTCTCCCCCAGCGAGCCCCGTCTCCCCAGCGAGCCCCGTCTCCCCAGCGAGGCCCCGTCTCCCCCAGCGAGCCCCGTCTCCCCAGCGAGCCCCCCCCCACGCCGTCTCCCCCAGCGAGCCCCCGTCTCCCCAGCGAGCCCCCTCGTCTCCCCAGCGAGCCCCCGTCTCCCCCAGCGAGCCCCCTCCGCCGTCTCCCCCAGCGAGCCCCCGTCTCCCCCAGCGAGCCCCCTCCGCCGTCTCCCAGCGAGCCCCCGTCTCCCCCAGCGAGCCCCCCTCCGCCGTCTCCCCCAGCGAGCCCCCGTCTCCCCCAGCGAGCCCCCTCCGCCGTCTCCCCCAGCGAGCCCCCCTCCGCCTCTCCCCAGCGAGCCCCCGTCTCCCCCAGCGAGCCCCCCTCCGCCGTCTCCCCAGCGAGCCCCCGTCTCCCCCAGCGAGCCCCCCTCCGCCGTCTCCCCCAGCGAGCCCCCGTCTCCCCAGCGAGCCACCCTCCGCCGTCTCCCCCAGCGAGCCCCCGTCTCCCCCAGCGAGCCCCCCTCCGCCGTCTCCCCCAGCGAGCCCCCGTCTCCCCCAGCGAGCCCCCCTCCGCCGTCTCCCCCAGCGAGCCCCCGTCTCCCCCAGCGAGCCCCCTCCGCCGTCTCCCCCAGCGAGCCCCCGTCTCCCCCAGCGAGCCCCCTCCGCCGTCTCCCCAGCGAGCCCCCGTCTCCCCAGCGAGCCCCCGTCTCCCCAGCGAGCCCCCCTCCGCCGTCTCCCCCAGCGAGCCCCCGTCTCCCCCAGCGAGCCCCCCTCCGCCGTCTCCCCAGCGAGCCCCCTCGCGTCTCACCCAGCGAGCCCCCCTCCCCGGCCCCGTCTCCCCCAGCGAGCCCCCGTCTCCCCCAGCGAGCCCCCTCCGCCGTCTCCCCCAGCGAGCCCCGTCTCCCCCAGCGAGCCCCCCTCCGCCGTCTCCCCAGCGAGCCCCCGTCTCCCCCAGCGAGCCCCCTCCGCCGTCTCCCCCAGCGAGCCCCCGTCTCCCCCAGCGAGCCCCCCTCCGCCGTCTCCCCAGCGAGCCCCCGTCTCCCCCAGCGAGCCCCCCTCCCGCCGTCTCCCCAGCGAGCCCCCGTCTCCCCCAGCGAGCCCCCCTCCGCCGTCTCCCCCAGCGAGCCCCCGTCTCCCCCAGCGAGCCCCCCTCCGGCCGTCTCCCCCAGCGAGCCCCCTCTCCCCAGCGAGCCCCCTCCGCCGTCTCCCCCAGCGAGCCCCCGTCTCCCCAGCGAGGCCCCCCTCCGCCGTCTCCCCCAGCGAGCCCCCGTCTCCCCAGCGAGCCCCCCTCCGCCGTCTCCCCAGCGAGCCCCTCGTCTCCCCCAGCGAGCCCCCCTCCGCCGTCTCCTCCGCCGTCTCCCCCAGCGAGCCCCCGTCTCCCCCAGCGAGCCCCCCTCCGCCGTCTCCCCCAGCGAGCCCCCGTCTCCCCCAGCGAGCCCCCCTCCGCCGTCTCCCCCTCCGCCGTCTCCCCCAGCGAGCCCCCGTCTCCCCCAGCGAGCCCCCCTCCGCCGTCTCCCCCAGCGAGCCCCCGTCTCCCCCAGCGAGCCCCCCTCCGCCGTCTCCCCCAGCGAGCCCCCGTCTCCCCCAGCGAGCCCCCGTCTCCCCCAGCGAGCCCCCACCGCCGTCTCCCCCAGCGAGCCCCCGTCTCCCCCAGCGAGCCCCCCCCCGCCGTCTCCCCCAGCGACCCCCGTCTCCCCCAGCGAGCACCCCCCCGCCGTCTCCCCCAGCGACCCCCGTCTCCCCAGCGAGCCCCCCCCCCGCCGTCTCCCCCAGCGACCCCCGTCTCCCCCAGCGTGCCCCCCCGCCGTCTCCCCCAGCGACCCCCGTCTCCCCCAGCGAGCACCCCCCGCCGTCTCCCCCAGCGAGCCCCCCAGCGACCCCCGTCTCCCCAGCGAGCCCCCCGCCGCCTCCCCCAATGACCGCCCCCGCTGTCTCCCCCAATGACCCCCCTGCTCCGTCTCCCCAATGACTCCCCTGCTCCGTCTCCCCCAATGACTCCCCCTGCTCCGTCTCCCCCAATGACTCCCCCTGCTCCGTCTCCCCCCGTGACCAATCCCTCCGCCGTCTCCCGTCTCCCCCAGCGAGCCCCCCTCCGCCGTCTCCCCCAGCGAGCCCCCCTCCGCCGTCTCCCCCCAGCGACCCCCGTCTCCCCCAGCGACCCCTGTCTCCCCCAGCGAGCCCCCCTCCGCCGTCTCCCCCAATGACCCACACTCCGCCGTACTCCCCCAATGAACACCCCCGCCGTCTCCCACAATGACCCCCCCGCCGTCTCCCACAATGACCCCCCCCGCCGTCTCCCACAATGACCCCCCCGCCGTCTCCCACAATGACCCCCCCGCCGTCTCCCACAATGACCCCCCCCGCCGTCTCCCACAATGACAGTGTCCCCCAATGACCCACCTCCTCCGTCTCCCCCAATGACACCCCCGCTCCACCGTCTCCCCCAATGACCCCCCCGCCGACACCCCCAATGACAACCCCTCCGCCGTCTCCCCCAATGACCACCCCCTCCGCCGTATCCCCCAATGACCACCCCATCCGCCGTCTCCCCCAATGACCACCCCATCCGCCGTCTCCCCCAATGACCGCCCCCGCCGTCTCCCCCAATGACCCCCCCCCGCTCCGTCGCCCCCAGTGACCAATCCCTCCGCCGTCTCCCCCAATGACCCCCCCCGCTCCGTCTCCCCCAGTGACCAATCCCTCCGCCGTCTCCCCCAGCGAGCCCCCCTCCGCCGTCTCCCCCAGCGAGCCCCCCTCCGCCGTCTCCCCCAGCGACCCACGTCTCCCCTAGCGAGCCCCCCTCCCCCCCAGCGAGCCCCCCACCCCCGTCTCCCCAAGCGAGCCCCCGTCTCCCCTAGCGAGCCCCCCTCCCCCCCCAGCGAGCCCCCCACCCCCGTCTCCCCCAGCGAGCCCCCCTCCGCCGTCTCCCCCAGCGAGCCCCCCTCCGCCGTCTCCCCCAGCGAGCCCCGTCTCCCCCAGCGAGCCCCCCTCCGCCGTCTCCCCCAGCGAGCCCCGTCTCCCCCAGCGAGCCCCGTCTCCCCCAGCGAGCCCCCCTCCGCCGTCTCCCCCAGCGAGCCCCGTCTCCCCCAGCGAGCCCCGTCTCCCCCAGCGAGCCCCCCTCCGCCGTCTCCCCCAGCGAGCCCCGTCTCCCCCAGCGAGCCCCCCTCCGCCGTCTCCCCCAGCGAGCCCCCCTCCGCCGTCTCCCCCGGCGAGCCGCCGTCTCCCCCAGCGAGCCCCCCTCCGCCGTCTCCCCCGGCGAGCCCCCGTCTCCCCCAGCGAGCCCCCCTCCGCCGTCTCCCCCGGCGAGCCCCCGTCTCCCCCAGCGAGCCCCCCTCCGCCGTCTCCCCCGGCGAGCCCCCCTCCGCCGTCTCCCCCAGCGAGCCCCCCTCCGCCGTCTCCCCCGGCGAGCCCCCGTCTCCCCCAGCGAGCCCCCCTCCGCCGTCTCCCCCGGCGAGCCCCCGTCACCCCCAGCGAGCCCCCCTCCGCCGTCTCCCCCAGGGAGCCCCGTCTCCCCCAGCGAGTCCCCCAGCGAGCCCCGTCACCCCCAGCGAGCCCCGTCTCCCCCAGCGAGCCCCCCTCCGCCGTCTCCCCCAGCGAGCCCCCCTCCGCCGTCTCCCCCAGCGAGCCCCCCTCCGCCGTCTCCCCCAGCGAGCCCCCCTCCGCCGTCTCCCCCAGCGAGCCCCCCTCCGCCGTCTCCCCCAGCGAGCCCCGTCTCCCCCAGCGAGCCCCCGTCTCCCCCAGCGAGCCCCCGTCTCCCCCAGCGAGCCCCCCCTCCGCCGTCTCCCCCAGCGAGCCCCCGTCTCCCCCAGCGAGCCCCCCTCCGCCGTCTCCCCCAGCGAGCCCCCGTCTCCCCCAGCGAGCCCCCCTCCGCCGTCTCCCCCAGCGAGCCCCCCTCCGCCGTCTCCCCCAGCGAGCCCCCGTCTCCCCCAGCGAGCCCCCCTCCGCCGTCTCCCCCAGCGAGCCCCCGTCACCCCCAGCGAGCCCCCCTCCGCCGTCTCCCCCAGCGAGCCCCCGTCACCCCCAGCGAGCCCCCCTCCGCCGTCACCCCCAGCGAGCCCCGTCTCCCCCAGCGAGCCCCCCTCCGCCGTCTCCCCCAGCGAGCCCCCCTCCGCCGTCTCCCCCAGCGAGCCCCCCTCCGCCGTCTCCCCCAGCGAGCCCCGTCTCCCCCAGCGAGCCCCCGTCTCCCCCAGCGAGCCCCCGTCTCGCCCAGCGAGCCCCCGTCTCGCCCAGCGAGCCCCCGTCTCCCCCAGCGAGCCCCCCTCCGCCGTCTCCCCCAGCGAGCCCCCCGTCTCCCCCAGCGAGCCCCCCTCCGCCGTCTCCCCCAGCGAGCCCCCGTCTCCCCCAGCGAGCCCCCCTCCGCCGTCTCCCCCAGCGAGCCCCCGTCTCCCCCAGCGAGCCCCCCTCCGCCGTCTCCCCCAGCGAGCCCCCCGTCACCCCCAGCGAGCCCCCCTCCGCCGTCACCGCCCAGCGAGCCCCGTCTCCCCCAGCGAGCCCCCCTCCGCCGTCTCCCCCAGCGAGCCCCCCTCCGCCGTCTCCCCCAGCGAGCCCCGTCTCCCCCAGCGAGCCCCCGTCTCCCCCAGCGAGCCCCCGTCTCCCCCAGCGAGCCCCCCTCCGCCGTCTCCCCCAGCGAGCCCCCCCGTCTCCCCCAGCGAGCCCCCCTCCGCCGTCTCCCCCAGCGAGCCCCGTCTCCCCCAGCGAGCCCCCCTCCGCCGTCTCCCCAGCGAGCCCCGTCTCCCCCAGCGAGCCCCCCTCCGCCGTCTCCCCCAGCGAGCCCCGTCTCCCCCAGCGAGCCCCCGTCTCCCCCAGCGAGCCCCCCTCCGCCGTCTCCCCCAGCGAGCCCCGTCTCCGCCAGCGAGCCCCCCTCCGCCGTCTCCCCCAGCGAGCCCCGTCTCCAAAGCGAGCCCCCGTCTCCCCCAGCGAGCCCCCGTCTCCCCCAGCGAGCCCCCGTCTCCCCCAGCGAGCCCCCGTCACCCCCAGCGAGCCCCCCTCCGCCGTCTCCCCCAGCGAGCCCCCGTCTCCCCCAGCGGAGACCCTCCGCCGTCTCCCCCAGCGAGCCCCGTCTCCCCCAGCGAGCCCCCCTCCGCCGTCTCCCCCAGCGAGCCCCGTCTCCCCCAGCGAGCCCCTCTCCGCCGTCTCCCCCAGCGAGCCCCCCTCCGCCGTCTCCCCCAGCGAGCCCCCGTCTCCCCCAGCGAGCCCCCCTCCGCCGTCTCCCCCAGCGAGCCCCCCTCCGCCGTCTCCCCCAGCGAGCCCCCCGTCTCCCCCAGCGAGCCCCCCTCCGCCGTCTCCCCCAGTGAGCCCCCGTCTCCCCCAGCGAGCCCCCCTCCGCCGTCTCCCCCAGCGAGCCCCCGTCTCCCCCAGCGAGCCCCCATCCGCCGTCTCCCCCAGCGAGCCCCCCTCCGCCGTCTCCCCAGCGAGCCCCCGTCTCCCCCAGCGAGCCCCCGTCCGCCGTCTCCCCCAGCGAGCCCCGTCTCCCCCAGCGAGCCCCCCTCCGCCGTCTCCCCCAGCGAGCTCCGTCTCCCCCAGCGAGCCCCCGTCTCCCCCAGCGAGCCCCCCTCCGCCGTCTCCCCCAGCGAGCCCCCCTCCGCCGTCTCCCCCAGCGAGCCCAAGTCTCCCCCAGCGAGCCCCCCTCCGCCGTCTCCCCCAGCGAGCCCCCGTCTCCCCAGCGAGCCGCCCTCCGCCGTCTCCCCCAGCGAGCCCCCCGTCTCCCCCGGCGAGCCCCCCCGTCTCCCCCAGCGAGCCCCCCTCCGCCGTCTCCCCCAGCGAGCCCCCCGTCCCTCCCCCCCGGCGAGCCCCCCCGTCTCCCCCAGCGAGCCCCCCTCCGCCGTCTCCCCCGGCGAGCCCCCCGTCTCCCCCAGCGAGCCCCCCTCCGCCGTCTCCCCCGGCGAGCCCCCGTCTCCCCCAGCGAGCCCCCCGTCCGCCGTCTCCCCGGCGAGCCCTCCCCCAGCGAGCCCCCGTCTCCCCCAGCGAGCCCCCGTCTCCCCCGGCGAGCCCCCGTCTCCCCCGGCGAGACCCCCTCCGCCGTCTCCCCCAGCGAGCCCCCGTCTCCCCCGGCGAGCCCCCCTCCGCCGTCTCCCCCAGCGAGCCCCCGTCTCCCCCAGCGAGCCCCCCTCCGCCGTCTCCCCCAGCGAGCCCCCGTCTCCCCCAGCGAGCCCCCGTCTCCCCCAGCGAGCCCCCCTCCGCCGTCTCCCCCAGCGAGCCCCCCTCCGCCGTCTCCCCCAGCGAGCCCCCCTCCGCCGTCTCCCCCAGCGAGCCCCCGTCTCCCCCAGCGAGCCCCCCTCGGCCGTCTCCCCCAGCGAGCCCCGTCTCCCCCGTCTCCCCCAGCGAGCCCCGTCTCCCCCGTCTCCCCCAGCGAGCCCCGTCTCCCCCGTCTCCCCCAGCGAGCCCCGTCTCCCCCGTCTCCCCCAGCGAGCCCCGTCTCCCCCGTCTCCCGCAGCGAGCCCCGTCTCCCCCAGCGAGCCCAACTCCGCCGTCTCCCCCAGCGAGCCCCGTCTCCCCCAGCGAGCCCCCCTCCGCCGTCTCCCCCAGCGAGCCCCCCTCCGCCGTCTCCCCCAGCGAGCCCCCCTCCGCCGTCTCCCCCAGCGAGCCCCCCTCCGCCGTCTCCCCCAGCGAGCCCCCGTCCGCCGTCTCCCCCAGCGAGCCCCCGTCCGCCGTCTCCCCCAGCGAGCCCCCGTCCGCCGTCTCCCCCAGCGAGCCCCCGTCCGCCGTCTCCCCCAGCGAGCCCCCGTCCGCCGTCTCCCCCAGCGAGCCCCCGTCTCCCCCAGCGAGCCCCCGTCCGCCGTCTCCCCCAGCGAGCCCCCATCTCCCCCAGCGAGCCCCCCTCCGCCGTCTCCCCCAGCGAGCCCCCGTCCGCCGTCTCCCCCGGCGAGCCCCCGTCTCCCCCAGCGAGCCCCCCTCCGCCGTCTCCCCCGGCGAGCCCCCGTCTCCCCCAGCGAGCCCCCCTCCGCCGTCTCCCCCGGCGAGCCCCCGTCTCCCCCAGCGAGCCCCCCTCCGCCGTCTCCCCCGGCGAGCCCCCGTCTCCCCCAGCGAGCCCCCCTCCGCCGTCTCCCCCGGCGAGCCCCCGTCCGCCGTCTCCCCCAGCGAGCCCCCGTCCGCCGTCTCCCCCAGCGAGCCCCCGTCCGCCGTCTCCCCCAGCGAGCCCCCGTCTCCCCCAGCGAGCCCCCGTCCGCCGTCTCCCCCAGCGAGCCCCCGTCTCCCCCAGCGAGCCCCCCTCCGCCGTCTCCCCCAGCGAGCCCCCGTCCCCCCCAGCGAGCCCCCCTCCGCCGTCTCCCCCAGCGAGCCCCCGTCCGCCGTCTCCCCCGGCGAGCCCCCGTCTCCCCCAGCGAGCCCCCCTCCGCCGTCTCCCCCGGCGAGCCCCCGTCTCCCCCAGCGAGCCCCCCTCCGCCGTCTCCCCCGGCGAGCCCCCGTCTCCCCCAGCGAGCCCCCCTCCGCCGTCTCCCCCGGCGAGCCCCCCGTCTCCCCCAGCGAGCCCCCCTCCGCCGTCTCCCCAGGCGAGCCCCCGTCTCCCCCAGCGAGACCCCTCCGCCGTCTCCCCCGGCGAGCCCCCGTCTCCCCCCTCCGCCGTCTCCCCAGGCGAGCCCCCGTCTCCCCCAGCGAGACCCCCTCCGCCGTCTCCCCCAGCGAGACCCCCTCCGCCGTCTCCCCCAGCGAGACCCCCTCCGCCGTCTCCCCCAGCGAGCCCGCCGTCTCCCCCAGCGAGCCCGCCGTCTCCCCCAGCGAGCCCCCCTCCGCCGTCTCCCCCGGCGAGCCCCCCGTCTCCCCCAGCGAGCCCCCCTCCGCCGTCTCCCCCGGCGAGCCCCCGTCTCCCCCAGCGAGCCCCCCTCCGCCGTCTCCCCCGGCGAGCCCCCGTCTCCCCCAGCGAGCGCCCCTCCGCCGTCTCCCCCGGCGAGCCCCCGTCTCCCCCAGCGAGCCCCCCTCCGCCGTCTCCCCCGGCGAGCCCCGTCTCCCCCAGCGAGCCCCGTCTCCCCCAGCGAGCCCCCGTCTCCCCCAGCGAGCCCCCGTCTCCCCCAGCGAGCCCCCGTCTCCCCCAGCGAGCCCCCGTCTCCCCCAGCGAGCCCCCCTCCGCCGTCTCCCCCGGCGAGCCCCCGTCTCCCCCAGCGAGACCCCTCCGCCGTCTCCCCCAGCGAGCCCCGTCTCCCTCAGCGAGCCCCCCTCCGCCGTCTCCCCCAGCGAGCCCCGTCTCCCCCAGCGAGCCCCCGTCTCCCCCAGCGAGCCCCCCTCCGCCGTCTCCCCCAGCGAGCCCCCGTCTCCCCCAGCGAGCCCCCCTCCGCCGTCTCCCCCAGCGAGCCCCCGTCTCCCCCAGCGAGCCCCCGTCTCCCCCAGCGAGCCCCCCTCCGCCGTCTCCCCCAGCGAGCCCCCCTCCGCCGTCTCCCCCAGCGAGCCCCCCTCCGCCGTCTCCCCCAGCGAGCCCCCGTCTCCCCCAGCGAGCCCCCCTCCGCCGTCTCCCCCAGCGAGCCCCCCTCCGCCGTCTCCCCCAGCGAGCCCCCCCTCCGCCGTCTCCCCCAGCGAGCCCCGTCTCCCCCAGCGAGCCCCCGTCTCCCCCAGCGAGCCCCCGTCTCCCCCAGCGAGCCCCCGTCTCCCCCAGCGAGCCCCCGTCTCCCCCAGCGAGCCCCCGTCTCCCCCAGCGAGCCCCCGTCTCCCCCAGCGAGCCCCCCTCCGCCGTCTCCCCCGGCGAGCCCCCGTCTCCCCCAGCGAGCCCCCCTCCGCCGTCTCCCCCGGCGAGCCCCCGTCTCCCCCAGCGAGCCCCCCTCCGCCGTCTCCCCCGGCGAGCCCCCGTCTCCCCCAGCGAGCCCCCCTCCGCCGTCTCCCCCGGCGAGCCCCCGTCTCCCCCAGCGAGCCCCCCTCCGCCGTCTCCCCCGGCGAGCCCCCCTCCGCCGTCTCCCCCGGCGAGCCCCCGTCTCCCCCAGCGAGCCCCACTCCGCCGTCTCCCCCGGCGAGCCCCCGTCTCCCCCGGCGAGCCCCCCTCCGCCGTCTCCCCCAGCGAGCCCCCCTCCGCCGTCTCCCCCGGCGAGCCCCCGTCTCCCCCGGCGAGCCCCCCTCCGCCGTCTCCCCCGGCGAGCCCCCGTCTCCCCCAGCGAGTCCCCCTCCGCCGTCTCCCCCGGCGAGCCCCCGTCACCCCCAGCGAGCCCCCCTCTGCCGTCTCCCCCGGCGAGCCCCCCTCCGCCGTCTCCCCCAGCAAGCCCCGTCTCCCCCAGCGAGCCCCCCTCCGCCGTCTCCCCCAGCGAGCCCCCGTCTCCCCCAGCGAGACCCCTCCGCCGTCTCCCCCAGCGAGCCCCGTCTCCCCCAGCGAGCCCCCCTCCGCCGTCTCCCCCAGCGAGCCCCGTCTCCCCCAGCGAGCCCCCCTCCGCCGTCTCCCCCAGCGAGCACCGTCTCCCCCAGCGAGCCCCGTCTCCCCCAGCGAGCCCCCGTCTCCCCCAGCGAGCCCCCGTCTCCCCCAGCGAGCCCCCGTCTCCCCCAGCGAGCCCCCGTCCGCCGTCTCCCCCAGCGAGCCCCGTCTCCCCAGCGAGCCCCCGTCTCCCCCAGCGAGCCCCCCTCCGCCGTCTCCCCCAGCGAGCCCCGTCTCCCCCAGCGAGCCCCCGTCTCCCCCAGCGAGCCCCCGTCTCCCCCAGCGAGCCCCCGTCTCCCCCAGCGAGCCCCCGTCTCCCCCAGCGAGACCCCCTCCGCCGTCTCCCCCAGCGAGACCCCCTCCGCCGTCTCCCCCAGCGAGCCCGCCGTCTCCCCCGGCGAGCCCCCCGTCTCCCCCAGCGAGCCCCCCGTCTCCCCCAGCGAGCCCCCCGTCTCCCCCAGCGAGCCCCCCTCCGCCGTCTCCCCCGGCGAGCCCCCCGTCTCCCCCAGCGAGCCCCCCTCCGCCGTCTCCCCCGGCGAGCCCCCGTCTCCCCCAGCGAGCCCCCCTCCGCCGTCTCCCCCAGCGAGCCCCCGTCCCCCCCAGCGAGCCCCCCTCCGCCGTCTCCCCCAGCGAGCCCCCGTCCGCCGTCTCCCCCGGCGAGCCCCCGTCTCCCCCAGCGAGCCCCCCTCCGCCGTCTCCCCCGGCGAGCCCCCGTCTCCCCCAGCGAGCCCCCCTCCGCCGTCTCCCCCGGCGAGCCCCCGTCTCCCCCAGCGAGCCCCCCTCCGCCGTCTCCCCCGGCGAGCCCCCCGTCTCCCCCAGCGAGCCCCCCTCCGCCGTCTCCCCCGGCGAGCCCCCGTCTCCCCCAGCGAGCCCCCCTCCGCCGTCTCCCCAGGCGAGCCCCCGTCTCCCCCAGCGAGACCCCTCCGCCGTCTCCCCCGGCGAGCCCCCGTCTCCCCCCTCCGCCGTCTCCCCCAGCGAGCCCCGTCTCCCCCAGCGAGACCCCCTCCGCCGTCTCCCCCAGCGAGACCCCCTCCGCCGTCTCCCCCAGCGAGCCCGCCGTCTCCCCCAGCGAGCCCGCCGTCTCCCCCAGCGAGCCCGCCGTCTCCCCCAGCGAGCCCCCCTCCGCCGTCTCCCCCGGCGAGCCCCCCGTCTCCCCCAGCGAGCCCCCCTCCGCCGTCTCCCCCGGCGAGCCCCCCGTCTCCCCCAGCGAGCCCCCCTCCGCCGTCTCCCCCGGCGAGCCCCCGTCTCCCCCAGCGAGCCCCCCTCCGCCGTCTCCCCCGGCGAGCCCCCGTCTCCCCCAGCGAGCGCCCCTCCGCCGTCTCCCCCGGCGAGCCCCGTCTCCCCCAGCGAGCCCCCGTCTCCCCCAGCGAGCCCCCCTCCGCCGTCTCCCCCAGCGAGCCCCGTCTCCCCCAGCGAGCCCCCGTCTCCCCCAGCGAGCCCCCGTCTCCCCCAGCGAGCCCCCGTCTCCCCCAGCGAGCCCCCCTCCGCCGTCTCCCCCAGCGAGCCCCGTCTCCCTCAGCGAGCCCCCCTCCGCCGTCTCCCCCAGCGAGCCCCGTCTCCCCCAGCGAGCCCCCCTCCGCCGTCTCCCCCAGCGAGCCCCGTCTCCCCCAGCGAGCCCCGTCTCCCCCAGCGAGCCCCCGTCTCCCCCAGCGAGCCCCCCTCCGCCGTCTCCCCCAGCGAGCCCCCCTCCGCCGTCTCCCCCAGCGAGCCCCCGTCTCCCCCAGCGAGCCCCCCTCCGCCGTCTCCCCCAGCGAGCCCCCGTCTCCCCCAGCGAGCCCCCCTCCGCCGTCTCCCCCAGCGAGCCCCCGTCTCCCCCAGCGAGCCCCCCTCCGCCGTCTCCCCCAGCGAGCCCCCGTCTCCCCCAGCGAGCCCCCCTCCGCCGTCTCCCCCAGCGAGCCCCCCTCCGCCGTCTCCCCCAGCGAGCCCCGTCTCCCCCAGCGAGCCCCCGTCTCCCCCAGCGAGCCCCCGTCTCCCCCAGCGAGCCCCCGTCTCCCCCAGCGAGCCCCCGTCTCCCCCAGCGAGCCCCCGTCACCCCCAGCGAGCCCCCGTCTCCCCCAGCGAGCCCCCGTCTCCCCCAGCGAGCCCCCCTCCGCCGTCTCCCCCGGCGAGCCCCCGTCTCCCCCAGCGAGCCCCCCTCCGCCGTCTCCCCCGGCGAGCCCCCGTCTCCCCCAGCGAGCCCCCCTCCGCCGTCTCCCCCGGCGAGCCCCCGTCTCCCCCAGCGAGCCCCCCTCCGCCGTCTCCCCCGGCGAGCCCCCGTCTCCCCCAGCGAGCCCCCCTCCGCCGTCTCCCCCGGCGAGCCCCCCTCCGCCGTCTCCCCCAGCGAGCCCCCGTCTCCCCCAGCGAGCCCCCCTCCGCCGTCTCCCCCGGCGAGCCCCCGTCTCCCCCAGCGAGCCCCCCTCCGCCGTCTCCCCCGGCGAGCCCCCCTCCGCCGTCTCCCCCAGCGAGCCCCCCTCCGCCGTCTCCCCCGGCGAGCCCCCGTCTCCCCCAGCGAGCCCCCCTCCGTCGTCTCCCCCGGCGAGCCCCCGTCTCCCCCAGCGAGTCCCCCTCCGCCGTCTCCCCCGGCGAGCCCCCGTCACCCCCAGCGAGCCCCCCTCTGCCGTCTCCCCCGGCGAGCCCCCCTCCGCCGTCTCCCCCAGCAAGCCCCGTCTCCCCCAGCGAGCCCCCCTCCGCCGTCTCCCCCGGCGAGCCCCCGTCTCCCCCAGCGAGACCCCTCCGCCGTCTCCCCCAGCGAGCCCCGTCTCCCCCAGCGAGCCCCCCTCCGCCGTCTCCCCCAGCGAGCCCCGTCTCCCCCAGCGAGCCCCCCTCCGCCGTCTCCCCCAGCGAGCACCGTCTCCCCCAGCGAGCCCCGTCTCCCCCAGCGAGCCCCCGTCTCCCCCAGCGAGCCCCCGTCTCCCCCAGCGAGCCCCCGTCCGCCGTCTCCCCCAGCGAGCCCCGTCTCCCCCAGCGAGCCCCCGTCTCCCCCAGCGAGCCCCCGTCTCCCCCAGCGAGCCCCCCTCCGCCGTCTCCCCCAGCGAGCCCCCGTCTCCCCCAGCGAGCCCCCCCTCCGCCGTCTCCCCCAGCGAGCCCCCGTCTCCCCCAGCGAGCCCCACTCCGCCGTCTCCCCCAGCGAGCCCCCGTCTCCCCCAGCGAGCCCCCGTCCGCCGTCTCCCCCAGCGAGCCCCCGTCTCCCCCAGCGAGCCCCCCTCCGCCGTCTCCCCCAGCGAGCCCCCGTCTCCCCCAGCGAGCCCCCGTCTCCCCCAGCGAGCCCCCCTCCGCCGTCTCCCCCAGCGAGCCCCCGTCTCCCCCAGCGAGCCCCCCTCCGCCGTCTCCCCCAGCGAGCCCCGTCTCCCCCCAGCGAGCCCCCCTCCGCCGTCTCCCCCAGCGAGCCCCCCTCCGCCGTCTCCCCCAGCGAGCCCCGTCTCCCCCAGCGAGCCCCCCTCCCCCGTCTCCCCCAGCGAGCCCCCCTCCGCCGTCTCCCCCAGCGAGCCCCCCTCCGCCGTCTCCCCCAGCGACCCCCGTCTCCCCCAGCGAGCCCCCTTCCGCCGTCTCCCCCAGCGACCCCCGTCTCCCCCAATGACCCCCACTCCGCCGTCTCCCCCAATGACCCCCACTCCGCCGTCTCCCCCAATGACCCGTCTCCCGCAGTGAGCCCCCCTCTGCCGTCTCCCCCAATGACACCCCCGCTCCGCCGTCTCCCCCAGTGACCCCCCTCCGCCGTCTCCCCCAATGACTCCCCCCGCTCCGTCTCTCCCAGTGACCAATCCCTCCACCTTCTCCCCCAGTGACCAACCCCTCCGCCGTCTCCCCCAGTGACCAACCCCTCCGCCGTCTCCCCCCGTGACCAACCCCTCCGCCGTCTCCCCCAGTGACCACCCCCTCCGCCGTCTCCCCCAGTGACCCCCCTCCTCCGCCGTCTCCCCCAGTGACCCCCCTCCTCCGCCGTCGCCCCCAGTGACCCCCCTCCTCCGCCGTCGCCCCCAATGACCCCCCTCCTCCGCCGTCGCCCCCAATGACCCCCCTCCTCCGCCGTCTCCCCCAATGACCCCCCTCCTCCGCCGTCGCCCCCAATGACCCCCCTCCTCCGCCGTCTCCCCCAATGACCCCCGTCTCCCGCAGTGAGCCCCCCTCCGCCGTCTCCCCCAATGACACCCCCGCTCCGCCGTCTCCCCCAATGACCCCCCCCGCCGTCTCCCCCAATGACCCCCGTCTCCACCAGTGACCCCCCCCTCCGCCGTCTCCCCCAATGACCCCCTTCTCCACCAGTGACCCCCCGCCGTCTCCCCCAATGACACCCGTCTCCCCCGATGACCACCCCCTCCACCGTCTCCCCCGATGACCCCCGTCTCCCCCAAAGAACACCCCCTGCTCCGTCTCCCCCAATGACCCGCCCCTCCGCCGTCTCCCCCAATGACGCCCCCCCCTCCGCCGTCTCCCCCAATGACGCCCCCCTCCGCCGTCTCCCCCAATGACCCCCTTCTCCACCAGTGCCTTCCCGCCGTCTCCCCCGATGACCCCCCCACTCCGCCGTCTCCCCCAATGACACCCGTCTCCCCCGATGACCACCCCCTCCACCGTCTCCCCCGATGACCCCCGTCTCCCCCAAAGAACACCCCCTGCTCCGTCTCCCCCAATGACCCGCCCCTCCGCCGTCTCCCCCAATGACGCCCCCCCCTCCGCCGTCTCCCCCAATGACGCCCCCCTCCGCCGTCTCCCCCAATGACCCCCATCTCCCCCAGTGACCCCTCCACCATCTCCCCCAATGACCCCCCCTCCACCGTCTCCCCCAATGACCCCCGTCTGCCCCAGTGATCCCCCTCTCCGCCGTCTCTGCCAGTGACCTCCCTCCGGCCTCTCCCCCAATGACCCCCCCCTACACCGTCTCCCCCAATGACCCCCGTCTACCCCAGTGATCCTCCTCTCCGCCGTCTCTGCCAGTGACCTCCCTCCGGCCTCTCCCCCAATGACCCCCCACTGCACCGTCTCCCCCTATGACCCCGTCCTCCCCCAGTGACCCCCCCCTCCGCCGTCTTCCCCAGTGACCCCCCTCTCCCCCAGTGACCCCCCCGCTCCGTCTCCCCCAATGACCCCATCCTCCCCCAGTGACCCCCCTCCGCCGTCTTCCCCAGTGACCCCCCTCTCCCCAGTGACCCCCCCCTCCGCCGTCTCCCCAAGTGACCCCCCCGCTCCGTCTCCCCCGATGACCGCCCCGCTCCGTCTCCCCCGATGACTCACCCCGCTCCGTCTCCCCCGATGACCCGCACCGCTCCGTCTCCGCCATGGCCCCCGTCTCACCCGATGACCCCCCGCTCCGTCTCCCCCAATGACCCCCGTCTCCCCCGGTGAGCCGCCCTGCTCCGTCTCCCCCAATGACCCCCGTCCCCCCCGATGACCTGCCCTCCACCGTCTCCCCCAATAACCCCCGTCTCCCCCAATGACTCCCCCTCCGCCGTCTCCCCCAATGACTCCCCCTGCTCCGTCTCCCCCAATGACCCGCCCCTCCGCCGTCTCCCCCAATGACACCCCCCTCCGCCGTCTCCCCCAATTGCCCCACCTCCGCCGTCTCCCCCAATGACCCCCCACTCCACTGTCTCCCCCAATGACCCCCATCTCCCCCAGTGACCCCTCCGCCATCTCCCCCAATGACCCCCGTCTACCCCAGTGATCCTCCTCTCTGCCGTCTCTGCCAGTGACCTCCCTCCGGCCTCTCCCCCAATGACCCCCCACAGCACCGTCTCCCCCTATGACCCCGTCCTCCCCCAGTGACCCCCCCCTCCGCCGTCTTCCCCAGTGACCCCCCTCTCCCCCAGTGACCCCCCCGCTCCGTCTCCCCCAATGACCCCATCCTCCCCCAGTGACCCCCCCTCCGCCGTCTTCCCCAGTGACCCCCCTCTCCCCCAGTGACCCCACCGCCGTCTCCCCCAGTGACCCCCCTCCGCCGTCTCCCCCAGTGACCCCCTCCGCCGTCTCCCCCAGTGACCCCCCCCTCCGCGGTCTCCCCCAGTGACCCCCCCCTCCGCGGTCTCCCCCAGTGACCCCCCCCCTCCGCCGTCTCCCCCAGTGACCCCCCCCTCCGCCGTCTCCCCCAGTGACCCCCCCACTCCGTCTCACCCGATGACCCCCCGCTCCGTCTCCCCCAATGACCCCCGTCCCCCCCGATGACCTGCACTGCTCCGTCTCCCCCAATGACCCGCCCTGCTCCATCTCCCCCAATGACCCCCGTCTCCCCCGATGACACCCGTCTCCCCCGATGACCCTTCTCGCTCCGTCTCCCCCATTGATCCCCCCCGCTCCGTCTCCCCCAATGACCTCACCCCGCTCCGTCTCCCCCAATGACACCCCTCCGCCCCCAATGACCCACCTCCTCCGTCTCCCCCAATGACCACCGTCTCCGCCGATGACCCCCCCCGCTCCGTCTCCCCAATGACCCCCGTCGCCCCCGATGACCCCCGGCTCCGTCTCCCCCAATGACCCCTGTCTCCCCCAATGACCCCCTTCTCCCCCAATGACACCCCCACCTCCGTCTCCCCCAATGACCCCCACGCTCCGTCTCCTAAAATGACCCACCCTGCTCCGTCTCTTAAAATGACCCTCGTCTCCCCCAATGAGCCCCCTGCTCACTGTCCCCCAATGACCCCCCCCTCCGTCTCCCCCAATGACCCCCGTCTCCCCCAATGACCCCCCCGCTCCGTCTCCCCCAATGACCCCCCCGTCTCCCCCAATGACCCCCCCCGTCTCCCCCACTGACCGCCCCCCTCCTCCGTCTCCCCCACTGACCCCACGTCTCCTCCAATGACCGCCCCCCTCCTCCGTCTCCCCCAATGACCCCCGTCTCCCCCAATGACCCCCCCGCTCCGTCTCCCCCGATGACCCCCCGATCCGTCTCCCCCAATGACCCACGTCTCCCCCGATGATCCCCCCGCTCCGTCTCCCCCAATGACCCCCGTCTCCCCCAATGACCCCCGTCTCCCCCAATGACCCCCCCGCTCCGTCTCCCCCATGACCCCCGTCTCCCCCGATGACCCCCCCGCTCCGTCTCCCCCGATGACCCCCCCGCTCCGTCTCCCCCGATGACCCCCGTCTCCCCCGATGACCCCCCCCACTCCGTCTCCCCCATGACCCCCGTCTCCCCCGATGACCCCCCCCACTCCGTCTCCCCCGATGACCCCCCCACTCCGTCTCCCCCAATGACCCCCGTCTCCCCCGATGACCCCCCTCCTCCGTCTCCCCCACTGACCCCCCCCGTCTCCCCGATGACCGCCCCCCTCCTCCGTCTCCCCCGATGACCCTTCTTGCTCCGTCTCCCCCATTGACCCCCCCGCTCCGTCTCCCCCAATGACCTCACCCCGCTCCGTCTCCACCAATGACACCCCTCCGCCCCCAATGACCCACCTCCTCCGTCTCCCCCAATGACCACCGTCTCCGCCGATGACCCCCCCGCTCCGTCTCCCCAATGACCCCCGTCGCCCCCGATGACCCCCGGCTCCGTCTCCCCCAATGACCCCCGTCTCCCCCAATGACCCCCACGCTCCGTCTCCTAAAATGACCCACCCTGCTCCGTCTCTTAAAATGACCCTCGTCTCCCCCATGAGCCCCCTGCTCACTGTCTCCCAATGACCCCCCCTCCGTCTCCCCCAATGACCCCCCCGCTCCGTCTCCCCCAATGACCCCCCCGTCTCCCCCAATGACCCCCCCGTCTCCCCCACTGACCGCCCCCCTCCTCCGTCTCCCCCACTGACCCCACGTCTCCTCCAATGACCGCCCCCCTCCTCCGTCTCCCCCAATGACCCCCGTCTCCCCCAATGACCCCGTCTCCCCCAATGACCCCCCCGCCCCGTCTCCCCCAATGACCCCCCCGCCCCGTCTCCCCCAATGACCCACGTCTCCCCCAATGACCCCCCCGCTCCGTCTCCCCCAATGACCCACGTCTCCCCCGATGACCCCCCCGCTCCGTCTCCCCCGATGACCCCCCCGCTCCGTCTCCCCCGATGACCCCCCCCGCTCCGTCTCCCCCGATGACCCCCCCCGGCTCCGTCTCCCCCAATGACCCCCGTCTCCCCCAATGACCCCCTTCTCCCCCAATGACCCCCTTCTCCCCCAATGACCCCCTTCTCCCCCAATGACACCCCCACCTCCGTCTCCCCCAATGACCCCCACGCTCCGTCTCCTAAAATGACCCACCCTGCTCCGTCTCTTAAAATGACCCTCGTCTCCCCCAATGAGCCCCCTGCTCACTGTCCCCCAATGACCCCCCCCTCCGTCTCCCCCAATGACCCCCCGTCTCCCCCAATGACCCCCCCGCTCCGTCTCCCCCAATGACCCCCCCGTCTCCCCCAATGACCCCCCCGTCTCCCCCAATGACCGCCCCCCTCCTCCCCCAATGACCGCCCCCCTCCTCCGTCTCCCCCACTGACCCCACGTCTCCTCCAATGACCGCCCCCCTCCTCCGTCTCCCCCAATGACCCCCGTCTCCCCCAATGACCCCCCCGCCCCGTCTCCCCCAATGACCCCCCCCGATCCGTCTCCCCCGATGACCCCCCCGCTCCGTCTCCCCCAATGACCCCCGTCTCCCCCGATGACCCCCGCTCTGTCTCCCCCGATGAGCCCCCCGCTCCGTCTCCCCCATGTCCCCCGTCTCCCCCGATGACCCCCCCGCTCCGTCTCCCCCGATGACCCCCCCGCTCCGTCTCCCCCATGACCCCCGTCTCCCCCAATGACCCCCCCACTCCGTCTCCCCCATGACCCCCGTCTCCCCCAATGACCCCCCCCACTCCGTCTCCCCCATGACCCCCGTCTCCCCCAATGACCCCCCCACTCCGTCTCCCCCATGACCCCCGTCTCCCCCAATGACCACCCCCACTCCGTCTCCCCCATGACCCCCGTCTCCCCCAATGACCCCCCCCCACTCCGTCTCCCCCATGACCCCCGTCTCCCCCAATGACCCCCCCCACTCCGTCTCCCCCATGACCCCCGTCTCCCCCAATGACCCCCCCCACTCCGTCTCCCCCATGACCCCCGTCTCCCCCATGACCCCCGTCTCCCCCAATGACCACCCCCACTCCGTCTCCCCCATGACCCCCGTCTCCCCCAATGACCCCCCCCACTCCGTCTCCCCCATGACCCCCGTCTCCCCCGATGACCCCCCCCGCTCCGTCTCCCCCGATGACCCCCCCCGCTCCGTCTCCCCCATGACCCCCGTCTCCCCCGATGACCCCCCCGCTCCGTCTCCCCCATGACCCCCGTCTCCCCCAATGACCCCCCCCGCTCCGTCTCCCCCGATGACCCCCCCCGCTCCGTCTCCCCCATGACCCCCGTCTCCCCCGATGACCCCCCCACTCCGTCTCCCCCATGACCCCCGTCTCCCCCGATGACCCCCCCCACTCCGTCTCCCCCGATGACCCCCCCCGCTCCGTCTCCCCCATGACCCCCGTCTCCCCCGATGACCCCCACCCCACTCCGTCTCCCCCGATGACCCCCCCCACTCCGTCTCCCCCGATGACCCCCCTCCTCCGTCTCCCCCACTGACCCCCCCCGTCTCCCCGATGACCGCCCCCCTCCTCCGTCTCCCCCGATGACCGCCCCCCTCCTCCATCTCCCCCACTGACCCCCCCGTCTCCCCCGATGACCGCCCCCCTCCTCCGTCTCCCCCGATGACCGCCCCCCTCCTCCGTCTCCCCCATGACCCCCGTCTCCCCCAATGACCCCCCCCGCTCCGTCTCCCCCGATGACCCCCCCGCTCCGTCTCCCCCATGACCCCCGTCTCCCCCGATGACCCCCCCCGCTCCGTCTCCCCCGATGACCCCCCCGCTCCGTCTCCCCCGATGACCCCCCCCGATGACCCCCCCCGCGACCCCCGTCTCCCCCGATGACCCCCCCCGCTCCGTCTCCCCCATGACCCCCGTCTCCCCCGATGACCCCCCCCCGCTCCGTCTCCCCCATGACCCCCGTCTCCCCCGATGACCCCCCCCCGCTCCGTCTCCCCCATGACCCCCGTCTCCCCCGATGACCCCCCCGCTCCGTCTCCCCCATGACCCCCGTCTCCCCCGATGACCCCCCCCACTCCGTCTCCCCCGATGAACCCCCCCACTCCGTCTCCCCCGATGACCCCCCCCGCTCCGTCTCCCCCGATGACCCCCGTCTCCCCCGATGACCCCCACCCCACTCCGTCTCCCCCGATGACCCCCCCCCACTCCGTCTCCCCCGATGACCCCCGTCTCCCCCGATGACCCCCCTCCTCCGTCTCCCCCACTGACCCCCCCCGTCTCCCCGATGACCGCCCCCCTCCTCCGTCTCCCCCGATGACCGCCCCCCTCCTCCGTCTCCCCCACTGACCCCCCCGTCTCCCCCGATGACCGCCCCCCTCCTCCGTCTCCCCCGATGACCGCCCCCCTCCTCCGTCTCCCCCGATGACCCCCCCGTCTCCTCCGATGACCCCCCCTCCTCCTCCGTCTCCCCCGGTGACCCCTAGTCTCCCACAGTGACCCCCCTTCTCCGTCTCCCCGGGTGACTCCCAGTGACCCCCCCTCCGTCTCCGTCTCCGTCTCCCCCGGTGACCCCCCAGTCTCTCCCAGTGCCCCCTCCTCCGTCTCCCTCAATGACCCCTGTCTCTCCCAGTGCCCCCTCCTCCGTCTCCCTCAATGACCCCTGTCTCTCCCAGTGCCCCCTCCTCCGTCTCCCTCAATGACCCCTGTCTCTCTCAGTGCCCCCTCCTCCGTCTCCCTCAATGACCCCTGTCTCTCTCAGTGCCCCCTCCTCCGTCTCCCTCAATGACCCCTGTCTCTCTCAGTGCCCCCTCCTCCGTCTCCCTCAATGACCCCTGTCTCTCTCAGTGCCCCCTCCTCCGTCTCCCTCAATGACCCCTGTCTCTCTCAGTGCCCCCTCCTCCGTCTCCCTCAATGACCCCTGTCTCTCCCAGTGACCCCCCCTCCGTCTCCGTCTCCCCCGGTGACCCCCCAGTCTCTCCCAGTGCCCCCTCCTCCGTCTCCCTCAATGACCCCTGTCTCTCCCAGTGCCCCCTCCTCCGTCTCCCTCAATGACCCCTGTCTCTCCCAGTGCCCCCTCCTCCGTCTCCCTCAATGACCCCTGTCTCTCCCAGTGCCCCCTCCTCCGTCTCCCTCAATGACCCCTGTCTCTCTCAGTGCCCCCTCCTCCGTCTCCCTCAATGACCCCTGTCTCTCCCAGTGCCCCCTCCTCCGTCTCCCTCAATGACCCCTGTCTCTCCCAGTGCCCCCTCCTCCGTCTCCCTCAATGACCCCTGTCTCTCCCAGTGCCCCCTCCTCCGTCTCCCTCAATGACCCCTGTCTCTCTCAGTGCCCCCTCCTCCGTCTCCCTCAATGACCCCTGTCTCTCTATCTCCTTTCTCCCCCCATCCCCCAAACCCGCAGTCGAGACTCTGCGCATGCTCGCTGGCTGCCAGCCCCGCTCGCGGTCTTACCGGCCGTTTCTCTTTGTTCCATTAAACAGCGCGAGCGGCGCCTCCAGTCCAGGTAAAAGCCTCTCGGCTTCTCATCTCTCCAGGACCGGGGGCTTGTGGGCGGGTAACCGGGGCTGGGCAGCGGGGAGGGACCGGCGGATGAACAAGGTCCGCTACCGGTTTGCTGTTGAATGAGGGGCGGCGCGGCTCGGTTGCCCCGGCGCCGCTTTTATTGTTTAAAAGACGAGATTGAGCTGCAGGCCCCGCCGCTCGAGATGGTGGCGCATTCGGACTAAAATTAATTAGTTTATATTGCGATTAATTCAAAATATATTGTTTAGCCAGATCTGAACAGCGGAGGGAACTGCCTGGCTTTATTGCACTGTTCGATCAGCTGTATTATTCTGTACATGTGTGTGTTTCTCACGTTAGCGCTTTCTGCGTGGGTAGCTGCTGAAGGAACAAAGCATCAATCTCTGTTTCTGCAAAGACATGTTATTTGTTAGTTCAAAAGAAAACTTTATATTTGCTGCATAGGCGATACTTTTAAATATCTCTTGTAGTGTGTTAGGAAACATCCATGGTATGTTTTAAGTTGCAATAATGCCGTATGAATATGACCCCGTTTGAATGTTTTCCCTTCCCCTTTTGTTATCTCAATAAATCGAAAAATATAGTCGTTTACAAGTTTTTGTTATGATTGTAGAGCTATCTGTTGTGAATTGATGCTGTACCCTGTTGAATATTGTTGTTTATAGATTTTCCATTTCTTTTAAGTATTTTGCATATGTGAGCCTGGAAATCGGGATGTGTTGTTTATGATGTGGTTTCAGTGATGACCTAGTTTATTATTTAAAATGCAATGTGGATGTTCATAACTAATTTCAAAGACTAGAGTTGCTGTATAGTCAGTTTCTGTTTTTTTTTATTTCTTATTTTTCCCTGACCCTGATAGCGTGAACCCAGCTAAGTAGACAAGTGTTTGAAGTTCTTAAAGACGAAAGTACAATGCTTTGAACAATGCAGTGTTGCCTCCTGCCTGGAAAGTTCTGCTCCAGACTAAGCCCTCTTCCCACATACTTCTATTAACCAACTATGGTTCACAGAAAGGGAGAATTAAAAGCAGCTCTGTTATAAGCTAACTTTGCTTCCTGTTGGGTGCAAAGGATGACATTGACAGATGCAGCCGTTCACGGTTCAGCTCATACAGCTTTCCTGTGGAGGCTATGAAAAACTTGAGTTTATTTTTATTTAAAATTTCATTTTCCTCTCAAAGATTTTGTGGGGTTCAAGAAACTGCAGACATCTCTTTCCCTGGCAAGATGGACAAACTATTTGATTGTAATAGGCTTTGCAACAGAGCCAATCTGTTCTCTTCACAAGCTAAGAATGAATAAATGGAAAGACTGGGCAATTCAGCATGTCAGGCAGATGTTTCATCAATTAACATAACAAGAATTTGGAAATTTATATAGTTTCTAAAAGTTGGTGAATGAGGACAGAGCAGTGATAGGGGTTGAACAAAGTGCAAAGTGATAGTGATTATGAGTTGGAATGGTGACCATCTATCTACCTGTTGATCTCACATGGAAGTAATGATCTTTCTCTTTCTCATCTTACACATGTGGAAGATTTATCTACAATTGAATCCCTCCAGATACAGATTTTCAAAAATGTGGTGAACTTTACATAGGAAGGACAGCCCCTGCAGCGATACAGTGTCCTTGGGTTGCTATCCTGTTGAGCTGGTAAGAGGCATAAGCTTAAATCACGAAAGCAGCATTTTTAAAAAGCACTGCTAGCTGACCTCAGCCAGTCAGTTGTTCTGACAGAAAAGTGTAGGTTGTGTTTCAAAACATGATCAATTCTGCATAAAATAAATGAAAGATGGAAGTATATCATTCTTTGAGCAGAAGGCTGAGTTAGGGCAGCTCTTCTGTGTGGTAGAGTAAGCACTTGCTTCAAAGTGGAGAGGTCATACAGGGCAAGCTTCAGAGCCACTTGACATTCAGATCTGCCAACTTCATTTGGTCTGAACTTTTATCTTGTCAATTGGACTGTTTAATTGGAGGGATGACTCAATGAGAGATGGGAGAAAACACTTTGTTTTGTTCTAATTTGTTTGTAAGAGTACATTGTAGATATATTTTCTCCTTAAGATTGTTATTACTCTTTTCCAACTCACCAAGTTCCTTTGTAGAACTAGCTACAGTATTTCCTTCAGCAGGAATTGCCAGTCTGAGCTCAGATGCAACTTGGTCTGACGCTCCCTGCTTGTGACTGTGTAAAGATGCACTGAGTATTTCTCAGCCATCCCTAAGCAATGGTAGCTCTTGGGATTGGCAGCTGTGTGGACTGTAATTCAAGCCTGCATTGTGCATTCGCATTCTTATTGACTAGTGTCATCAAGGCACTAATATTTTGATGGATTGCTGGGAAGTTCATTGAAGTCGCTACTTCCTAAATGGCTTTGCCCCTCTAGCCCATAAGATGAAATTTGTGATGTGCCCAGTAGGACAAAGAGTGAGCTGTGGAGAAAACTCTGTTAGAGCACAGTACAAAAACAGAAATTGCTGGAGAAACTCAGTAGGTCTGGCACCATCTGTGGAGAGAAGGTGGAGTTAACGTTTCAAGTCCCTCAGACAGCATCTTCCAAATTAGAAGGAGAAGGACAGCATCTTAAAGTTCCCTCCGAGCCACTCACCATCAACGTTCCTTCACTGTCACTGGGTCAAAATCTTGGAATTCCTTATGCATTGTAGATTAACCCACAGCAGGTGGACTGCAGCGGTTCAAGAAGGCAGCTCACTACCAGCTTCTCAAAGGCAACAAGGGATGGGCAAGAAATGCTGGGCCAGTAATGCCCACATCCCAAAAATGAATAAAAAAAAGTCCAGTGACCCTCCCTCAGAAACAATCCGTGATTTCATTCCAAATGTTCAGCCAGCAACAGGCATTTGTATCAAATCTTAAACTTCCAAGGCGTCAGACAACATTTGACATGTGTTGAACTCGAGTTTGTAAATCAAGAAAATTTGAACAACTCTTCACTGCTTTTATCTTTCAAACCCATATTTTCAGTCACTCTCTTTCACCAGCCATTCTCACATATACTGGCATCAAAATCTGTCTTCTCAGTATCTACCCTCTTGCAGTTCCGTTGTGTTGAGCTATTAGTGAATCATTGTCTCTGAGCCCAAGTTAATTGAACCTGTTCATATTGATGTGAGGATAATTAACTGTCTTACTGTCGTGGGAATCATAAATGAGGATTAAAGCCTAGATTTGGAAAGATGTTTCAGTCATGTCCAGTGCAGTATTGGACTTTTCTGAAACCAGTCAATTAAAGAAAGTCTTCAGTGCTTAGGAAAGATGATAATTTCGATGGACTAATAATTTGCATGGAGGCAGAGAGAATTGGAGAGGTATGGTCTCTGGCAGTGCCATTGACATAACCTTACTATGTACACTAGGCATCTGTTTTCTATATGTTTGTGATAACCCAGAGGGTTTGACAGGATATTCACTGAGACATTGTTTCATATACTTCTAAGTGAAGAAATTTCTCATCTCAGTCCAAAATAATTGGCCCCTTATACTAAAATCATATCTTTTTCGAGATTCAAACCATTGTTTGGGGTTTCCATATTTCATAAGTCCTGGACGACATGCAGGTTTGGGCTGATAAGTGATAAATGATGCTTGAACTGCATAAGTGCCAGACATAGATTTTGCTGTTGGAGATGATCTAACCAACTCCCCATGACATTGAAAGGCATTATCACAACCACCTATATCTTGGGATTTATTGTTGATCAGAAAATGGATTGGAAAAGCCATACTGTTGCTACAAGAGGTAAGCAAATTTAAAAAGTTGTACCTGCCTTCAAGAGCAGGCATATATCTGAGACAGAGAAAATTCAAGTAAAGGAAATCCTGAGGCACAGATCAATTTATGCATTCAACCTCACACCCTGCTGGAACTCTGCCAAACACCCAGATGACGACTGTGGTCGTCGTCTTCCCCCCAGGGATAAACAAATAGGTCATTCTAAATTGGAAACTAACTTATAAATTATTTCTGCATGTTGAGGAGTCTAAAACTAGGGGATATAGCCTAATAATTAATGTCACATCTTTTAGTAGTGAAGTTATTAAATAGTCACAAATGCAGGCGGTGCTAGGTTAGAGTTCTCTTCTACAGATATAAATTAATGCTGGACCCAAATGTTCATTTTAAACCTAAGATTAATAGATTTTTGGCTACCCAGTGGGCTATGAGAGAAAGGTGGATAGATGGAAGTTTGATCACAGAAAAGCCTTGATCTCATTAAATGATTGTATAGATGTGAAGGGCTACATATCTTCTTGTGTTACTATGGTACAATCTCTACCACAGTCCAGATCTGTGATCAAGATCAAGATATTCAAACTTCCTTTTGAAGACTGTCAAAGAGTCAGCACTGCAACAGTCAGTGATGTATTTCAGAGGCTTGCTACCCTCTGGAAAGAACCACCTGACATCTAGTTCATTCCTATTCTGATGTACCTTAAATTGATTATATATGCATATGTTTTGTGATACTGGTCTTCCAATCTTTGTATTTTCATGGGCCATTTTGTTTTCCGTCTCTCTTCCCCTAAAGCTACTAGTTCATGCTGGAGCACAGCTCCCCAGCCACGAGCAACACCAGTGATTTGGAGCCTCGCAAGTCTCGAAAACAAATCAGTTGCCTATCAGCAGGCATCACAGTTCAGGCAAATCAACAGAGCCCTGCTACTTCCCACTACAATGACCTTGTTCAGGACATACTACACCTGGCATTTTCTGGACAGAATGACTTAGCACTAAACCCAAGAGTTGCCCTTACTCCTTGCGAGGTTTCAATGTAGATTTCCTTTCCATTAGTTTGCTTCAGGCCCACCGTTTAAATATGAAGAATGAGTTCCTCTCACTTGGAACTTGAGCTTGTTCTGTTACTTTGGTCATTTTAGCTCTAGTGTGGGAGTCATGGTAACCATTTCCTACAGGCCCTGCCCACTGGCCAGCCTATGAATTTAGCAGGTTATATCTGGGAACTTCTGCCATTTGCATGAGACCAGTGTGGCAGGAACTTGTGGACAAGTAGCCAACCTGCTTGAAAGGGATAGAAACTGTGCAAACTACCATCTCAGTCAATAGTGGGCTGCTTGCTAAGCCTGTAATCTCTTATCTCTGAGCTGGACTTTAACTGCCCAGCACACTGTACAAAAATATGGCGGTTTCATTTTTGCTCAGAGGCCAGTTAAGAGGTAACCACATTGCTGTCAGTCTGGAGTCACTTGTAGGGTCTTGCTCTATAAAATCCATTGCACTATCTTTGTCCATATGGCATGTGTTGGCTAAATGCATGCCAAATTGTAGCATTGATGATCCAACCTAACAACATCCCTTCATTTATTTTTCCGCATCAAGAAATGTTTGATACTTTAGGGGAAGGTGAGGATGATTTCTGTGCAGGATGGAGGGACTCGATGTCCTATAAATTGACCAGAAAGTTGACAAAACTCTTGATTAAATGGCATAAATAGACTATAAGCGGTATCACCACGAGTAGGCCATTCAGTCCCTCAAACCAACTTCACTATTCAATAGGATTGTAGCTGATCTGACGTTCCTCACATCCACTTTCTTGCCATTTCCCCACAACCCTTGATTCCAAATCTGATCAAGAATCTAATTATCTCAGCCTCAAACATACATTAGGACTCTGCCCCTACAGCTGTCTGTTGCAAGGATGCTTGAAGACTCTCAACCCTTGAAGAAATTCTTCCTCATATCAGCCCTAAATTGATATTCCTTTATTCTGAGACAGTGATCTCTGCTTATAGATTCTTCCATGAGGGGAAATATCCTTTCAGCAGATACTCTTGTCAGCCTGTTAAGAATTTGATATGTTTCAATCAGATCACTTCTGAACTCCAAAGAGTCTGGACCTGTTTAGCCTTTGCTCATAAGACAGTCCCTCCATACTGGAATCATTCTAGTGAGCCTTCTTTGAACTACCTCCAATGAAATGATATCTTTCCTTTAAAAAAGGGACCAAAACTGCTCACAGTATTCTTAATGTGGTCTCACCAGCACCTTGTACAGTTGCACCAACATTTCCCTACTCTTATACTACAAACATCTTTGAAATATGGGCCCACATTCTATTTTTTCTTTAAATTTAACCTACTTTTCTAATCAATGTATCTCAGAGATGTTATTACACACCTCTGGAGTAGGTGGGACTTGAAACCAGGCCTCCCAGATCAGAGGTAGGGACACTACAACTTGTCGACAAGGGAGTCCAGCCAACATTCTATTAGCTTTCCTGATAATCTGCTGCACCCATGAGAGAGTTTTCTGTGTTTTGTGCATAAATACAACCAAGTCCCTTGGTGTTGCAGCTCTCTGCAGATTTTCTTCATCTAACTAATATTAACTTTTTATTCTTCCTTACAAAATTAACAACTTTGTATGTGCCCATATTATGCTCTATTTACCAACTTTTTGCTTTCCCTGCCTTACTTAACCTATCCTTATCTCTCTGTAAACTGTATCCTTCTCGCAGCCTGCTTTTCCACCTATTTTTGTGACATCTGCCAGTTTAGTTACAGTACATTCACATCCTTCCTCTGTTGTTAATATATATTGTTAACAGTTGCAGTCCCAGCACTGATCCCTATGAAACCACACTTGTCACAGGTCACCAACCAGATTTTAAAAAACCTAATCCCCACTCTGTTTCCTGCTCATGAGGCAATTCTCTATCCATGCCAATATTCTACCTCCAACATCATGAGCTCTTATCTCATGACTTAACTTTTTTGTGACATATACCTCGTTGAATGCCTTCTGGAAGTCCAAATGCAACAAATCTACTGGTACTCCTCTATCCACACTGTCAGAAGTCACAGGACACCAGGTTATAGTCCAACAGGTTTATTTGAAATCACAATCTTTCTGAGTACTGTTCCTTCATAAGGTGAAGTCAATCCATTTAGAGACTTCCTTAAAAAAAACTCTAGCCAGACATGATTTCCCTTTCATGAAGCCATTGACTCTGCTTGACTAGATTATGATTATTCCAAGTGTTTTGCTAATATTTCCATAATAGCTATTCCAAAATAGCTATTTACATAGTTTCTCCACTCGGCTTCCGCCAATGTTATATGAGGAGCATCCCCTTAAAAATCTACTGCTGTATGTTTTCTAAGTATCAGACTCAAATTACAGAGTGGGTTACTCCATGCATGAGTCAAGTGAGGATGAATGGTCCATTGTGGTAACATTATATCTTGTTAACCTGTGATGCCATTGACTCTCCTAGATCATCCAAATAAATGTTCTTTTCTCAGATGGGCAGAAAGGCTTGTGGTAATACTATGTCTTCCAGAAATGTCCAGACTGTATGGTTTCGTTGTGTCACTGAAAAATGCAGAGACGATTATGTGGGCAATTGCATTGACCGTTTTATGCACAGCAACATCCCAGAAACCTGTACTCAGGTAAATGATAAGTTCACTAGTTTTCAGTAGTGTTTTCTTCAAGGAATGTTTTGGGAGAATGGCTGCTTTGGAATGTCAGCTTGCGATCGTTGCTATTCTCCTGACCAAACAAGTTTAGTGACTCACCTCAAGGTCCAATTTCAAACTCCTTTAATTCTCCACTGACTTGTAGCTTAAATAACCTCCTCAATGCCTTTATTTGATTTTAATTATAACTCCCTAATATACAGCAGGGTCAACCAAAAGCCTAGTGCCAATAAATGAACCCTTAATGGTTTCTGAATCTAAACTAATCTCTTGCTGAGCTCTAACCCTATTATTACTCATTAGAATAGCAAAGTGGTTGTTAATAGTCTATTAATCTGGGCACATGATGTGAAGGCATGAGGTCAAATCCCAACTAAATAAAAATGGGTCGAAAAAGTTGACCACAAGACTACTGAATTGTATTAAAAGTACATCTGGTTCACTGTATCCTTCCAGGAAATAAATATGTCATACTTGCATGCCTGTATGTGATTCTGGACCCAGACCAATGTGATTCATGCAGTTTTAACTGGTCTGGCCTAGAAAGCCATTCAAGAAGGCAGCTCACCATGACTACATTCTCAAGGACAATTTGCGAGGAGAAATAAGTGCTGACATTCCATGAATGGATTAAACAAAATATTTTGATACATCCATTGGTACAGTATAACACCAAAACATGATCATTCTGTAAAGTTTTTCAACCATCAGTTTCCAGACTACCATGCTAGGTAGCTGGGCTCTGCTCTGATGCTTTTGCTCTCCTCTGGGGAACTTTGTGAGGAAGACATGGTGCTAAAGACATGCAAAAATAACTTTTAATGAGCAAGGTAAAAATAGGAATCAGCTCGAGGGTAGTGAGTGGCCTACTGGTGTGAAATCTGGGGTTCATTTAATTAAAATTTCCATCTGAGCAGCTGCCAATTTGCGTTCAACACACAAATTCCTCTCTTGGAATCTCATTTATCCCTTTTTCTGTTGGCAGCTTGTTACAAAGGCAGAGAGTGAAACAATCTGGGTATTTTTAGTGTCTGTTGGGAAAGTGCAAAGCTCGGTCAACCCACACTGGCTAAACTACGCACAACCCACACTTCCTGTGACAGCTGGAGATGTTTTCTGTGGGATTGGATTGCTGAAACAATTAGTTCTTTTTAAAAGAGGAGAAAACCAGTTAACCAACTCACTGCCAGCAATGGCTTACACTACAGTGCAACGGTACATTTTTCTTTTGCAGGAAAGAAACAGCTGAATTATCTTTTGAGTCGATCTGCCTCAGTTGCTGTGACATTGTGCTCTTCTTGAAATTCAGAACCTGCAGCAGGGAATTATAGCTAAGAATAATCTGAGTGAAGGGAAAAGAAGGACATCGAGAGGGTATTTTTTTGGTGCTTTGCGAAAGCGAATGAACTGAATGTCTTCATATATTTACCACAGAGTAGGAAGAGAGAACACTTAGATACTGATGACTGAGTTAGGGAAAGGAGGATTCCCATTGTGCTCCCATCTACTCTTAGCCTCACTGTTAAGGCACATGACATATTGAGGAGTGACACTTAGTATGTGATTTTCTGGATGGTGTTTAAATCATAGTAAATACAAATTAGCTGCTTGAAAGCAGGGCATTTTTTTTCAAAGCCTTCCTTTGATGGCTCCCTTTTGATTTTTGGGTGTCACTTTTTGATTTGCAGGGGCGATTACCTCCTTTATTAAGTGATGCAGTCACATAGTAACAGTATCTTCTGCATTTGGACATATAGGTTATCTAGACTCAGAAGCAGAATTAATTGAATCGATCACTACCCATCAATAATTATCAACCTATTTATTTAAAGCCAGAACACATAGCATAGGCACAAGCCAACAAACATAAATTAGTGAAAGTTTTTTCAAAACAATTCACATACAGAAAGCCATCACACACTTTCCACTGACTGGTAAAGTCTCACCTAGTGTTTTTCCATTTGTTCACAAGATTGGAATGTTTTAAACAGGCAGTTAATGCCCTTTTTACTGCATCTTAGGTCTCGATTTTATATTTGAATTGTGACGATTGACAGTGTTCATTACATAGTGTCTACTACAATTTTCCCCATAAACTAGCTCCTGAACATATGCAGCCTTAGGTCAGTGATACTGCATTCATTTACAAGAAACTCATTACCTCAATGTTTTCAAGTATTATTAGTTCCTAGTTAGCTGAATGTTCCTTTGCTAACAGGTTTGAAACTGTTCTGTTTATGTAGCCTCACTGTCTCTCTTTCTCTCTCAGTCCAAGGTGGCCCATCTCTTTCTCTTTCTCAGTCTCATCCCCCTCTCCGTGTCACCATTCTTGTGCCACCAACCCACCCTCCCCCTCTCCCCATTGCCGCTGCCACCACCACCACCACCAATCCAGTCTGGCCTTGCTGGCTCCCTATCTCACCCACCAACACCCTCCCCCAGTCTCTTTGAGACAGCCGCACATTCTTCCCCCAGCACCTTTATTGCTTCTCTCATCACCTACCCTAATGTCTCCTCACAAACCCAGTGGGCAGACAATCACTTTGGCAACAAGGTGGCTTTCCAGTACCTCTCCAGGCATCAACAGAAAGGCTGCTCCCCCAACCACCAAATCATGTGATAGGTGGAACAGCTTCTCACCATTTCTTTCCATGATATTTATGGGATCCATTTTTGTCTGACTAATCACCCATAGGATTTGCATTTTCAGGCTATTTCAGGCTATTTCAGGATTTGGAGGGCCAGATTCGCCTGCCACCACTCTGTATTTTAAGTATTGCTTGAAACAAATCAGAAGAAGCAAGAGAAAAAGCTCCCTCTGTCGCTAGAGATAATAGGAACTGTCGATGCTGGAGAATCTGAGATAACAAGGTGTAGAGCTGGATGAACACAGCAGGCCAAGCAGCATCAGAGGAGCAGGAAAGCTGATGTTTCGGGTCTGGATCCTTCTTTAGAATTTTCAAATTTTCTGAAGAAGGGTCCAGACCCAAAATTTCCTGCTCCTCTGATGCTGCTTGGCCTGCTGTGTTCATCCAGCTCTACACCTTGTTATCTCTCTTCCTCTGTCACTACCCTGAGCTCCAGAGTCCTACTGCTGGCCATAGATGGAAAAGTAATGTAGGCTTAGCCAGCGATGCCCACATCCCTTGAATGAACGAATAAAACTGTCAGCGGGGCTGCAGTCTAACCTTTCATCAGAAAGAAGTTACGCCTGAAAATATAGCACTGCCCCAGAACTGCACTAGTGTCAGACTTGATTATATTACCCAGTCCCAAAATTCATTTGTTCACTCGTGGAATGTGGGTGTCACTGCCTCGGTCAGCATTTGTTGCCCATCCTTAGTTGCCCTTGAGAACGTGGTGGTGAGATGTCTTCTTGAGCCACTGTAATCCATGTGCTGTTAAGACACCTGTAATGCCATTGGGAGGGAATTTCAGGATTATGACCCAGTGATACTGAAGAAACTGCCATATCTTTCCAAGTCAGGACAGTGTGTGCCTTGAACGGGAACTTGCAGGTGGTGGTGTTCCAGTGTATTTTCAGCCCTTGTCCTTCTAGATAGAAGGTGCTGCCTAAGGATCTTAGGTGAATTTTTGCAGTGCATTTGTAGATTGTACACACTTATGCTACTGAGTGATGGAGGTAGTGGATGTTTGCGGAAAAACTTATTTTAAAAAGCTTTGGTAGTATAAACCCAACTGGTTCACCAGTGTCTTGAAAGGACAGAGATCTACTATCCACCCCAGCCTGTCTTGCCTGTGTCTTCAGACCTACAATTTTTGTATCAACCAGATTGCCTATCAGCACTATGTTTTCCTGAGAAGACCTTAGAACAACTAAGAATGTGCTGTAAATGCAGACTTGTTCATAATCTATGAACTGGTGTGGGTGAGAGCTCAGGCCTCCACAACTAGTTTAAAACACTGTGGTTCCATGCATTTATATAGCAGGTCTTCACAGCATCTCAATTTTTTAATTTACAACAACTCATGAAGTAGTGTGCAGTATCTATGTTTACCTGATGGCCATTTGTCTGTAGCAAGATTCTGCAAACTGACACATGGTAGCACTGCTTCCAATTTGTTGAGTATTTGCCGCATGAATGTCTACTTTATGTGCATTTGAGTGATGTTGGTTGAGAGAGCAACATTGGCCAGAGCTTATTTAACTCTGTCTAGAATTCAAGTGGAACCAAAGGACAGGCAAGAACTCAAGTATGAAATCCAGCCAGAAGAGCATCTCTGATGATAATCCCTCTGAGGCACCAGTGTGGATTATGTCCTTTCTGCGATTTGAAACCCACAAGCTTTGGACTGCAAGACAATCGTGCTGTAAGCGAAAAGGTGGTGCCACTTCATATTACTGTCTCACTACTGAGAAATAGGACAATGCAGCTTTGATCTTAGTGAAAGCAAATGCTTCATAAAATATGCATGCTAATATGAATCTATTAAATAAAACGTGCCCAATAGATCTTGACACTTTCGGCCAGCCTCTGAAGTCTTTCAAAGACCTTGCCTGATCTGTAATTTGTTTCAGTTCCTTACTGTCCTGCAAGTGAATTGGTACATGCGGCAAGATTACTGCTGAAGGAAATCCTTCCCTGTTTCATCTGACCAGCGTGCTCTGTTGGAGACAGCTATCTCACAAGATCTTTAACAGCAGACCCAGCTCTGGAAAATCTCAATGACCCTGCCTGATGTATTAATCTGTCTGAGTCAGCATAATCTTGAAATGTTGTCTGGTAGTGTGTGAAGACTAGTGTTCTAATTATAAAGCTGCCATCTTTCTTTCTTTGCTGTTTTCAATTTTTGTTCCATCAAAATCACTCAGTTGCCACATGAGTGTCCATTTGATGCACATTTCAGTGATGTTGGTTCTTTTCAGTCTTGTGCCTATTCCACTTTCAAACAAATATTCTGTTTTGGGTATTGCTGAAAGAGAGAGTCTGTCAGAGAAAAATAGAAGTGGTAGTCAAGTCTTGGGTACTAAGAGTGAATCTTATGTGAAACAGGATTTGTTAACATTCAAAAGAATGATTATTATAAGCGACTGTCCACTCAGGGGCACAAACCAGAGTTTGTGTGGTCATGAGTGTGAATGTAGGATAGTATGTAGCTTTCCTAGTGCCAGAGTAAAGGATATCTCAAAATGTTCAAAGCATATGGTCAAAGGGGTAAGTAAGAAGCCAGAGGTTGATGTACACATTGGGGTAGGAATGACATAGTCAGGGAAAGGGTTAAGATTTTGCAGAGTGAATATAATAGGTTAGTTTGAAGGTTAAAAAACAGAACATCAAAAGTAGTAATCTCTGGAGCCAAGTTCTAATGAGGGATTGTAAAGCTGCCATCTTTCTTTCTTTGATAGTAGGAACTGAAGATGCTGGAGAATCTGAGATAACAAGGTGTAGAACTGGATGAACACAGTAGGCCAAGCAGCATCAGAGGAACAGGAAGGCTGACTTTTCGGGCATAGACCCTTCAAGAAGGGCCTATGCCTGAAACGTCAGCCTTCCTGCTCCTCTGATTCTGTTTGGCCTGCTGTGTTCATCTAGCTCTACACCTTGTTATCTCATCTTACTTTCTTTGCTCTTTTGAGTTTTTATTCCCGTCAAAATTATTCAGTTGCCACGTGAATGTCTGCTTGATGTGCATTTGAGTGATTTTTTTTTTAGTCTTGCAGTTATTCCTCTCTCAAACAGATATTCTGTTTTGGGTACTGTTGAAAGAGAGAGTCTCTCAGGGGAAAATAGAAGCAGTAGTCTGAGTTTCGTAGATCAGTGGGATCCAAGAAAGGGTTCAGAGGCATTATGTTCCTGTTAGAGTGAAAACTATGGCTAGTAAGATTAGGGAACAATGGATGAAAAAAGATATTGAGGTTCTGGTCAAGAATAAAAAAGAATCATATATTAGATATAGATGTCTGGGATCAACTGAATCTCTTGACGAGTATAAAGCGTAGGGGCATTTGTAAGAAAGAAGCCAGGAGGGCAAAGAAGGCATGTGACATAGCCTTGGCAGGTATGGGTAAAAATAATCCAAAAAGATTCTACAAATCGATTAAGCAAAGGAGAGCAAGTAGAGAGAGAGTAGGACCCCTTAAGATCAAAGCGGTTGTCTTTGTGTTGAACGTCAGGAGACAGGAGTGATATTAAATGTTGAGAGAAAAATGAAGGCTCGAGAACTCAGGGAAATAAATACTGATGCTTTTAAAACTACGTAATACAGAAGAGTATGTCTAGAGGTCTTAGAAAACATAAATCTCTGGGACCTGATCTAGTGTATCCCAGGACTTTGTGGGAAATTAAGGAAACAATTGCGTGGCCCCTGGCAGAAATAGTCATATTATCTATAAACACAGGGTGAAGGACTAGAGGACTGGAGGGTGGCTAATAGAGTCATAGAGATATACAGCATGGAAACAGCCCCTTCATCTAACTCGTCCATGCAGACTAGATATCCTAAATAAATGTAGTAATTTGGCCTATAACCCTCTAACCTCCTTCTATTCATATACCCATTCAGATGCCTTTTAAATGTTGCCATTGTACCAGCCTCCGCAACTTCCTTTGACAGCTCATTCCCATACATGCACTACCCTCTGCTTGAAAATTTTGCCTCTGAGACCCCTTTTAAATCTTTCCCCTCTCACCTTAAACCTATGCTGTCTAGTTTTGGACTCCCCCACACCAGGGAAAATATCTTGTTTATTTACGTTATCCATGTCCCTCATGATTTTACAAACCCCTATAAGGTCACCCCTCAGCCTCTGATGCTCCAGGGAAAATAGCCCCAGCCTATTCAGCCTTTCCCTATAGCTCAAACCCTCCAACCTTGGCAGCATCCTTGTAAATCTTTTCTGAACCCCTTCAAGTTTCACAACATCTTTCCCATAGCAGGGATACCAAAACTACACACAATATTCCAAAAGTGACCTAACCGATATCTTGTACATCCACAACATGACTTCCCAACTCCTATACTCAATGCATTGGCCAATAAAAGCAAGCATACCAAATGCTGCCTTCACGTGCTATCTACCTGCAATTCCATTTTCAAGGAACTATGAACCTGCACTCAAAGGTCTCCTTGTTCGTCAACACTCCCGGGGACCTTATCATTAAGTGTATAAGTCCTGCCCTGATTTACCCTTCCAAAAGGCAGCATCTCACATTTATCTAAATTAAACTCTATCTGTCACTCCTCAGCCCATTCACCCACCTGATCAAGGTCCCATTATACTCTGAGGTAATCTTTTTCGCAGTTCAATACACCTCAAATTTTTGTGTCATCTGCAAACTTACTAAACATTACCTCCTATGTTCACATCCAAATCATTTACATAAATGATGAAAAGCAGTGGACCCAGCACCGATCTTTGTGGCACACCACTGGTCACTGCCCTCCAGTCTGAAAGTCAACCCTCCACCACCACCCTGTCTTCTCCCTTCAAGCTAATTCTGTATCCAAATAGTTAGTTGTCCCTCTATTCAGTGTGGTATAACCTTGCTAACCAATCTACCAAGAGGAACTTTGTCAAATGCCTTACTGAAGTCCATATAGTTCATGTCTACCGATCTGCCCTTAACAGTCCTCTTTGTTATTTACTCAAAAAACTCAAATCAAGTTTGTGAGACGTGATTTCCCATGCACAAAGCCACATTGACTACCCTTACCAATCCTTGCCTTTCGAAATACTGTGAATCCTGTCCCTCAGGATTTCCTGAACAACTTGCCCATCACCAATGTCACACTCTGTAGTTCTTTGGCTTTTCCTTACCACCTTTCTTAAAAAGTGGCACTGTGTTAGGCAACCTCCAGTCTTCTGGTACCTCATCTGTGGCTATTGAATGTACAAATATCTCAGCAATCAGTTCCCCAGCTTCCCACAGAGCCCTAGGTACACCTGATCAGGTCCTGGGGATTTACCCACCTTTGTGTTTTATGACGTCCAACACGACCACCTCTGCAATATGGACATTCTTTCAAGAAGTCGCTATTTATTTCCCCATGTTCTCTAATTTCCTTATAAATCCCCAGAGTAGACACTGATGCAAAATAATTGTTTAGTATCTCCCCCATCTCCTGCGGTTCCACACATGGGCAGACGTGCTAATCTTTAAGGAGCCCTATTCTCCCCTGGTTATCATTTTGGCCTTAATGTATTTGTAGAATCCCTTTGGATTCTCCTTAACCCTGTTTAGATAAATGTGAGGTGATTCACTTTGGAAAGAATAATAGGAAGGCAGAATACCGGGTCAACGGAAAGATTCTTGGTAGTGTGGATGTGCAGAGGGATCTTGGCGTCCATGTACATAGATCCCTGAAAGTTGCCACCCAGGTTGATAATGCTGTTAAGAAGGCATACGGTGTGTTAGGTTTTATTAGTAGAGGGATTGAGTTCCAGAACCATGATGTCATGCTGCAAATGGACAAAACGCTGGTTCAGCCTTCACTTGGAATATTGCGTACAGTTCTGGTCACCCCATTACAGGAAGGATGTGGAAACATTGGAAAAGGTGCAGAGGAGATTTACCAGGATGTTGCTGGTCTGGAGTGAAGGTCTTATGAGGAAAGGCTGAGGGACTTGGGTCTGTTCTCTTTGGAAGGAGGAAGGCTAAGAGGGGATTTAATAGAGATCTACAAGATGATCAGAGGATTAGATAGAGTGGACAGTGAGAGTCTTTTTCCTAGGATGATGATGTCAGCTTGTACGAGGGGACATAGCTGCAAATTGAGGGGTGATAGATTTAAGACAGATGTCAGAGGCAGGTTCTTTACTCAGAGAGTGGTAAGGGCGTGGAATGCCCTGCCTGACAATGTAGTTAACTCAGCCACATTAGGGGCATTTAAACAGTCCCTTGGATAAGCAAATGGATGATGATGGGATAGTGTAGGGGGATGGGCTTAGATTAGTTCACAGGTCGGCACAACATCGAGGGCCGAAGGGCCTGTTCTGCGCTATTTTGTTCTATGTTCTGTGTTCGCCAAAGTATCTCATGTCCCTTTTTAGCCTTACTAATGTTCCTCTTAAATATACTCCTATTGCCCTTATTCTCCTCTAGGGATTCATTGTTTAAAAAATGCTATAAGGAGCAGCCCAGAAACTATAGACCTGTGAGTCTGACATCAGTGGTTGGTAACTTGTTGGAGATGATCGTGAAAGATAGGCCTAGTGGCATTATCGCTGGACTGTTAATCCAGAGACACAGATAATGTTATATGGACCTGAGTTTGAATCCTGCCATGGCAGATGGTGGGATTTGATTTCAATAAAAATAACTGAATTAAGAATCTAATGGAGAGTCCATGAACCCATTGCCATTTGTTGGAAAATCCCATCTGGTTCACTAAAGTCCTTTAGGGAAGGAAACTGCCATTCTTACCTGGTCTGGCCTAGATGTGATTCCAGACCCACAGTAATTTGATTGACTCTTAACTGCCCTCTGAGCAATTAGGGATGGGCAATAAATGCTGCCTAGCCAGCAACGACCTCATTCCGTGACTGAATAAAAGGGGAAAAAAAACATGCATTTGGAGAGGCAAGCATGATTAGGGATAGTCAGTATGGTTTTGTGCAAGGAAAATTGTGCCTCACACACTTGATTGAGTTTTTTAATGAAATAACCAAAAAGATTGATGGGGGCAGAGTGATAGATGTTGTTTACTTGGACATTAGTAAAGCCCTTGACAAGGTTCTGCATGGTAGACTAATTAGTAAAGTTAGATCACATGGGATTCAGAATGAGCTTGCCAATTTGATATAAAATTAGCTTTATGGTAGGCGATAGAGTGTGGGTGGAGGGTTGTTTCTCTGACTGGAGGTGTGTGACCAACAGTGTTCTAAAGGGATCGGTACTGTCTCCACTTTGGTTTGTCATTTATTTGAATGATCTGGATTAGAATATAGGAGACACGGTTAGTGAGTTTACAGATGGCACCAAAATTGGTGATATAATGGACCTTGAAAAAGCTTATCTAAGATTACAAAGAGATCTTGATCAATTGGGTCAATGGCTGAGTGGCAGATGGAGTTAAATTTGGATAAATGTGAGGCATTGCATTTTGGTAATGCAAACAAGAATAGGATTTATCCAATCATAAACAGGCCCTTAGGAAGTGTTGTGGAACAAAGAGACCTAGGGGTTCAGGTACATAATTGTTTGAAATTTGTGTGACAGGTGCACAGAATGGTTAAGAAAGCATTTAGGATGCTTGCCTTCTTTGTTCAGACCTTTGAGTATAGGAGTTGGGACGTCATGTAGAAGTTGTACAGGACGTTGGTGAGGCCTCTTCTGAGAGTATTGTGTACAATTCTGGTTGCCCTGTTATAGAAAGGCTATTATTAAACTGGTCAGGGTTGAGAAAAGATTTACTGGGCTGTTGCTGGGAATGAAGGGTTTGAGATACAAAAATAGATTTGAAAGGTTGGTACTTCTTTCTCTGGACCATAGGAGTTTGACCTTTATTGAGGTTTATCCTGTTTTGAGGAGCATAGATAAGGTGAATGACAAGGGTCTTTTCCTTAGGGTGGGGGAGTTCAAAACTAGGGGGCATATTTTTAAGGTGAAGGGAGAAAGTTTTAAAAAGGAAATAAGGGGCAACATTCGATGCACCAAAAGTTACAACATTTAAAAGACATTTGGATATGTTCATAAATAGGAATGGTTTGGAGGGATATGAGCCAAGGGTGGGCAGGTGGGACTAGTTTAGTTTGGGAACATGGTTGGCATGGACTGGTTAGACTGAAGGATCTGTTTCCATGCTGCATGACTCACTGATTATACTGATTTTTTTGTCCCAGCACAGTCCAAATTATCTGACATCCATCGACTCTCCTTAGGATATTGTTCCCTTTCCTATCCTGAAAAGACTTGTGTTTAGATAAAATTTGATTGCCGGATGTCCAAAAGTGCAGTACACTCAATTAAGTACTTTTGAATTGTAGTCACTGTGAGAAATATGTCAGCCAGAATGGCAAACTGCCATAAACAGCAATGTGATAATGACCAAATAATCCATGTTAGTGATGTTCATTAAGTAATAAATGTTGGCCTGGACGCTACAAAAAAATTCTCCTTTTCAAAAGATAAGCGTAGTGTTTTCCATTTGAGATAAAAAGTGAGACCTCAGTTTACCATTTTCTCCAATAAATGACTCCAGTCAACAGTGTAGCGCTCCTTAACTGTAGCACCAGAATGTTTAACCAATTCACCAGGGTGCTTTGAGAAAGCAGGATGTGCTGTAGACAGAGGAACCAGTGAATGCACTACACCTAGACCTGCAGCAGACATCTGACAAGGTGCCAAATTAAAGGTTATTGAGGAAATTAAAAGTTCATGATGTAAGGGGTAACATATTGGCAATGGACAGGAGACCAAGCCAGCAGGAGGAAACAGAGCTGTCACAAACAAGTCATGATTCAAAATTGTTCCCTATCTCCTGAAGACACTAACTTCTGTTGGGGTACAGCTCATTGTCCTCTCCTAACAACACATATCTTCCTTGGTTATAGATTTCTGAATACGCAGTGGCCATTCTGACATGAGAGCCTACACAGCAAATGTCCGTAGTGTATTAGGCTATGGAAGTCGTCAAACGGAGTATACCCTCCTGTCCTGAAGAATCTGGTGACACAGTGGTAGTGTCCCTACCTTTGGATGAGATGATCCAGTTTTATGTAGCACCTGCCCCAGACATACGTCGCAGCATGTCAGAGCATATTGATTAAAATAACTACCCTCCTGTCCTACCAGTCATTTAAAAGGATAAAAAGGATTGAAGTAAAAAGGATAGATTGGGATTAAATAGATAAAGTGAAACAGAGGTCCCAGTTAAGATTCTACTAATTTCTCACCTCCATCTCATTATAAAATCAGCATTCCCTTGTTGGATTCCTCACATTACTCAAATTCCATCCTCAATCCTGACGAGTCAGACTGGATAATTTGTATGACGGTTGGTTTTATTTTTGACTGTGTCTTGAGACAGTATGGAATCCTTCCTGGGATTCACAGGCCTGCTCTCCCTTTCATAACGATTGTCAGTGAAATACAAATGCTGCCTGAAGTGTATTTGCCTGGCAACCCACATGTCAGTTTTAATTCAGGCCAAGCACTGTACAGTTCGCTTCGCATCAGCACACACCTAATCTAATCACCGAGTTCTGATCTACCAAATCACTTCCCATTCGCTCCCATTATGTAGAGTTCCAGTGCAATAAATCATTTCCCACTCAGAACCCTATCACATCCTGATCCCAGAACAATGGTTCTCCCCAATTATTGCGTGATTTCAACACACATAGCATAATCAGTACTCTGTCTAATCACACCCGACAGCCACAGAATTGGAATCTAATCTTCCACAGTAATGCATTCTTCTGAGAGCTAATGACTGCATGTATGGTTGAATAATTGAAGTATTGAGAAGGGATGACAATCCTTTTGAAATGCACGTAGTTTCTATTACGTTTAACCTTTAAAATCTATCTCTTTTCTCCTCCACACTGATCTCCTCACCCTATTTCTCACAAAGGTATCAATTTTTGTTTTATTATGTTGCTGCAATGTGAAGAGGCGATTTAGATTGGCCAGGTGGTTGACAGTGAGGAAGAAGCTGTTAGGTGGCAGGAAGATACAAACAGATTGGTCAGATGAACAGATCAGTGGCAAATGGAATTTAACCCTGATAAGTGTGAAGTGATGCATTTTGGAAGAAGTAACAAGACAAGGTTCTTATATCCTTATGTGACAGGAATTTTTATTCTCCAAATATTTTTTGAACAATGGAATGGCATTAGTTATCCATTCACGTCTGTGAGAGAATTGCATCTACAACCAGTAATTGAAACCCAGTTATTAGTTTATTCCTGTTAAGCTGCATTGACAAGCCTCATACAAAGCTTCGCAGAGTAGTAAAGTGGCAAATGATGAGCAATGCTCAACAGATTAAACAGGCCCAAAAATAGAACACAGAAATATTTATATAACAACTTTCACAACTGTAGGATGTTCAAAGAATTTTGCAGCTGATGAAAATATTGCAATGATAATGTTGCTAGTAATCCGGAGGTCCAGATTTTGCAAACATGCATTTACGTTGCATCATGGCAGCTGGTGAAAATTAAAATTCAAGGAATTTCAAGGGAAGGAAATCTGCCACCTGGTCTACATTGTGACTGCAGATACACACAGTGTAGTTGACTCTTAATTATCCTTTATAGAGGCTGAGCCAGCTATTTTGTTAGAGGGCTGCTCACGAACTCCTCCTTAAGGGCAATTACAGTTTTGCGACAAATGCTGGTCTTGCCATAACATGTTTATTCCATGAATATATAAAGAAAAGTAATTTTGAAGTGTCATTGTTGTTGTAATACAGGAAACATGTCAGCCAATTTGTGTGCTGCAAGTTCCCCAAATAGCAATATGACCAGGTCATCTTAAGTGATATAATAAAACACATCACTGGAGATTTGAAACAAAAACAGAAACTGCTGGAGAAGGTTTAGCAGCATGTGTGTGGATAAAGCAGAGACGTTTGAGTCAAACGGGCAGCACGATGGCTCAGGGATTAGCACTGCTGCGTCACAGTGCCAGGGACCCAGGTTTGAGTTCACCTTCAGTCAACTATCTGTGTGGAGTTTGCACATTGTCCCCATGTCAGCATGGGTTTCCTCCGGGTGCTCTGGTTTCCTCCCACAGTCCAAAGATGTGCAGGATAGAGAGATTAATCATTGGAAATGCAGGGTTACGGGATAGGGTAGGGACCTGGGTCTGTGTCTGGGTGGGATGCCGTCCTGAGGGTCAGTGTGGAGTCAATGGGCTGAGTGGTCTGCTTCCACACTCTAAGGAGTCTATGAGTCCAGTTGATTGGTTTATTTAATAGTACAGTACAAACAGCCATTCAACCCATTGAATCTAAACTGGGTCTTTTAGATAGCAACCCATTTAGTCCCAGTGTCTCTCACCCTATTCCTGCAGTACTTTTCTCACCATATATTTATCCAATTCTATTTTGAAAACGACAATTGAAGTTCCCTCCATCCATCTACCCTATTACGTCGTGCAATCCAAACTCTGATCACATGTTCCTTAAGAAATTTTTGCATCATGCTGGCCATGGCTCTACTTCGAAGCCCACAGGTTTAAACTCATTGGTTATGAACGCTGAATCATTAAAAGTTTCTCTTTATTTATTCTATCCAAAGTTTGCGATTTTAAGGACTTTTTAAAATCTTTTCTCTGCTCCAATAATGGCTAGGACACGGGGAGAACTCCCCTATTAGAATTCAAAAGTTGAAGCCAAGCATAAAAACACTTGAAACAAGGCATCACAGGCAGATATGAAAGTAAATGCATTGGGTAATTTGTATCTTTTTATTGAAGGGTGTGTAGCCAGTTGTCAAAGAACGTTGCTGAAAGATGTCAACTCCTGATCCTCCAATGGGAGGCACACCTCGCCCAGGCCCCTCACCTGGACCTGGACCTTCTCCTGGATCAATGCTAGGCCCCAGTCCTGGACCCTCACCTGGCTCTGCACACAGTATGATGGGACCAAGCCCAGGTCCCCCATCTGCTGGTCATTCCATGACTCCACAGGGGCCTGGAGGTTATGCTGCAGAAAGCATACATCAACTTCATAAGGTAATGTACAATTAAGTGAAAATCTCTTGTGATGGAACTGTGATGTGTTAGAAAGAAATACTTAAGACCAAGGGTTTAGAAGCAAAATAAAAAACACTAATAGGGCTAGAGTGGTGATTTCTTTGGCTTGTTAAAGAGGTCCACAGTTGCTGTTCAGAATTTGGCAGGATCAAACAGCAGGGCAGGTTATTTGGTTCATTGTTCCAATGTTATCTGTTTGAAATTTGTACCATCTGTGGCACTGCCTTGACTTCTCTCATAACCTGACTTTTCCTTCCTCTATCTGAATTTCTGAGCCATCTCCATTAATACTGTGGCAATAAGAGCATTAGAAATATGAGCAGGAGTAGATCATTTAATCCTTCAAGCTTGCCTCACCATTCTGATCTGCCTCAGGCCTCCACCTCTCTATCACGCCATCTCCTCGTAGCACCCAACTGCTTGAGATTTCAAAAACCTATCTATCTCCTTTTTAAATATTTTAAGTGATTCTAGCCTCCACGGCTCTCTGGGGAAGAGCATTCCAGACATTCACTGCCTTCTTGGAGAGGAAAATCATTCATATCTCGGTTTTAAATGAGTGTCCCATTATTCTGTAAATGTGGCCCCCAGTCTGAGATTACCGTACATGTGAAAACATTCTCAACATCTACCCTGACAACACCCTAAAAATCTTGTATATTTAAATAAATTCACCCCTTATTCTTCTAAACTCTAATCAATAAAGTTTTAAACTGTATACCAATTCCATTGAATCAATCACTTCGTTCAAAGAAATCAGCTAAACTCCAACACTCTAACAATAAAGGTCAAAATTACATTTGCGTTCTTAATCATTTGCTGCACCTGATTACACTCTGCCCGCTCCTCCAAGCCATTAGACCATAAGATGATAAGACATTGGAGTAGACGCAGACCATTCAGCTCATGGAGTCTGCTTCACCATTCAGTGCGATCACAGCTGATTTGATAATCTTCAATGCCACTGACCTGCGCATACCCTCGATTCCATTAATAAAAATTTGTCTATTTCAACCTAGAACATACTTAACAATCCAGCCTCTATAGCCTTCTGCAATAAAGAACTTTATGAATTCACTTCTCACTTCTGTCTTAAAAGGATGTCCTTATTCTGACACTATGTCCTCTGGCCCTAAACTCTCCCACAAAGGGAACCTTAATAATAGAGGCTCTAGGATCCTTGTGGCACTCCATTATTGATGCTTTCAAATCTGAAAAAGATCCATTACTCCTGACCCTCTGTCATTTGTGTGTTAATCAATCCTCAACCTATACTAATAATTACTTCTAATACGGTGATCTCCAATCTTGTGCAATAAACTTTTAGGTGGTACCTTGTCAAAAGCCTTCTGAAAATCCAGATGCACTCCATCTGCTAGTTTATCAACTCTGCATGTTGTTTCCTCGATGAACTCTAGCAAATTTGTCAAACCTGATTTCCATTCCATAAAACCATGTTGAATTCTGTTTGACTGCATTAAGCTTTTCCAAGTGTCCTCCCATTTCTTCCTTAATAATGGACTCCAGCATTTCCCCAACAAGAGATGTTAAGCCATCTGGCCGATAGTTGCCAGTTACCTGTCTGCTTTCCTTCTTGATTGGGGCATAATGTTAGCAGTTTTCTAAACCTTTGAACTTTCTCGGAATCCAGTGTGTTCTGGAACGTATCAGTCAATACCTCCACTATCTCTGCAGGTCATTTACTTTAAAACCCTTGGATGTAGACTGTCAGGTCCTGGGTTCTCAATTTATCAAGCACTTTGTCTTTCTGATAGAGACTTTCTTCACATTAGTCCTTTGCTTAGCCATTATCTTTGGGGTGTTTGCTGTGTCCACAACCATGAAGACTGATGCAAAATATCTTAAATTATCTTACCATTTTCCTGTATCCCGTTACTAATTCCCCGGTTGCATTCGCCAAGGATCCCGTATGTATTTTAGCTACTTTTATATATCCATAGAAGCTCTTTCTGTTTCTTTCTATATTTCTTGCCAATTTACTTTTATCATCAATTTTCTCCTACTTTAGTAGCTTTTTAATCGTCCATTGCTAGTTGCTAAAAAGATTGCTAATCCTCTGTACTACCACAATTTTTGGCAATTAGATACTCTGTTTGACCACCATTGTATTCAGGCATGTTCGTCCTTGCCACCAACTCATTCTTTTTGATAGGAACAAATTTTTGCTGAGTGTTCTAATGTATCTACTTAAGTGCTTGTCACTGCTCATCCACTGACATTCCCCTTAGCTATTTCCCCAGCCCATTTTTGACAATTCTTACACCGCTGTAAGTGCCCTCATTTAAATTGAGAACATTGGTTTGAGACTTGCATTGCTTCCCTCAAGCTATATTTTAAATGTTACCATGTTATTATCACTATTCGCAGAGGATCCTAAACTATGAGATCTCTTATTGGTCCTATCCTATTACACTTTACTAGAATTTTAGGGGACTTAACAGGGTAGCTGTAGAGATGTTGTTTAACACAGAGGTTTGTGGATGTCGAGTCTTTAAGTATATTCAAGGCTAAGACAGACAGTTTTTTAATCAGTGAAGGTGTCAAGGATACAAAAAAAGTCAAGGAAGAAAAGCTGAGGATTATTAGATCATCATGATCTCATTGAGTGGTAAAGCAGACTTGATGGACCAAATGGCTTATTTCTGCTCCTTCATCTTAAGGTGTTATAGGTCTAAAATGGCTTGTTCCCAGGTAGGTTCTGCACATATTGCTTTAAGAAACAATCCCAGATAGACTCTTTAAATTTGATTTCCATGTTACCTTTCTCCATCTGATTTGTCCGGTAAATGTGCAAACTGAAATATAGGTCCCTACTTATATACTTCGTCCTACAGTGATGCAACTCTTCAGAGCCTACAGATGAGTCCCATCTATGACCTCTTTCCCATGCTATTTTTTATTTCCAATTCAACTGATTCTGTGTCAAAATGTATTTCATTTATTTCACTATTTACCACTGTACCGATTCCTTTCATCATTAACAAAGCTACCCCACTCTCTTTTCGTTTTTGCCTGTTCTTCAGAAACACTAAATATCCTTGAATATTGAGTTCCCAGTCTTGATCATTGTGCAGCCACATTCCTGGAACAGCTATCAAGTCATATTAATTTATTTCAATTTTCCTCTATCTTGTTACAAATGTCATGTTTATTCAGATAAAAAGCCTCGAGCTTTGACTATTTGCTGTGATTCTAATTTCTTCTGTATTCTTCTGTTCCTTCCTGTTATGGATTGATCACCATTCATGTCATCACTACCCTGCACCTCTGCTGTCTCATTTCTTTTTGACTTTTTTAATTGTCCTTTAAGTTGAACCCTTCCCCCATTTAACTATTTTAATGCCCTGTCTACAGCTTTAGTTAACGATTTGATGGGACATTGCTTTCAGAATGGTTTAAATGAAGCTGGTCCCAATGAAACAGCTCTCTCTTTCCTCAATACTTGTGCCATTGCCTGTTGAATCAGAACCCATTTCTTCCCACGCAGTCTTTGACCCATGCATTTACTTCTAGTCTTATTTGCACTATGCCAGTTTGCACATGGCTCAGGTAGTAGTCTGAACTTTACCACCTTTGTGGTTCTACTTTTTAATTTAGCCCCAGCTGCTCATAATCTCTCAGCAGAATCTCTGTCTTAGTCCTATCTATTGTCATAGTCCACATCAGTACCAATGACAACTGAATTCTTTCCTTCCCTCTCCAGGATTTTCTGTAGCTGGAGGAAATGGCCTTAACATTGGCACCATGTAGGCAATACAGCCTTCAGGAATCTGTCTTTGCTGTAGAGTCCTAATTAAACCATCCCCATTACGACTATATTTCTGTCTTCTCCCTCACTTGAATGGCAGTCTCGACCATGGTACTGCAGTCAGTTTGTTCATTTTCACTGCATTCCGTCCCCTAATCCACATCTGGAACATGAACCTCATACCTATTGGACAAATGCAGTGGCTCGACCTCCTCCAAAGCTAAATTATGGGTCCCTATACCTGCTGCACTCACAGTCACACCCTCTTGACCCTGACAAGAGCCACTTTGGATTTAAGGAGTGTAACTGCCTTCTGAAACAGTATCCAAGTACCTCTCCCCCTTCCTTAGTGTGTTGCTGTGTCCACAGGTCAGACTCCAGCTCATGAGTCCTGAGTTGAAGTTCTTTAAGCAGCCACCTTACTCCAGATATGGTCACCATGGATCACAGCAGTGGCCACCAGCTCCCACATACTGTAGCTGCTACACATTGTCTGCCCAGCTGTCTCCATTCTAATTAATTAATTTGTGTGTTAAATATTTTAAAAGTGAACTTTTTAACTGTACTTTTTACTGTAATAACATCTCCTGATTTAAACCACTTGGCCAATCAAAAGAAACACCCAGCAATCACCGTATTTACCTGTGACATCACACTTGGGCTCTGACAGATTGAAACAGGTTAAAGAGGCTCTCTACCACAGGCTTTTTTTCAGTTACTCATTTGTCGTTGTCACACAGGTCCACGCTTTGCTTTATGAAGCTGCTGTCCTCACTCTCTCTTTTGCTGTTTATGAAGCTGCTGTCTTTGTTCTGTCTTGCACTGTTTCAGAAGCTGCAGACCCGCTCTTTATGAAGGTGCTTTCCGTGCTGTCCCTCACACTGTTTCAAAGAAGGCCATTGCTTTTCTCACCGTTCTCTCCTGATCCTCCTCCACTCCAAATACAGTTTCTAGCTTCTCCTCCCTTAACCTACATTCAAATTGAGACTCACCAGTCACATCCATTCCAGGAGGTCAATTTCTGAAATGGTTCACGACCCACAATCTTTCTCTCTCTATCTGCAGACTTTAAAATGACAAGCTTGGCGAGACTCAATCATCACACTCTGTACAGTCTCCAAATTTCATTTACTGTTTTATCAATATTAGTTACTCTGCTAATCAATTAAACTCCTAATCAATTTGTAAGGCTTCCTCATAGGAAAGCACTTTCAGTTTGGCCCAACAGCCCGATAAGGTGAAGGGAAAGGTTTTTTAAGACCAGTATAAGTGACACAGCCTGTACTGGATTCTAACAGGTGATGGCTGTAAAACCCCAATCACATTTTACTAGTATTATGGAGGGTTGCTGAATCTGATGGAGAGGGTTAGATGAGGAGATTTCTTTTTAAAGAATTGTGTAACCTGCTATGTGCTGCTTGAAATGGTAGAAGCATATTCAGTAGTGACTTTTGAAAAGGAGTTGGATATAGATTTGAAAGGAAAACAGTTACAGGGCAGAGAGCATGGATGTGTTCTAATTGGGTAGTTCTTTTAAGGAAGTGTCACAGGCATGAGGGGTTGACTGGCCTCCTGTGATGTAAAGTTCTCTTAATTCTATATTTTTGAAATTGTAACCAATATCAATACAAAGTCAGTTCAATTAGATTGATCTATGTGTTAGCATCCTCTGATACAAGGCAGAACAGTGGTAATAATCTGAATGCAATATCTTTTATTACACTTCTTGCATCCAATTCATCTTTTTAGTACTGTTTCATGTACTACTTTCCTATCCTCTATAGTACCTGATCCAAAACCTCTATTCTGTGAAATATTATGTCTCACTGCATAGGATCTCTATGCAGTTCTTCAGCCAAAACCCTTTGCATAATGACCTTATATGCAACTGTTTTAAGTCACACCATTGTAAGCGTTGTTATCTCTGTATATAATCCTAGTACACATCAGTTCCCTCTGTATAACACCTTGCACTATCATACCCCTTTATACAGAACCCTGATAAATGAATGAAATTCGATGGTCCAGCATTGATCTTGGCACCAGATATGATAGCGACAAACACAGGAACAAAAACAGAAGTAGCTGGAAACGTTCAGCAGGTCTGGCAGCATCTGTAAAGAAAAAAATCGGAGTTAATGTTATGGGTCTGGTGACCCTTCCTCAGAACTGTTCTTTCAGTTTTTATTATAATGGCAAACCCAGCTTTGTCGACCCTACAAAGTCCTCCTCACTAATATCAGGAGGCTTGTGCTAAAATTGTGAGGGCTGTCTCACAGACTATCAAGCCAAGACCTTGTGGCACAGTAGGAGTGCTCTTCTAGTGCAGTACTGGTGTTCCTGTGTCCAGTGGATGTCCCAGGTTCAAGACTCACCCACTGCAGAGGTGTGTCATAGCATGTCTGAACACATTAATGAAAAACACCTTTAAATATTATGGTTACAAGAGCAGGTCAGAGGTTATACAATTTTGTGGCTCGTAACTTGCCTCCAGTTTTCCTAACATCTATCCACAAGGCATAATTCAGGAGTGATTTGGGATACTGTCTCCCTGCCTGGATGGGAACAGATCTAATAACAAGAGGCTCAACAGCTTCCAGGAAGAAGCAGCAGACTTGATTAGCACCCTATCTGCTACCTTCAACATTCACTACCTTCACCATGTGCACCATCTACAAAATTCACAGTGGGGAGGAGATGGCCTAGTGACCACGAATTCTTTGTTGATTGTTGGAGAAACCTGTCTGGTTCACTAATGTCCTTTAGGGAAGGAAACTGCCGTCCTTACCTGGTCTGGCCTATATGTGACTCCAGACCCACAGCAATGTGGTTGCTTCTGAATTGCCCTCTGGGCAACTAGGGATGGGCAATAAATGCTGCCTGGCCAGCAATGCCCTCATTCCCATTAATGAATAAAAAAATGCAGTAGTTCAACAAAGCTCTCAACAACAGCACCTTACAAACCCATAGCCTCTGTCACCCTGAAGGTCAAGGGCAGCAGATGCATAGGAACTCCACCAGCATCCTGAATTGGAACTATAATGCTCCTTCATTGTTACCGGGTCAAAATCTTGCAACACTCTTCCCAACAGCACTGTGGGAATTCAGAAATCCTGTGGCAGTTCAAGAAGCAGCTCACCTTTTCCACAGAGGTTTGATACGGTCAATAATGCTGGCCCAGACAGTAACTCCCACATTCAGTAAAAAAAAAACAAAAAAAGGTGATTACTCGTGATGCAATGTGACCACCACATACATAGACTTGGCCAGTGATGTCAGCTGACTGTGAGAGGACAGGCATAAGGAAGTGTCTGCAGATGCCCAGTTAAAGTCACCATATTTCAGGCATGGTGATGTCATCTGTGCATACATCACTAAAGAGATCTTGAGGATGCAAGGCAGAGGTTGGAGCCCTAGTGGAAATGAGAAAGTGCTGCATCATGGGTTAGGGGAAATAAGGCCACTGCCGCTCCCTCACTGAGCTTCCCTTGCCAGCCAGGCAGCCCTCTCCTCTTCCTGCAGCCAGAGGCCATGATTCTGATGCTGTATACCTGGACAAAGGCGTAGACACACAGCAGCAGTTTCAGGGAGTGCATCATAGCTGCTGGAGAGGGTCAAGTTGTGCAATCTTGATTTTTGAAGGATAAAGTTTCTGTGCACTCTTCTGTTTCTCTGCTGTCACTCTAAAATTGGGAAGAGAGCCTCTTCGTGCATCCTCCTGATGCCACCTCCAAGACATGTAAAGCATTTGCAACCTAAAAAATATCCCTCAACGTAGCAGCCTAATATTCCTCATTTCTCTAAGTAACACCCTGATTTGTATCAAATTCCGAAGTTCTCTGAAAAGCTTTCTCCTCTATGTAAGACTAATACAGCATACCATTTACCATTCTGATCTACCATGCATCTCTGTACAATAGAATCTGCTAGGATAGCCCTTCATTTATACCACTATCTCTTCCAATTGTGTGGTTACTAATGTCAATTGCAGGATCAGTTCCTGCTTATTTTCCTACTTCATTTGCATTAAACAGTTAATTTCCAGATGCATTCTGCACCTTAGCACTATGTAACTCTCTGTCATTTCTGTTTGAAAGGCTGACTTTGACATTTCCGCTGAACCTCCTTCAAATCCATGTGCAGTATGCAGGCTTCTTTGTGGTAATCGGCAACAGCAGGATGCCGAAGAACTGACTACGTAGGAAGTCTGTCAGTTTCACCTTATCTCCTCTTCTCAGCAGCTACCCTCATGTTAATCTATTATGCTGCATATTCTGTGCAGTTCTTGCGATCCATTTGTAATGCACACACCTCCAAGGAACCTGCTACATTCAGTGCTTGGCTATTCTATTAATCACAGCTAAATCCTCAATCCCCTCCCTGTTCCATTGCATCCGTTTCCCTGAGAGCCTTAGTCACAGAACACCAGGAGACTGGTGAAAACTATGACATTAATGGATTGCACATTCTCTTGTGCAAGCTGTGTGCAGTAATTGCAGTTCTCTGCCAGGGGAACAATGCCTCCAACATCTTTTCTCTTTGCAGGCAATGGAATCGATGCATGAAAAGGTGATGCCTGATGACCCACGTTACAGCCAGATGAAATCTATTGGCATGAGGTCAGGCGGACACACTGGCATGGCACCCCCACCCAGCCCCATGGACCAGCATTCTCAAGGTAACAGGCTTTGCTTTAATGCAAAGGATTTTAGTTTGTTTTAATGAAACAAATAAATAGATTGCAAATTTTTTGCACCTCTTATTTTTGGGCACTGTGCACTGACTGCTCCATTTGAAAAATTAATAAATTATTTTTCAGTCATACAATGACTACTGCTTGGAGTTGAGGAATTGTGGTCTACAGGGACTTGTCCCCCCTGCCGTGATTTTACTTCAAGTTGTTTCCTCTGCAAGGAACTCTACTGTTCCTATTTTAACTCGCACTGACCCATTCATGTATCACCATCACCTCTACACTCCCTACCCCTCCTGACCTCCTGCAATGTCCTCGAAAATCCCAATGTTCATCATCCATTATTATCAGTTATGGTTTCAACTACCTGGAATACCCTACGTAAGCCTCTCTCCCCTCTTTTAAGCCACTGGTTCAAATATTTTTGGTCATCTTCCCTAATGGCTTGTCATCTAATTTTGTTTGGTAAAGCTCTTGTGAAGTCTCTTGTGTTATACTTGTGTTATATAGCCAATTAATGAAGGAAAAATCTAGAGCCAGTCTTTACCTGAAGTAGATTTATTCTCAAAATGAAACATTAAAGGTAAATATCTCCTGACTCCACTTAAACCTTGTGTCAGTAAGTGTCTCTTTATACCTTTTTGAAATGTTGAGAAGCATAATTGACAGGATGTGCTCTGGTAATCATCTAATTAATTGAAAGCCTTTCACTGTATTTTGTTGTATTCTGACTGTAAAATACATATGACAATAAAAATCAAAATCTAATTAATTTTCTCCACCCTTAATTTCAATTGATATAATGAATGCATTGGGTAGTTTTATGATCTTAAAAGTTTTATACAAATGTAAATTGTTTATTTAACAGAAAGACAAAAGTTGATCTGTAACAACTCTTCAATCGCAGGCTACCCTTCTCCTCTGGGATGTACTGAGCATGCCCCAAGTCCAGTACCTGCTAATGGCCCTCCCTCGGTACCCCCTATGTCCTCTGGACCAGGTGGTGTTCCAATGGATGGTGGGGAACCTCAGACACTGGGACAGCAAAACCGTGGACCCTCTCCTTTCAACCAGGGGCAACTGCATCAGCTGCGAGCACAGATCATGGCATACAAGATGCTGGCAAGAGGACAACCCATCCCAGACCACTTGCAGTTGGCTGTCCAAGGGAAGAGACCACCCCCTGGAATGCAACAGCAGATATCGTCACTACCTCCACCTTCCACCCCTGGAACTGGAGCAGCTTCAGTCCCAGCTCCTGGGAACTACAACAGGCCACTTGGTATCTCCCTCTTCTCTTATTTTACATTGATTATTAATGTTAGCAAATAAACCAGGCTCCATGATAAAACTTTCACATCCATGCCAGAAAATGCACAAAAAGACAGTTGTGACTTCTATCTCAAAACTCACCACAATATTTATTGTATCTATCAAACTCTTTTAAACATGAGAGGAGTTTTGATAGAATAAAGAAAGAAAAGCAGTTTTTCTTGGCTGCAAGTTGGTAACCAGTGGATTCATATTTGAGATTTTTGCAAGAAAGACCAGAAGGAAGGCGGAGAGAATGTTATTTTTCATGATCTGATTTGTACTGCCTGATAGTGTGGTAGAAACAGATTCAACAGTATCTTCTAAACTGGAATTGGGTACGTAATTGAGGGGGCAATTGTAGTGCCATGTGTAAAGGGCAGAGGGATCGGGCTTACTGGTTAGTTCTTTCAAAGGGCTGGTAGAGGCTCAATAGGCCAAAAGACCCCTTACTACCCTCCATGCAGGTGAAAGCCTGACCATCCCCAATAAAACTACAGATATCACAAGGACTCTCTGTGATATTAAGGAGAATTGCAAATAGAGGCAGAAACCATTTAAGCTGGTTTGAAGTCCAGGACTAGACATCTGGCCTAAAGATTACAGACAGGAGGCAAACTGGGGAATCGTTCTGCATGCAGTTGACTGATCTTGATTCAAGAGTGATGTCAACTCATGATTGTGAGTACGTCTTCATGTAATTGAACTAGTTGTTTCATGACCTGCAGAACTTTGGTACATGGCAGCTTTGTACAGACAAGAGCAGTTGATGTTGGGTCAGATGTTAATTTTAAATCAATCGTTCATAGAGTTCTGTTAATCAAAGATTTTAAAACATACAGGCAAAGGTGATTATGAGAAGTAGGGTCCCAGACTGGCCACAATCTCATAAAAGTGTGAGTTCAAGAAGCTTAAGTAGCCTCTTTCTGTTCCTGTGGTATTTTCTTTTTGTTTATGTTTGATTGTGCTCCTGTAGATTTTGTGTAACATTGTGCTTGCTGGATATAGAACTGAGGTTAACATTAAAACTGATCCTGGTTGTATATCAACACACACCAGCAAACACTTTGTGCATCCTGCTTTATTTACTAAACCACCCCATTTCTCACTTATTCACAATTCTTGTCCACTAGCCTTGCAGTATATATGGATTGTGGCATCATGCACGGAGCTACAGGGTATATGCTCACTGTGATTTGGAGTTTGAAATGTTAGAGTATCAACATACATGGGCATGGTACCAGAACATCAATGCTTTCGATACTGACGCAGCAGTACATAGGACACCAGAACTTTGGGATCAGGTTAATAGAATATTAGTGTATTGAGACAAAATATGTGCTAGAGAATTGGGTTTTGGAGCACCCACATTTAGTAGCATGGTAACCTGATTTCCTGTGTTGCGAGTTGCAGAATTAAATTATGGAGTTCTGACTGAGGTGCTCCCATGTTCCTCATTGCAGAGGTGAAAAGAGGAAATGTTGTCACTAGACAGTTGACATACTTTTGTGACTTTGAGGTAGCCTTGGTAGCAGCTGCCCCTATAATATTAACAGAGATGTGTGGTCTGAAAGGGACTAATAAGTTGAAAATGTGATAAATATTTTGGTAGAGGGAGTTGGACATGTTCAGGACCTACTAAAAAAAAGTTCTTGTTCACACAGATTTGCCATTGTTTGTCATTATTTCTAATGCTAAAAGCATCCCTGTCTATGCTTGTGTATCCACATGACTTCCTCTCTTCCTTTACCCTTACCTTACAGGTATGGGAGGATCCAACATGATGCCTCCAGGATCTGCTGGTGTCAATCAGGGAATGCAGTGTCAACCTCCTGGTGGCCCCTCAAAATCCTGGTCAGAAGGTAATTCTGTATGGTCTTTGGAATTATCGAGAAACCTGGGCAAAAGACCAAGGCTTGCAGTGTAGGAAGGCACTGAGGTTAAACATGAAGACCAGATAGAACAGGAAACAATGGTAGCGTGACTCAAGGTTGTGCTCTGAAGGAAGATGGGATGAAGGGAAGACTGGGGAATGTGAGAAGTTATGCTATTCCTCAGGTCTTGCAAACGAATGAGCTCCAGAAACTGGAGGAGTATCAGGAGGAAGATAGTGTAAATTGGGAAATTTTTGGAGAACAAGAATGGACAGTTTAAAGAAGTGCTTCAAAAAGGTCAAATTATGAGGACAGTTATTATGAATGTAGCTTGAATTCCCAAGCATGGAGGAGAGTCAAGGGTAATCTGATCAGGATACTGAAAATGCTAAAAGGATTCAGCAAGATAGATTAACAGAACTCATTCCTGTAGGGAAGAATCAAGAACAAAACACAGCTTTAGAATTAGAGACTAAGCATTCTGGAGAGAAATCAGAAAGCACATCACTCACACTAAAAATGGTAGAAATCAAAAGCTTGTTGGATGCAAGGGAATAGTTGGAATTTGAAAATGATAGATTTTTGTTAAGCAAGGATACCAATAAGTAGTGCGCAATGGTGAGTTGAGAGCATACCAAGCTAGATCTGCCTGAATGATAGAGGAAGCTCCAGGGGCTGACCGCTGCCTCTTGTTCATATATAAGCAATTACTGCAGAGTGTATTGATTTGTAATTGATCAGAAATCTTGATATAGGATGAGGAGTCAGAGCTAGAGTTGAGTGTGTCAAAGATCAGGAAACACCTCCACAGCTCCCTTGAAAATCTGTTTGGGAAAAATGACCTGATATGATTTCCAAAGAGCCGAATTGCAGGTTCTCCCTTCCCTTAATAGATGTACTGTTATGTAGTGTTTTTTTTAATGCTAATCTCAAAACACAGAATTAGAGTCATGTGACATTTTGAATTAAGAAGCTATTCCTGATGATCTTTGTACACATGGAAGGAACAGTCTGTGCAGTTTGACTGCTTCCTTTCATTGAGAATAATACGGAAGTGTAGGTCAAGTGATAGCTGGACTTTACATCTGATAACACCTGAGGAAAACCAATGCCTTTTTGAAAAGGAAAAATCAGTTGTGGGACCTTGTCATGACTCGTTAAAATATTGCAGCGTCCTTAATACTCAACGAATTACACTTTTGCCCAGAAGCTGTTATTCTGTAGACAAACACAATGGCCATTCTATGCATATCGAAATCCCACAAACTGTTTTGGCAAGTTAGCTATGGGGGAATGTTGGCCCTGAAGAATCCACTGAAAAGGGCCATCGGTTAATATCCCCCTGATCTACACAGACAGGCAACATAAATTAATCTACAAAGGCAGCAGTTTCTCTTTGCCATGGAGATTTTTATTTCTGTCTCCTGTGTCGATAAAGAACATGTTGTCATCTGTGGTCACAATCTTAGATTTTTTTCAAGATCACATCAGTTTTCTAAGTGAGATAAAGGGTCACCAATGAGTTTGACTTTTCTGATCTCAAAATACTTCCTCAGAACATTGCTGGATCTTCTCATTTTCATGAGTGCATCAGCATGGCTCGGTGAATAGTTGTCTCATTACTGTGGATTCAAGCTTCACTCCAGATGGCACACAATCTACAATAATATTTACAGTACAGTACTGAGGGAAGGCTGCTCGACCAGAGATTATGTCTTTCTGATGATGAGATGTTCAGCCAAAGTCCTGTCTGTCCTCTGAGGTGGATTTCAAAGATTCCATGGCATCATTTGAAGAAAAGTAAAGGAGTTCTCTCTTTATCCTTTAACTAACATAATTCAACTGATTATTACCTTATCACATTGCTGTATGCGAGAGCTTGCTGAACTCAAATTAGCTGCTGTTGCGGGCACTACAACAGTGGATATTATTAAAAGGTGTTGCACTTTGAAATGACTGAGATTTTGAAAGGTGCCTTAGAAATACAAGTTCTTTTTTTGTTCTGGAATGAGATTTGAACTCAGCATATATGAAGCTGGATGGCTAGTGTCAAGAAGCAGGTGTCATCCAGACCTGCTTCACTCCAAGTAATCTAGCAGAGGTAGACAGCAAAGTTCAACTTTTCTCAAAATTATCACAACCATTTTATGTTTCAGGTCCAATGGCCAATACCACTGCACCAACTAGTGCTCCCCAAAAGCTGGCTCCCCCTCAACCCACTGGACGACCTTCCCCAGTGCCACCAGCTGTGCCCCCTGCTGCCTCTCCAGTAATGCCACCTCAGACACAATCACCAGGCCAGCCAGCTCAGCCGGCCCCTATGGTGCAGCACCATCAGAAGCAGAATCGGATCACCCCCATTCAGAAGCCACGAGGGTTGGACCCAGTTGAACTTCTCCAGGAACGCGAGTATCGGTAAGGAGTTTGCTGATGTTTAGAATGGCATGTATGTTTATAGACTGAGTTAGCTAGGTGTTTACCATTGGTATGCTCTAAAATTCTCATCTTTGTTTTCAAATCTTTCTGTGGCCTCACTCCTCCCTATCTCTATAATCTTCCCCACCCTTACAACTTTCTGATGTCACAGCAGTCAACTAATTCGAGCCTCTTGAGCTTGAGCACCAATGATTTTAATTGTTGCAATATTGCCTTCTGTTGTCCAGGTTCCAACTTCTGGAATTCCCTCCTTAATCCTCACCACCTCTCAACTTCTGTCACCCCTTTAAGACCTCAGAATGTTCCTGTTTGATTGCACTTTTGGCCATCTTTCTTTATATGGCTCAGTGTCAAATTTTGTTTATTAATGCTGCTGTGACTGGCCAGGAATATTTCACAGTGTTACTGGTGCTGTATAAGTGTATGTTGTTCTTTATGTTCACTGCCCTTGAGGTCCTCCGCAAGTCATCAAAATCTCAAGTGCTCTTTCTATTGGCACGTGTGATGCTGCAGTAAGTCAGTGAGTGTACTTTACAGGTCCAACAGCTTTAAGGTTAAATTATCTGCATTTTGGTCTCTTTCATGAAGAAGATATAAAACTCTGCCCTGCATAATATGCACTCCCACTGTTTCACAAAAAAATTGCATGATATGACCATTGTGACATATACCTGTGAAGTGTGCTCCCATTCAAGATGCTCCTGTGACCATTAGCTTTAATATTCACACTCCAGATTCACACTGCTGATGTTTGGTTTGTCGGCAGGCTGCAAGCACGCATTTCCCATCGGATCCAAGAATTGGAAAACCTCCCTGGCTCATTAGCAGGAGACCTTCGCACAAAAGCAACCATTGAACTCAAGGCTCTGCGGCTCCTTAATTTCCAAAGGCAGGTTGGTATCAGGTCAAGGATGTTTTATTTTCCTTCTTGTTCCTCTTTGCACCGTAACAGTGGCCTCACTGGCTACACATAAAATATATTAAACAAATGCAACAACCATCTTCAGCTGCTTCATCAATTAACTTCTCAAACATCATAAATTCAGAAAGCAATAATCGCCAATGTACAGCATCATTTGTGAATTCTCAGGTACAGAAGCAACCCATGTCCCTATGTAGCACAACGTGGACAAAATCTGGGCTAATGAGTGCCAAGAAACTGTGATGCCACACAACTGCCAGGCAGTAATCATCTCCAAGTAGAAAGAATATAGCTGTTGCCCCTTGACATTCATTAGCATTACCAACTCTTAAACCTCCACTATCAACATTCTAGATGTGAACATTGACTAGAAACTGAGATAACAAAGTGTGAAGTTGGATGAACACAGCAGGCCAAGCAGCATCTCAGGAGCACAAAAGCTAACGTTTCGGGCCTAGACCCTTCATCAGAGAGGGGAATGGGGAGAGGGTTCTGAAATAAATAGGGAGAGAGGGGGAGGCGGACCGAAGATGGAAAGAGGAGAAGATAGGTGGATCTTCTCCTCTGTCCATCTTCAGTCCGCCTCCCCCTCTCTCCCTATTTATTTCAGAACCCTCTCCCCATCCCCCTTTTCTGATGAAGGATCTAGGCCCAAAACGTCAGCTTTTGTGCTCCTGAGATGCTGCTTGGCCTGCTGTGTTCATCCAGCTTCACACTTTGTTATCTTGGATTCTCCAGCATCTGCAGTTCCCATTATCTCCGATTGACTAGAAACTGAACTGGATTATCATACTGTTGATACAAGCAGATCAGAGGGTATGAATTCTGCAGTGAATACCTCAATTCCTATCTCCCTAAAGCCTGTCCACCAGGCACAAATCTGATATGATGGAATACACTTGCCCAGATAGGTGCAGCTCTAATAATGCTCAAAAGAGCAATATCGACTAGGACAAAGCAACTGACGTACGGCACCCCATCCACCGCCTTCAACATTTTCTTCACCACCAATGCACAATGGCAGTAGTATGTATCATCTACAAGATGCGCTGGAGTAAGTTACCAAGACTTCTTCAACAGCACCTTCCAAACCTGAGACCGCTTTCACCCAGAAGGACAATGGTAGCAGATACCTGGGAACACCATCCCAGCAAGTTCCCCTTCAAGTAATATACCACTGTGTCTTGGAATAATATGAATGTTCCTTCATTATCATTGGCTAACTTCCTTCTTAACAGGACTGTGGATGTCTTGACATTCCAAGGGCTGCAGCAGTTGTACAGTGCAACTCACCACCACATCTACAAAGAAAATTAGGACCGGGCATTAATTCCGGGGCTTCCCAACTATTGAATTCATTTCTGTTATAGCCAAGTGAGGAGGAATGATTGGCTTACATCTTTTTAACACTCTTTCGATTGATCACAACAAATATTCTAATTTATTTTTTAGCACATCGTTATCACACTTCAACTAAGCTGAATTAACCAGATCAAAAATGGAGGAGAGCCAATTCCAAAATTTTCTTGAATGAAAGAGAGTGGTGTTTTATTACTTACTGAATCCAAGATAATTAAGAAAACACATCATCTAACACATGCACACAACACAGGTAATACTTTAAAAAGAAAGTAGGAGAGCGGTGTCTAGTACTGACGGAAAAATAAAGACAATTACAGTTTACTGTTCTACGAGTCCTCCAGTTGTGAGAATAAAACCTGAGTCGCAACTTTTGAGATGTCCTGTTTTCTCAGAGGTGTTGAGGTTTGCAGATGTCCTGTGTTTTCATTGAATGGTTATTGCTTTTGCACTGGTACTGACATTTTAGCTTGATGAGAAGAGACAGGCAGAGAGAGTATCTTGTGGTTCTTGCTTACAAATCAGTTCTCCTTGTCTTTGCCCTGCTACTCAGAAGCGGCTCTTGATAAAGGTTCATTAATATGCTTTGAATCTGCCCATTGTTTTTTGAAGCTGAGTACACTGCAGGCAACCTTTCATCTCAATGTGTAACTTGCAGAAAAGTGTGCAACAACTGGGAAATACAGATGTGAATTTCAGTGCCCTTTATTAACAATGTTAATTTTAGCAGACTGATTCTGCTTTACTGATGGTTTCATAATCTTAGCCCAGTCTTTGGTCAGTAATTGGCCTTTTAAAAAGCCACTTTAGTGCCTGGAAGGGCTCATATGTTAAAAGTCAGATGATGGAATTTGAATATTGATAGTCCATGTTTACCATTATCATAATTTAATATTAGGATTTTCTTTTCCTTTTAAACAAGGGTGACGAATAAGAAGCTGTGTTCAGTTCATTAGGTTAGATCCTTACTGGAAACTGGGATTTTCATCTTCAGTAAGTTGAGAACGTACCCTTAGTTCATGATAGGAATTACTACGTGTCTCATTCCTTCCAGAATTCTTCAGCTTAGTGTGCACTAGATATAGTTAATCCCGTGTATTCTATGTCCTGCTCCCACTATGTTACAAACAAATGGTAATTGTCTGGCTGGTTGAGGCTATTCTCTCTGCCCATGGTCCATATCCCTCCATTTCTTACTTATTTGTGTGCTTATTGAAAGCCCCTTAGACGCTTCTATCGTATATGCCTCCGCTACTACCTCTGGCAGTGTGTTCCAGGCACCAGCAGCACACTCTGTCTAAAAAAAACTTGCCTCTCGCATCTTCTTTGAACTTTCTCCCTCTTAAGTGCGTGCTCTGTAGTATTAGACATTTTGACACTAGTAAAAAGATTCTGACTGTCAACCCTATCTATGCCTCTTGTAATTTTGTAAACTATTGTCAGGTCCCCACTCAGCCTCCGCCACTCCAGGGAAAACAGTACCTCATACCCTCGAATCTAGGCAGCATCCAAAGCCTCCACATCCTTCATGTAATGTGGCAAACAGAATTTAACACAATACTTAAGTGTGGCCCAACCAAAGTCTTATAAAGTTGCAACGTCACTTCCTGACTGGTACTCAAAAAAGGCAAGTATGCCATACACTTTCTTTACTATCCTATGTACCAGTGTGACCACTTTCAGGAGCTATGGACTAGAATCCCAAGATCCCTCTGTACATCAATGTGTTGAGGGTCCTGCCATTAACAGTATACCTTCCCTCAACATTTGATCTCCCACATTGCAACACCTTACACTTGCCTGGATTAAAATCCATCTGCCGTTTCCACATCTCGTGCTACATGAGAATTCCAAGATACTTGCGGTGTTCAGTATAACCATCTGTGCATAAGAGTCAGCAGTTGCAGCAGCTGTCATCATTGTGCTTCATCTATGAGATTGAGAGCTTTGTGGGTAGCATATTTATAGATACGGCTCAAGCCAGTGCGGTGTGGTGGTAGTTGTTGGGAGGGTGGGGAGGATGTTAGGGGAGAAGAATGAGTGAACACCAGACAGACAAGTAAATAAAAGCAGTCTCCTCAGTTCATCCCATTCGCCAACCAGTATTCAGTTGTAATTACTGACGCCAGTAATGGCTAATCTGGGGGATGCAGTCGCAACCAAGCCCCTGGCACCACAGGTAGTCCATAGGCTAACGATTAGTGAAGCGGATGTAGAGGAACAAATTTGCAAAGAAATTACAGATAATGCAAAAATTAAAGGGTTGTTCGAATGGAGGAATTTCATTATCTGCGAATAGACTGAGATAGTAGTAGTGTAAAGGGCAATGAGGCACGTGTGTTTCGGAGAATTGTTTACAGCACGATGTTTCCAGTCTAATGAGGAAGAGCTGTTACTAGACTGGGAATGAGGTGGGCCAAGTGTACTAAACATCAGTGGGAGAACATTTAGGAAACAGTGATCTATGCATCATAAGATTTAGGTTATCTGTGGAAAAGAACAAAGAACAATCCAGAGTAAGCATAATTAACTGGGAAGAAGCCAACTTCGGCGGGATAAGAATGAATCTGGGATGAATACATTTGAATCAAGGTGGGCAGTAAAAATGGTAGCTGATATTTTTTTGTAGGACAGCCTTAAAGAAAACAGAGTTCAGGCAAGCTATAGTCCCTTGCAAGGGTAGGTGGGGCAAACAAATCCACTGGATGACAAAAGAGGTAGAGGTCTCTATCTCTAAAGATAAAGAAGGAAATGTGTGTACTTGACTGATGCTAGGTGAAAACACAGTGGACAACCTGGATTAATTTTTGGATTATTTAAATTCGTTCATGGGTTGTGGGTGTTACTGGCTATATCAACATTTGTTGCCTATCTCTAATTGTCCAGAGGGCATTTAAAGTTGACCACATCCCATTGGGTCTATAGTCATATAACAGCCAGACCATGTAAGGATGACAGATTTCCTACTCAAAAGGCTATTAGTGAACCAGATGGACTTTTAGAACAATCAGCAGTGATTACAGTCACAATTAGCTTTTTTTAATTCCAGATTTTTACAGTTGAATTCAAATTTCACCATCTGCCATGTCTCCAGAACAATAGCCTCCGATTCTGGATTTTTTTGACTAGTGACATTAACACTTCATCTGAATGTATTAGATTCAGAGATGAATGAAAAAGCAAATAAAAGAAACATAGAGAGACCTTGAAAAGAAACAGGTATCTAATATGAAAGAGAATCCTGAAGTTTTATGTAGACATAGGAATCGTAAAAGGAGGAATAAGGTCAATTAGGGACAAAAAAGAATCCAAGCATGGAAGTGGGGGAATAGCTGAGACATTAAATAAATTGTTTTGATCTATCTTTTCCATGAAACAGGATGTTACCCAGGAAGGTATAATTCAGGCACTAGAAGAATTGTGAGGACATTGGAGCTAATGCAGAGAAGTATCAAGAATGATTTCAGAAATGTGGAACTTCAGTTAGATTCAGATTAATTTTCAGAGTTTGAAGAATTTGTGACTGTTCTCTGTGGCAAAGAAAAGGTTGAGAGGAAATCAGATAGAGTTTTTCAAATCATGGGAAGTCTGGGCATAGCAGATAAACTGTTCACAGTCATGAAAAGATGGCATATGAGAGGGTGGAGATTTAAATTAATTGACAAAACAAGGAAGAGTGATCTGAGGAAAATCTTTTTCATTCAGAGCAAAGTTAAGGGTTGAAATGTACAGCCTATATGTGTATTAAGGAAAGGTTGAATTGAGGCATTCAACAGGAAATTAGACTCTTAACTGAAAAGGAAGAATGTGAAGATTGCTGGTGATTGGTACTAGGTGAATTGCTCATTCAGAGAGCTACTGTAGACTCGATGGGCCAAATGGCCTCTTGCACAGTAACAAATCTATGAATCTTTGAATAAGAGATGACAAAGTGTGGAGCTGGATGAACACAGCGTGCCAAGCAGCATCTTAGGAGCACAAAAGCTGACATTTTGGGCCTAGACCCTTCATCAGAAAAGGGGGAATGGGGAGATGATTCTGAAATAAATAGGGAGAGAGGGGGGGGTGGACTGAAGATGAATAGAGGAGATGGATAGGTAGAGAGGAGAGTATGGGTGGAGAGGTAGGGAGGGGATAGGTCAGTCTGGGGAGGACGGACAGTCAAGGGGCCAGGATGAGGTTAGTAGGTAGGAAATGGGGGTGCGGCTTGAGGTGGGAGGAGGGGATAGGTGAGAGGAAGAACAGGTTGGGGAGGCAGGGACAACTTGGGCTGGTTTTGGGATGCAGTGGCGGGAGGCGGTCTTTGAATTCTGGTTTATATCTTCCACATCACAGGTTTAATGTTACTGCAAAACCTTCAAGTTACAACAGGTGTCAGTACTGAGATTGTCAGATAACAAAATGTGAGGCAGGCCAAGCAGCATCTCGGGAGCACAAAAACTGACGTTTCGGGCCTAGACCCTTCATCAGAGAGGCTGAGATTGTGATTGCTCCTGTTCATTAGCAGCTCTTGAATACTACAGCTATATGCAATCAGCTGATTAAAAGTGACCTCATGCTAAAGAAAGCATGTTTCACGTGTTAGCATTAATAAATAGTACAGGTTTATGTTTTGGAGCAGCAGTTTTACCCATTAGCTATTGGCAGTTAGCAGTGCCTTGATCCATTAATTATTGTAACAAAGCAAATATTGGTGAAGAAAGTGTGTTTTCCACTGTTATTAGAATGTGTTTGATGACAGTCTAGTGTGATGCTGGATGTTCCTCTGTATTAGATTGTTTGTTACAGGTTGACCTCTTTTTTGTCCTTAGCTTCGTCAGGAAGTGGTAGTGTGTATGAGGAGGGATACAGCCCTTGAAACAGCACTGAACGCAAAGGCTTACAAGCGCAGCAAGCGGCAGTCACTCCGTGAGGCACGCATCACTGAGAAACTCGAGAAGCAGCAGAAGATCGAGCAAGAGCGAAAGCGCAGACAAAAACATCAGGTACCCATGTCCAAGGGATTGAATATATCACACTCTCAAAAACAATTTGCATCTGCATAGATCTTTAGTCTATTAAACTGTTCCAAAGCATTTCACTGGTGCGTTATTAAACAAAATTTGACATTGAGACAAATAAGAACATACTGGGACAAGCGTCGCAAAGGCTTGGTCAAAGAGGTATGTTTTAAGAAGGCCATAGAGAGAGATGAAGAGATGTATGGAGAGAATTCCAGAGCTTTAAATTTTGGCAACTGAAATTGCAGTCGTCAGTAGCAAAACACTGCAAAGTAGGAATGCAAAAAAAAGCAGAATTTGAAGAGTTCAGAGATCATGGAGAGATGAGGGGCTAGAGGAAATTATGGAAGTAAAGCCCTTCAGGGGCCACTGGAGACTGCAAAATTCTGACATCTATAGGTAGAAAACACCAGTAGAACCTAGAGAGATTTTTTTTAAAATACTGGTAAATTAACAATATAACTGGGATCTTCTTTTGGGAGCTATGGCAGCTTTTCTCATTGACCTCAAAATAAATTGTTCAAATATCATACGGTCTCTGAATTGGGTACTTCTTGACACATCACAGGGCGGCATAGTGGCACAGTGGTTAGCACTGCTGCCTCACAGCGCCAGGGACCCAAGTTTGATTCCAACCTCGGGTGACTGTCTGTGTGGAGTTGCACATTCTCCCCGTGTTTGCATAGGTTTTCTCTGGGTGCTCCGGTTTCCTCCAGCAATCCAAAGAAGTGCAGGTTAGGTGGATTGGCCATGCTAAATTGCCCATAGTGTTCAGGGATGTATAGGTTAGGTGGGTTATGGGGGAATGGGTCTGGGTAGGATGCTGTGAAGTTTGGTGCGGACTTGTTGGACCAAAGGGCCTGCTTCCACACTGTAAGGATTCAATGAGTCTATGATTGATAAACCCTCAATGGCAATATCAGGGTATCTGACAAAAAGCCAGTTTTAGACTGTGAGAGAGGTAAAATTTAAATGGAGGGAGAAACAAGGGATGGGACCATGTTTCAGTCTTCTTTTCAGACTTGAGTTTTGTTTTCTAAACTCCTTGGGTTTACTGCCTACACATTTCCTTTTTGCTTCCAGGAATACCTCAATAGCATTCTGCAGCACGCAAAGGACTTTAAAGAATATCACAGGTCAGTTTCTGGGAAGATGCAGAAACTGACAAAAGCTGTGGCCACGTACCATGCAAATACTGAGCGTGAGCAGAAGAAGGAGAATGAACGGATTGAGAAGGAGAGGATGAGGAGACTGATGGTGAGCTGCTTTGGTTTCAATGACTTTAGCTTGATGTAGCCCACCTTTTTCTGAAGAAATTGCTCCACAGCCTTCACTGCACAGCCCACAAAGCCATTCTTCATGTGTAAAATTCAGTTTATGGGGCGCCCCATCTCTCAGTCCGATCCCAAGCACTCACAGTATCAGGTGTGGTGGACATCTTCTCTCCAGACTATAGTCTATTTCATCCAGTGAACATATGCGGAAAAGACAGTACAATGAATACAGGAATATATTTCATGGTGCTGGACTATCATGCATGATGGCGCTCAGTCCCTGTTCCCTGTGTGTGTGCCACTGCCATTTGTTAATATCTGTCTTTTTCCCTGCAGGCAGAAGATGAAGAAGGCTATCGAAAATTGATTGACCAGAAGAAGGACCGACGTCTGGCATACCTGCTGCAGCAAACTGATGAATATGTGGCCAATCTGACAGAACTCGTCCGACAGCACAAGGCGGCTCAGGCTGCAAAAGAAAAAAAGAAGAAAAAGAAGAAGAAGGTCAGAAGTTTGGAATGAAACCCGGACTGCAGGGTTGGGATGCTGTACCTAGTCTGAGAGGAGTGATTAATTCTTGCCTGTCATCCTTTGCTGCTGGTGGGCATGACATTGTCCATTACCATTTAACCAAATAGGATGAACCTGAAGCAGTTACATTCTCAGGGCATAGAGATATCCAACTGAGAACCAGTTACAGGCCGATTTTTCTCAAAGTCCTCAGGCCTGATGAAAATATTGTAACATAAATACTTAATTTCAAGATCACGTTTTTTTGCCCATCCTTCTGTTCCAATCCATATCCTTTCCAGAAGGAGTTGCTGAGTTGTGGTTAGAAGTGCCAACCGTAGTTAGTTTTATCCCATCTCCCCCAAGGCCAGCTGTCGCACAAGGAAATAAGCATCACCACCCATGCTGTGATTCTGGTGATCTATGTCATGATGCCTGTGCTCGTGAATCCTGCTATACCCGTGTATCACAAACCCCACCTGGTAATCCAAGATGGAGGACGGGAAAAAATTGTAACTGTAAGAGCTACACCTTTTTTGAGGTATTTTCAGTGTTGATTCTGATTTCAACAAATTCTAGGAGCCGTAATTACCGTTTAATTGGCGATTGCATTGTTTTGGAACTTTGGAAAAAAAAAATCAAAACAACTTTAAAATGGAGAAGAGACTAAGATAGTGACCATATAGGAAGTGAATCAAATGGAGATGTAAACTTGCACAGCTGTCTGACCCAGAAGTGAACCTACACAGCTGACTGCCTCTGCTATTTAGTTTCAAGTACCTCTGGTCCTCAGAGGTCATCAAAGAAAAAACAAACAACGAAATTCACAGCTACCTTGGCAAAAATTATGTGAAGATCTCACAGCAGGGGAGCAGCTAAGTGCTAGTTTTAAAATATGACCTTGCAATTACAACTTTTAAAAGGCATCTGGATGGGTATATGAATAGGAAGGGTTTAGAGGGATACAGGCTAATTGCTGGCAAATGGGTCTAGATTCATTTAGGATATGTGGTCTGCATGGACAAGTTGGACCGAACTGTCTGATTTCATGCTGTACAGCTCAATATATCTATGACTGTACCCATGTCACTTTATAATACTTCCTCCTTCTTCTACAGAAGCAGGAAAATGTGGACGGTTTGGGTTCTGCTGTTGGCCCTGATGGTGAGGTGAGTAATTGGAAATTTTATCACCTTGTAATGATGGTACTGGATCCACAACTAAAAGACTGGTGTTGAAATCTTATTGTGGCAAGTCATGAAATTAAACTTAGCTAATTCATATGTAATCTATCATGAAAATATAAACCCAACAGCTTCATTGTCCTTCAGAAATTGGGAATCTGCCACACTCCTATGTGTGATATACAATGTAAACAAACTTCCATTACCATTCCAGGAGGTACATAGAGGTTTTAAAAGACATTGTTCTGGAAAAACTGACCTGGTTAATTTTTAAACCTCTTCACTCCCATGCCAATTATTTCAAATCCAAACTAAGAAATAAATTTTGTTAATGTGTACAAATCTTATATTACAAGGGTTCTGGAACCAAGGTGGATAAATGGCATTAAGACACAGTTCATTCATGATTGAGTTGAATTAGAACATTAGAACATTAGAACAATACAGCGCAGAACAGGCCCTTCGGCCCTCAATGTTGCGCCAACATGTGAACTAATCTAAGCCCCTCCCTCTACACTATCCCACCATCATCCATATGCTTATCCAAGGATTGTTTAAATGCCCCTAATGTGGCTGAGTTAATGGTGGAACAGACTTGAAAGATGATGACCTCCTTCTGTCACAAAGAAATCATAATGTTAAACAAACTAGACCCACAACATAAGAAAAAATAGATAAATTGGCCAGTTTGGTCAGTGGCTTAATAAATTATACCCTAAGGTACGAAGAAGGTGGTTTAATTATTGAAAAATATTCTCCCCCTCCAGCTCTTGGATGAGACGAGCCAGATGAGTGATTTACCAGTGAAGGTGATTCATGTGGAGAGTGGGCGGATTTTGACTGGAGCTGAGGCACCAAAGGCTGGGCAGCTGGACACCTGGTTGGAAATGAATCCTGGGTAAGTAGAACACGCTGAATCTCCTCGAGAAGCTGGGGACTCTCATAACCATTTTCATTACTGCATAACTTCACCAATCCTCTGGGACTATGCTAGTACATGACTGACATGGACCTCCTGTCATGGATTGGATTAACCCTGCTTTGATGCCCTCTGCTCCCCATGTCCAGTGAGAGCTACTGTCAATTACAGTGCCAAAAACTGAAGGATACTGTTGTAACATAGCAAATGCAACAGGCATTTTGCACATAGCAAAATTCCACAAACAACAATATGATAATGGACAGATATTTCATTTTTGTGATGTTGGTCAAGGGCTTAAATGTTGAACCAATAAACTAAGAGGAACATCATTGCTCTTCTTTGAAGTAATAGTCATGGAATTTTTACATCCGCCTGTGGACAAATCAGAATTCCATTTAATGTCTCACTCAAAAAAGCACAGTGTTCCTTCAGTAAGTGTCAGCCTAGATTTTTGTACTGACCCCACAACACTCTGACTTAGAGGTGAGAGTGTAATCCACTGATCGCAAATATGAAGCCTGGAGGAATGCCAGATTTGCAAGCACAGATAAACTTAGAAATCCTTTAGATTCCTGAGGTTTATGTGGCTTCTAAGGTTGTTTGATCAACTTATGGGTTAAAGTGCAGCATCAGTTGGCCTGATAGTGGCAGGCTGAATGCCAGCCCCATGTCCTGCCAACTGATCTCAGACAATATAGTCTTCAGGTAGATTCAGCGCCCCTGGACGAGGGAAAGAGAAAAAAAATTGGGTAGAATTCCTCATGCCTCAGTGCTTAGGTGTAATGAGAGCACAGGTAGTTCTCCCTTAATGTGATTGTAGCGTTCTTTTGTGACCTTGCGCGATAAAAAAAATCACCTGACAGAAAATCACCATAGAAAATCGCATTATAGGGAAATTTCTACACCTGTACAGCAGAAAGTTTGCATTATCCAGATAGCGTCTGCTAAACAGCAATTTGCGTTAACAAAACATGCATTATACAGAACTACCTGTAGGGTTAGTGGGAGCATGAGTGAGGTTGCACCCCAACTCCCCCACTCCCTGAACCACTCCAACTGTGGGAGGCCCACTCCCTTGACAGTTCCTTCAGGTTCTTCATCTGATGTTTCTGTCATTTCTTCCAGCTACGAAGTGGCTCCACGTTCTGACAGTGAAGACAGCGGCTCTGAAGAAGAGGAAGAGGTGAGAGTGACAAAGCAAACACAACCTGCTACTGAGCAGGAACACTTGTTGTAATTTGCCTTTGGTGGAGCCATGCATAACTACCACATGGAGCATTATAATGGGAGTCATTCCCAGTCGCCGAGCCCAGATTTACTCTTCCAGTCCTTTTACATTTTCTTTGCATATTATAACATCTACTATGATTTAAGCTGCATAGTACTAAAAGAATTAGCCATTATCTCATCAGGCCTCTCTCCTTTGTATTGACTGAGTGCTTTATCCTTTTTGTCTTGGTGGCATTTTCAAGTGTTCTCTGCAGTCTTCTGACTTTAAAATGGTCCAGCAGAGAAAATGGGGAGAGAACTGTTTGGAGAAGTTGCTGGCTGGAGCCGGGCGACTGCAAACTGTTGATTTTCTTTTTGGATGCAGTGCTTTTATTTTTTTTTCATGAACTGTCTTTAAAATCACGTCAGGATACGACAGACTGGAGGCTGCTAATCATGTCGGAGGACAGGTCTCGTTCGGGACTGCTGGTAAGCATATTAGAACAAGTGTAAGGGTTCCATGAGTCTTCACGTAGCTTGTGAATGAACTGGCTAATTCTGCCATGCATTGGGAGGGGTCATGACCCCAGCCAAGTCCTTTAGTATTTCATCCATTTTTCTCCACACCTGAAGGTATTGAATCTCGAATTTTGCTCACACATCAAGTACTTCTGATGCCTTACTTCTGATGACAATTATTTGAGACAAGGACAGAGAGAGACAGAGCCAGTATCATTTCTGGTGCCCTCCATACATCTAAGAGCTTGTGCAAATTTTAAACTTCTGCTGACAATATGTATTCTCACCCAGTGTCCGCCCGTGTCCTCTGACAGGAGTACTGGCTGATCATTTCCCCCACAACCTCCACCCAAACCCAGAACCACTGAGGTGAATTTCACTGCTGCATAACTGAAACAGTTATTTGAGACCTATAAATAGAATCTGAGAGCCCCTGGCCTACGTGGCAGTGTCACCACCTGAGCTGGAAAAGTCAACTGCTTTAATCAAGATTCGTCCACTGCTGCAGCCGTGAACTGCAAACAATTAATGGCTAAAATTGGACAACATCATTCTGAATTTAAATTTGTTTCTATTCCTCACTGAGCATTCACCTTTTGCTGACTTTCTGAAGCTTTCAAAATTTATTGGTGAAATGAAACTGCATGAGAACATGGAGTGGTGAGGCAAAGGATCGAACTCACCACCTACACCCCCCACACACACTCACACAAACCTGTGCCAATGAAGTAGTGAGTGCAGAACCACCTTACATCACGTCTTGCCACACGTGTGTGTGTGCCTCCTAGTGATACCAAGCAACAAGTCTTGAAGAGACTCAAGCAGGTTATCTTGCTGCCTATTCACATGTAGGTGTAACATCAGGTGAAAGGGGAGAGAGCAGATGAAAAGCCAATGTAACTGGCTGCAAAACAAGTATCTTTCCAATCATATGCCTTTTAATATAAATTAATCATGAATCTTCAAATATACTCACTTGTATTACTGAGCATGCCTGCACCAACTTGAGTGAGATAGAAGACAAAGTTAAATGTAGAGGAATAGACCCCAAAATTTCATCTCCAGGACCTGAGTACAGACGTACCCCAGACTACTAGGATGAGAGCATGCTGATTGCGACAGCTCTTTGAACATTTGTGGGGAAACTAGTAAAACTGGACAGCCAAGATGGGAAACTAAATTATCTAGCACGATAATAGGAATGCCTACCAGCCAAGGGATTGAGTTGGAGGAGAGGGAGCTCACACTCACCACTATTTGTGCTTGGAATAACAAGGTTTCAGTTGCCTAAACATGCCTCCCCTTACTTGATGTTTGTTTCAAATAGCATCTGGCGAATTCTCCTTGTGGCATTTTAAAAAGTGAAATTCTCTACATTGTTCTATCCTGATTTCCCCCCCCCCCCCACATTTTCTCTTCTTTTGCATTTGCACTCTCCCTGCTCCTCACTTGGTAATTTTACACAGCTCACACAGTGTGCATTTCTGATGATTGGCACTTTTGGTGTCACTCCTCTCCCACCATCTCCCAGTCCCTTGCCTCAAATGGCCCTTTTCTGTAAATGTTATGGAAATATTTCAACAACAGAAGGTAATAGGTTGGGGAGGCAAATGGAGTAATGAGTTTCCCCTGCCTGTGACACATTGACAATTATCTATTCATAAAATGAGGAGCCTTGATTCCAAATTTAAGAACTGATTGAGCATTTAACAGCAGCAGTTAGCTGTTTGTCTTAACAAGTGCCCTAGAACTACTGTTGAGGGTTGGCATACTGTCTATCTTTTTCTGTTCCTAAAATACCCAGAGAGGGGCAGTGTGTAAGTGTCAGTACTTACAAGCATCTCTTTTGTTGGCAGTCTTATCACTCCTGGAAGATCATAAGTTAATGGTTGCTATGGATTGTTCTGGGGGAATCTCCAAGTTATTTTCCCTCTCAAGTCACTAGCCAGCTAACATACAGGATTCTGCTAATCCTGTTTTTTCAGATTATTCTTAGCAATCTGAAATGTGTTTCATTAAAGTTGGTGGAAGCAGCTTCAAAAGTAACTTTCAAAAGGGAATTGATAAATAACTGATGGGGAAAAGAGTTGACTGGGTTAAGGGAAAGAGCTATGAATTAGGAAAATTAGGTAGTTCTTTCAAAGAGCTGGCATAGGAACCAAGGGCCAAACAACCATCCGCTGTGCTGTGTAATTCCATCATTCAAATCTTTCTTACAATTTGAAGATGATAGACTAGAAGTTTAAAATGAGATTAGTTCATATTGCAGTCTCTCCTCGATGAAGTATCTCGGTGAAGTAGTTATTCATCACCAATGACTTTGGGGAGTGATAGATAGCAGCCTGCCTAATGGTGAGGGCAGCAGTGGATCAGTCAGTCCTGGACAAACATCCACACTCAGGCATTGCCCAAGGAGGCATGACTGGAGGAGGGTCCTGGGTTGGTTTAAAGCAGAGGATTTCCCCTCTCCTTTCCTACTGTTACTTGTAGTCATAAATGTAATTTAAAATGGCAATTCACCCAACCTTGCTGTGGGAACATGCGATGTAGATGACCTTCTACCTCATTTGCAAGATACCAGGATAAGCAGAGTACAAATTTAGTACCTCCATGCTGAGAAATATATCACCATTTCATCATGATCAATTGATCTAATTCCTGGAATGCCCTCCTCAAGAGCACTGGCAATGCACCTGCAGTTCAGGAAGTAGGCCTACCACCACCTTCATAGGGTTATTGGAAATGGGCAAAAATACTGGCCTTGCCATTAACGTTCTAATTTCGAGAATTAATAAATAATAAAATAAGGTGTCCAAGTGGAAAACAGGCCTTATGTTTTACATGAGGGTCACTGTTTGGGTGAGGCAGGTGCCTGAGTGAGGGAAACATCATGATCTATTGATTTCCTCTGCTTTCTGTTCAGGAAGAGGAAGAGGAGGAGCAGGCAAACCCACCAACACAGACTCCTGCACCTGAGGAGAAAAAGAAAATCCAGGATCCTGACAGTGAAGAAGTGTCGGAGCTAGACGCAAGGCAGATAATAGAGTAAGTGCAGCAATATTTGGGGCATTGGGATCAGAGGCATGGGAAAAAAATTATTCTGCTGTTGAATATGACTTAAGCTGATCTGGAGAAGAAAGAGGAAAGACATCTAGTGCGCTGATAAAAATAATTGAAGAGTTTCCTTTATTCACATGTCGTGACTGGAACGAATTACATCTTTTAGGAACGCTAAGCAGGACGTGGATGATGAGTACAGTGCACCACTATCTAGTATAGGTGGTCTGCAGTCCTATTATGCAGTGGCTCATGCAGTGACGGAGAGGGTCGATATTCAGTCTACGCTGCTTGTGAATGGTTTACTCAAACAATATCAGGTAAAGGACAATGAGAGGCCACGTTCCATTTGGTGTGTTTGACTTTAGTGTCAGTGCAGTCATGTAAGATCATCAAACTGCTCTTGGAGGTATCATGGGTACTGGATGGATTGTGTATACATAGCCAGTTCCCAATCCCTGGATGCACTGAGCAAATACCAGGTCCTTCCACAAAGATAAACCCGAACGGAGAGCAGGGTGCTAAGACCTGATTTTCCAAAGTGACCATAGAAATGAAAGAAGGCAAATCAAGAAACACTTCCCAGCTTATGGTCATTCTGCCCATAATGTATATTCCAGCTCTTTGAAAGAGCTATCTAACTAAGCTGAACCCCCATCTTTCTCTTATCACTGGAACTTTTTCCCCTTCATATGTTTATATCTAATTCACTTTTGAAAGTTACGTTGAATCTGCTTTTAGTATCTTTCAGTCAGATCATTCCAAATCATAATAATTCACTGCATTAAAAATCTTCTCATCTCACCTCAGTTCTTTTGATAACAACCTTGTCTTTGTAGTCTACCATTACTGTACCAAAACTGAGAGATTATAGCTACCAGGAAGAATTGTCTAGAAAATAAACTGATTGAAGTCTTAATGGTTTGCTAGGTTGGATGTAAAGAAAATATTTCTGTTTGTTGGAGAAACCAAAAGTAGGAGCTGTACATATAATATAAAAAAGCTAAGAAAATCAGCAGGGAATTCAGCAGAAACTTCATTACCTAGATAATGATAAGAATGTGAACTTCTTATCTCAGGATGTAGTTGAGGCAGAGAGTAGAAATATGTTTAATGGGAAGTAAATTATCAAATAGGAGAAGTTGAATTTGTGATAGGGTGAAATGAGGCGGGGTGGGAGTAAAGTAAATACCAGCAAGGATCCCAATGGTCTGTTTCTGCACTGCTCCTTCTTTGTAAATCTTATGCAATTCTATGCAGGTCAAAGGTTTGGAGTGGCTTGTCTCGCTGTATAATAACAACCTGAATGGAATCCTCGCTGATGAGATGGGCCTGGGAAAGACCATTCAGACCATCGCACTCATCACTTACCTCATGGAGCATAAGCGCATCAATGGACCTTTCCTGATCATTGTACCTCTCTCGTAAGGAGAAAAGTGTTCATGTCTCTACCTCCCAGAGTCTGAGAAAGCAATGTTGGCCAGGGTGCCAGGAAAGCACTCCCTGCTCCCATTCAAAGAATTCTTTTGCATCATCTTACACCAATGGAACTGATGATACAACAGTTTATCACTTCTGCTCAGAACTTCAGCGGAAAAGGATTCCATGGTTCGCCCAGATGCTATAGGGATGGGGGAAGTAATTTTGACTTAGCTCTCTGGGGTGAAAACTATGCGATGTGCTGGAATGCTGAGTTTACACCCTGTCCCAATGTTGATTTCAATTCAGGATAAAGTCAGAGGGGCGTGAATGAGCATTTCACCAGACTCCCATAAGTTACGCATCAGGCAGAATAGATTAAAATTTTCCAGTGAGCTCAATCTATACCAGATGGACCACAGCTGTTCAAGAAGGCAGTTCACACCACTTCTCAAGGGCAATTAGGATGGACAATAATTGGTGACCTAACCAGCATAACCTGTGAATGAATGAATAAAAAACACAATAAATGCATTACTAGAGTTGGAGAGGGTGAGAATACTATTTCACCTTTTGATCATCGACACTTTTTCAACCAAAACCATGAAATCCTTTTGCTGTTTGTTTCTTAGCATAAATGCTAAACTGAGGCTCCATATATTCCACAGATGCAGAGCAGAGGAGCGCTTCCAATGTCCTGATCAACATGCGTCCCTCAACCATCACCAACATTATTCCTGCATGTACAAAAAGGCTGCTGTGTTTGCTAACAACAAAGTAGCTAGCTGGCTGTGAATCTCTTTCAGATGTTTCAAGTGCGGTATAAATTTTAAGTGCTTGCTGTCACCATTTTTGATCTGTTTAATTTCAGTAAGCAGTTACTTACTGCTCAAGTTCCATATAAGTTAAGAAATGATTCAAGCGTTTTACTACTGCCACATGATTCTGTGCCTGTGAGAGGTAGCTGAGTCTTTTTTAATAAGGCCTTCTCTGTTGACACAAAACGTATGTGTGCTGTGCAGTGCTTAATTTCATGCTCACGCATTTAACCTGTTTCAATTTTACACTTGGTGTGGTTGTGAAAGGAGGTGGGTTAGGAATGTAGCTGTGAATGGGACAGAATGTGGAGAATGAAGTTATGAGTGGGAGAGAGGCGTGCTTCAACTGAGTGGGGGAGGGTTGGAGAGTGGCGCAGTTTGATGGGGGAGGGGTAGCAACCCTCACCATCTCTTGCATCCTTGGCCCAACTTTCCCCAATCCTCATCCCACCTGCTGCAGCCAACCCCGCCTTGACTCTTTGCAGCTGCCCACCCGTCATTCCCCCCATTGAACCCAGTTCAATATCGGTGATAATGAGAACTGCAGATGCTGGAGAATCCAAGACAATAAAATGTGAGGCTGGATGAACATAGCAGGCCCAGCAGCATCTCAGGAGCACAAAAGCTGACGTTTCGGGCCTAGATCCTTCATCAGAGAGGGGAATGGGGTGAGGGTTCTGGAATAAATAGGGAGAGAGGGGGAGGCGGACCGAAGATGGACAGAAAAGAAGATAGGTGGAGAGGAGAGTATAGGTGGGGAGGTAGGGAGGGGATAGGTCAGTCCAGGGAAGACGGACAGGTCAAGGAGGTGGGATGAGGTTAGTAGGTAGGAGATGGAGGTGCGGCTTGGGGTGGGAGGAAGGAATGGGTGAGAGGAAGAACAGGTTAGGGAAGCAGACACAGGTTGGTGACATGTCACAGATGCGGTGACATGTCCATCATGGGCCTCCTGCAGTGCCACAATGATGCCACCCGAAGGTTGCAGGAACAGCAACTCATATTCCGCGTGGGAACCCTGCAGCCCAATGTTATCAATGTGGACTTCACCAGCTTCAAAATCTCCCCTTCCCCCACCGCATCCCAAAACCAGCCCAGCTCATCCCCTCCCCCCACTGCATTCCAAAACCAGCCCAGCCTGTCTCTGCCTCCCTAACCTGTTCTTCCTCTCACCCATCCCTTCCTCCCACCCCAAGTCGCACCTCCATTTCCTACCTACTAACCTCATCCCACCTCCTTGACCTGTCCGTCTTCCCTGGACTGACCTATCCCCTCCCTACCTCCCCACCTACACTCTCCTCTCCACCTATCTTCTTCTCTCTCCATCTTCGGTCCACCTCCCCCTCTCTCCCTATTTATTCCAGAACCCTCACCCCATCCCCCTCTCTGATGAAGGGTCTAGGCCTGAAACGTCAGCTTTTGTGCTCCTGAGATGCTGCTGGGCCTGCTGTGTTCATCCAGCCTCACATTTTATTGTCCAGTTCAATATCGCTTCTTTTCTGAGCATGCCTTTGCGTATGATGCCGTTGGAATTCTGCATAACACAGACAGTCTGGAATCTTGCACATGCATGTTTCCAGATTAGCATCAGCAGACACTGCCAATGCCAAATGACCAATAAAATGACTGCAGGTACTCCTCAAATGTGGAGACAGGACCAGTGATGTCAACTAGCCATTCAGAATATATCTGTGTATGTACCACTGACGTCATCATGTTCCATCGTAGTGGCTGACCCTCCTTTATTTCATATTTTGCCTCAGTTGCTTTTTCTCAGCATCTTTTATTGTCATTTTTTTGTATCAAAGTTGCACACTTATTAGCTACCCATTAGTTGAAGGAAGCAATAGCCCGAAAGTGGTTGTATGAATATGGCCTTAATTTATGGCCTGTACTTATGCTTCCTAATGACAGAATGATTTCTCTTGAAGAAGAGTCATATCTACTCAAAATGATAAATCTCTTTCTCCCTCCATAGATTCTGTCTTGATTTCAGATTTCCAGTGTTTACAGTATTTTGCTTTTATCAGAATAATTTTGCTGCCTTGGCTGCTTCCTCTCTCACTCTCTCCCAGCTCTTCACATTGATTCAGATCATTTCATGGGGAACACCTTCAGTCCCTTATGCTCTCCATTTTGTTCCTTAATAGGACTTGTTTTTCCCTCTTTGCTAAATGTTAAAATTAGTTATCTAAACTCACTGCCAAATCTTCTTGAAGTAGCATTTGAACTGTTCACAGACATTATGAAAATTTCTGTAACTTCTGAATGACATCAGCTTCCTCTTTGTGCATGCTAACTCAGCATTGCCTATAGGTAGTGTTTGGACCATTCACTGCCCTTGAACTAAGCTTCAGTCTTCTCTCTCAGGTGAACATGACTCATGAGAAAACTGATTTTGCGATCATTATCATTACTGTTTGTGGGAACTTCCTTAAACAAGATTGGCTACGGAATTTCCTCCACTATAGAAAGGATGACCCTTCAAAAGGAACACATTTAGTGTACATGGCCTAAAGTCATGATCCATAGATCCACAAAATCCCTACATGTGGAAACAGGCCATTCAGCCCAATAAGTGCACACCGGCTCTTTAAAGGACATCATCCCATGCTGACTCACCCTCTACCCTATCCCTGTAACCCTGCATTTCCCAGGGCTAATCCACCTAATTTACACACCAAACCGGAGCACCCGGCGGAAACCCACGCAGACACAGGGACAATATGCAAACTCCACACAGACAGTCACTTGAGGCTGGAATTGAACCGGATCCCTGGCACTCACCACCCTTAATGGTGTCCCTATCACGGGAATCTGTCACCGTGCTGACTGAGACACTGAGCACTCCCTGATTTGTAGTAAGGTCAGACTTCAGCCAAGGAAACTATAGCACTCCAAGGAGAAAGGCCATCCTCAGATCAAGACATGTTTTACAGCTGGCCCTGAAAGGACCCAGGCATCTTCAGCACCTCCACCAGGCTGTTTTGAATAACAAAACCAAGGGTGATCTGGACAACACCATCTCTAATTCTGCACTTACTGAGTACAGGGAATTAGATCAGAGGAATGCTGACTGGTTTGAGGCTTATCAGCCTAAAATGAAGTCTGTTATTGCAGCTAAGAAGAGAGCCCTCATAAGCTACAAGCAAGTGCCCAGCCAACAAAGTCTAGATGCTGTCAGAACTGCCAACGGTCAAGTCTCAGCATTTGCTTGGCATTGCACCAATCAATTTTAGCTCAGGCTCAGCAACATGATAGTTTCTACAGAAATGCAAGTCCTTACATGTCATGTCGTTATTCATTTTGGAATAGCCCTGATGGAGCTCTGCTAAAGGAGAAGAACAGGTTTTGATGGTGCTCTGATAGACCCTGCTGGAGGAGAGGAGTGGGCCCTTATAAGAGCTTTGCTAAGAGAATGGAGAATAGACTCTGATGGAACTCTGCTTTTGGAGGGGGAGCAAACTTTTATTCAGCATCTCTGACAAATGGAGCCAAGGAGGTAGCGACAGGAAAGGAATGCATCTTTTAAAAATGTACCAAGCGTGAAGAAAAACAACTTTGATATCCAGCTTGATAGAAAGGAGTGATTTGGAGACTATAATTTGATCTTAAAGCTTATCTGAATCTAATATAAAGCTTTTAGTTTTTATTGTTATAGTCCAACTTGATACTCAGAATGAGATTCCAGCCCGTAATTGTAGCCATTACTCAGTACAATAAGAAGCCAATAATTTCTGTGTACTAATGCTCACTTTAGTAATTGTATTTACAGAACGCTATCAAACTGGGCCTATGAGTTTGATAAGTGGGCGCCATCAGTATCACGGATCTCTTATAAGGTAATTCCATCTTCAGATTTAATGCTTTGATTCTAATACTGCATGTTCTGAGTAAGTGGGTGATAGTCATTGTATTTGCACGGCCAATAATAATATGGTTTTTCTGCTCTGCACCCCGTCCCGACTGTTCATACTTTCAGGGTTCTCCTGCAGCTCGAAGAGCTTTTGTTCCTCTGCTTAGAAGTGGGAAGTTCAACGTCCTACTCACCACTTATGAATACATCATCAAAGACAAGCACGTTCTTGCCAAGGTGAAGTTTTCCTTTCGTGCATATTTCTCTTCTTTATCCCATTATCCAATTCTCCAGAGATCATGATGTATTTTGGACTTCTTTCTCATTGTTATTCCCTCCCCTTGCATCCACCCGCCACCCCTCTAATTAGGACTTTACAAGGCCAACTCTTACATGAGCCCAGAATTGTAGTATCCCAGTACCAGATCTCCTGTTCTCCATCCCACTTCTTGTTTCCACAGTCTAACCCACTACCCTGGTACTCCAGAGCCAAATTCACAGCCCCTGTACACAGATGTCTCTCTGATACCCCAGTGCTACTTTGGTATCCCAGTGTCTAACACACTATTGCTGGTATTGCAGTTCAGAACCCACTGTCCCTGGTACCCTGTTGTCCAATCCATTGTACCTAGGTCCCTATTATCTAATCCACTGTCTTTGTTGCACATCCATGTCAAAGCTATTGCCCCAAGCACCCCAGTATCTAAACCACTCTTTATGGCACCCTAGCATCTAACGCACTGTCCCTGGCACCCCAGCATCTAACCCACTGGTGCCGGTAGCCTAGTGTCTAATTCTCTGCTGGTAGTACCCCAGTGTCTAACCCTTCACCTATTACCCCAGTGTCTACGCCACTACCCTGGTGTCACAGTGTCTGATTCACTGCTATTTGTACCCCAGTGTTTAACCCATCACCTATCGGCTGAGTGTCTGTGCATCTGCCTTGGTATACAGAGTCTATATTCTAGTACATTTTGAATAGACAGATCTGCCGTTCCAGTCTAGAATAACAGAATCATGCAACAGAAGGATACCATTGTTTCTGTGCCACTCTTTGAAAGAGTCATCCAATCAATCTCACATTACGCTGCTGTTGCTCCACAGACCTGTCATAATTTTTTGTCTTGAATATTATTCCATTTCCTTTTGAAAGCTTTGTATCTGCTTGCAGTAACTTTCAGTCAGTGCATAACAGCTTACAACTTACTTCACCAAAATATGTCATCTCACCTCAGCTATGGTTGAATTGTTAATCTGCTTTAAATCTGCAACCTTCGCATCTCACATTTCTGCCATTGGACATAGTTCCTTCCTATTAACTCTAACAAAATAATTTTTAACACTTCTATAAACTTAGTCCTAAAACTTTTCCTCTCTAAGACGACAATCCCAGCTTCTTTAGGGTGCTGTATAACTGAAGTCCTGACTCCCTCATACAATTCTAACAAATTTTATTTTTACCCTCTCTAAGGCCTTGACATCTTTCTTAATTTTTTTTTCCCAGAATTGGACACAGTACTCCAACTGGGCCTAACCAGTGGTTTAGAAAAGATTTTGGCATAAATTCCTTACTGCAGTGCACACACCTTTGCTTATGAAACTAGTGATACTGATACTATATATACCTTTGTAGCAGCCTTCTCAACCCAACGCCTTCAAAGATTTGGTACATACTCCCTCAGGTCTCTTTATTCCTGTGTCCTCTTTAAAATTGTACCATTTAGTTTAGATTGCTGCTCCTTATTCTTACTTAAATACTACATGTTATATTTCCTTGCCATAAATTAACCTGGCACATGTCTGCTCACTTTATCTGTCTATGTATGACATTGACTCCATGTCCTCCTGCGTTTGTTACCACCTTCCTAATGCTTCACAACATTTCTGAGTTTCATACCATCTGCAGACTTTTAAATTATGATTTGTTACACTGATGTATGTAGATACCCAGCCCTCCTCGGAATCATTTCCTATTCTGCAGATATTCTCTCCTTTATTATAATGTTCTATCAGTTATACTATCTTCCAGGTGAAGGTGTCTTTCATAAGAGTCAATTTGCTAACTATTTTCATCCAGTGATTTTTTTTTCTCTTCAGATCCGTTGGAAATACATGATAGTGGATGAAGGTCACCGTATGAAGAACCACCACTGTAAGCTAACACAGGTGCTGAATACACATTACGTGGCACCGCGCCGCCTGTTGCTCACTGGCACTCCATTGCAAAACAAGCTGCCTGAACTGTGGGCACTCCTCAACTTCCTGCTGCCCACTATTTTCAAAAGCTGCAACACGTTTGAGCAATGGTTCAACGCCCCCTTCGCCATGACAGGAGAAAAGGTACATTGAGGTTGAGAGGCCAAAGATCATCATCATACAGAGCGGACATGTCAAATCATCACAGCAACCCACATCTATGTAGAACCTTCCAAACTCTTACAACTCTAACAAAAACGGAAGTTGCTGGAAAAACTCAGCAGGTTTGGCAGCATCTGTAAAAAAAAAATCAGGGTTAACGTTTCGGATCCGGTGACCCTTCCTCTGAGATTTTCCAGCAATTTCTGTTTTTGTTCCTGATCTATAGCATCGCAGCTCTTTCGGTTCTTACAGCCTTATATCCCTGTTGAGATCTCTGCATTCCTCCAACTCTGGTTTCTTGATTTTAATCATTCTATCAGTGACTGTGTTTCCTTTTGCTGTGACCTTAAACTATGCTTTTCCCTCCCTCAAACTACTCCATGTCTCTAGCTGTCCTCTTCCTTTAAAATGCTTCTCTTTGACCACCTGCTCAATTGGCCCAGTATCACTTTTATGTGTCTAGGTATCAAATTTGATTTGAATCTGTTTTGAGCCAGAAATGGTTTTGGTTTGTATTTTTAGTTCCTGAACATCTTAGAATCTCACTTCATGGTGAGAAGCAAGCCAAGACAGTTTACTGAAGGATTCCATTTAATAATTCACAATAGATCTGTAAAAAGAAACCCAAGATAATAAAATGTGAGGCTGGATGAACACAGCAGGCCAAGCAGCATCTCAGGAGCACAAAAGCTGACGTTTCGGGCCTAGACCCTTCATCAGAGAGGGGGAGGGGGAGAGGGAACTGGAATAAATAGGGAGAGAGGGGGAGGCGGACCGAAGATGGGGAGTAAAGAAGCTAGGTGGAGAGAGTATAGGTGGGGAGGTAGGGAGGGGATAGGTCAGTCCAGGGAAGACGGACAGGTCAAGGAGGTGGGATGAGGTTAGTAGGTAGATGGGGGTGCGGCTTGGGGTGGGAGGAAGGTATGGGTGAGAGGAAGAACCGGTTAGGGAGGCAGAGACAGGTTGGACTGGTTTTGGGATGCAGTGGGTGGGGGGGGAAGAGCTGGGCTGGTTGTGTGGTGCAGTGGGGGGAGGGGACGAACTGGGCTGGTTTAGGGATGCAGTTGGGGAAGGGGAGATTTTGAAACTGGTGAAGTCCACATTGATACCATTAGGCTGCAGGGTTCCCAGGCGGAATATGAGTTGCTGTTCCTGCAACCTTCGGGTGGCATCATTGTGGCAGTGCAGGAGGCCCATGATGGACATGTCATCTAAAGAATGGGAGGGGGAGTGGAAATGGTTTGCGACTGGGAGGTGCAGTTGTTTGTTGCGAACTGAGCGGAGGTGTTCTGCAAAGCCGTCTCCAAGCCTCCGTTTGGTTTGCTCCCACGATAAGACATTCCACGCCCGCACATCCCAGATGTCCAAGTTCTTCAAGGACCGCAACTTTCCCCCCACAGTGATCGAGAATGCCCTTGACCGCGTCTCCCGTATTTCCCGCAACACATCCCTCACACCCCGCCCCCGCCACAACCGCCCTAAGAGGATCCCCCTCGTTCTCACACACCACCCTACCAACCTCTGGATACAACACATCATCCTCCGACACTTCCGCCATTTACAATCCGACCCCACCACCGAAGACATTTTTCCATCCCCACCCCTGTCTGCTTTCCGGAGAGACCACTCTCTCCGTGACTCCCTTGTTCGCTCCACACTGCCCTCCAACCCCACCACACCCGGCACCTTCCCCTGCAACCGCAGGAAATGCTACACTTGCCCCCACACCTCCTCCCTCACCCCTATCCCAGGCCCCAAGATGACATTCCACATTAAGCAGAGGTTCACCTGCACATCTGCCAATGTGGTATACTGCATCCACTGTACCCGGTGTGGCTGCCTCTACATTGGGGAAACCAAGCGGAGGCTTGGAGACCGCTTTGCAGAACACCTCCGCTCAGTTCGCAACAAACAACTGCACCTCCCAGTCGCAAACCATTTCCACTCCCCCTCCCATTCTTTAGATGACATGTCCATCATGGGCCTCCTGCACTGCCACAATGATGCCACCCGAAGGTTGCAGGAACAGCAACTCATATTCCGCCTGGGAACCCTGCAGCCTAATGGTATCAATGTGGACTTCACCAGTTTCAAAATCTCCCCTTCCCCAACTGCATCCCTAAACCAGCCCAGTTCGTCCCCTCCCCCCACTGCACCACACAACCAGCCCAGCTCTTCCCCCCCACCCACTGCATCCCAAAACCAGTCCAACCTGTCTCTGCCTCCCTAACCGGTTCTTCCTCTCACCCATCCCTTCCTCCCACCCCAAGCCGCACCCCCATCTACCTACTAACCTCATCCCACCTCCTTGACCTGTCCATCTTCCCTGGACTGACCTATCCCCTCCCTATCTCCCCACCTATACTCTCCTCTTCACCTATCTTCTTTACCCCCCATCTTCGGTCCGCCTCCCCCTCTCTCCCTATTTATTCCAGTTCCCTCACCCCATCCCCCTCTCTGATGAAGGGTGTAGGCCCGAAACGTCAGCTTTTGTGCTCCTGAGATGCTGCTGGGTCTGCTGTGTTCATCCATCCTCACATTTTATTATCTTGGAATTCTCCAGCATCTGCAGTTCCCATTATCTCTGTAAAAAGAAACCGTTATCCATTTAATACGTGAGTCGTGGTTTTGTGTCATCTCAGTGGTTTCTTTTTTGCCAATGTGTGCAAGTTATATTTCAAAGGTAATTTTTGAATGTTAATGCTAACCTTTTCAGAGGTAAATGAGGACTACATAGAGGATAGCTCCATAACTCTGGTTGGAGTTATGAGGCAATATATCAATGCCACTATTTGGAAGAAAAGCCGAGGAGTTATCCCCAGTGTCCTGACCAATATTTACCTCCCAACCTACACTGCCAAATAAAATTAATATTACATTTATGTTTGTAGAAGCTTGCTGGACACAAATTGGTTACGATATTTCTTATATTACAACAATTTCATAATTTCAAAAATATTTTATGAACTATAAGTTATATTGTGGCATCCTCAGTTTTTAAGAAGTAAGTTCTACCAGAATTTTGGTAAGGCAGTATATTTTTTAAATGCACCTCTTTTCAAGATTTAGATTGCAACGTAATTCATTGAGCTGCTGCCGTGGTGTTTAACATCTTGCCATCTATAATGTAACACAGGTGGACCTAAATGAAGAGGAGACTATTCTGATCATCAGACGTTTGCACAAGGTTCTCCGCCCTTTCCTGTTGAGGCGATTGAAAAAGGAGGTTGAAGCTCAGCTGCCTGAGAAGGTGATTTGCTTGTTCTGGACAGTTTGAACAGGCCTTTTAACTGGGAATATTGGGCAAAGGGGCACATTACTCCTGGTGGATTTTTAAATAGCTTCAACACGAACATCACCAATTCCGCTGGACTGTGTCGACTGTGATTGCTTTACTAAGCTTGACTCAGCCTGTGATGGGAATTCCACAAAATCAGTGTTTAATTTACTCACCAGCGTCTCTGAATAGATCCCATGAGACATCATCCCTTCCAGAAGACCATGGCAAGTCTAGTAATCCATTTCCACTCTCCCCTCACAACAAACAGTATAGTTTCCCTGGGAGTCATTTCTTGGATAGGAGTCCACAATTACATTACCTCTTAATCGTCAATATTCCAACGCAGGGGAGAAATATCTTTCAAGAAATTTTTTGTCAAGTCATTTTTGTGAATCTTCAACTCCTGACATGACACTAATACTATCCAATGCTAGATAACCTACACCAACCCATCACAATCCATCTGTTTTATGATCACTAGCTTGTAGAAGTTTGACACATTTTCTTTTAATATTCAGTGCCAATCACATTTGTCTTGTTTAAACTTTCACTTCAGTAACATTTTCTAATTCTTAGCAGAACATTTGACAATCTGCAAACAGTTTCTGCAGTTGTATAAACGCCCACACTTAATTGCAAATGCATTGTAACTGGAAGCTTGTAGTATTGATAACAGTCAGCTGATCCAGTTAGGAGGTGAGACAGAAATTGCCATGTCATCAGATGAATGGTTACTCATGGTGCCATGAACCTACAGAGAACCATGTTATCCCTCCTCCCCATTCTAAGTGGTAACTGAGGGAGTTCAGTAGAAGATTGTATTTCACAGTCTGCAACAATTTGTCTTTCATTTCTTTGTCTGGATCATCTTTGTCTTTCACTCCCTTCTCTCTATCATTAATTCCGTTAAGTTGCACTCTGGCAGACAGAAAAAAAACCTGAGCTTTGTGGAACCCAACATTCCTCTTATTGAGAGTCTATCAGAGAATCTTTCCTCCGTTGGATAGGAAGGCTGACCCAACTGGGTTTATTCTGTTGGTCAATAAATAGGTGCACTTGTGGCTTGTGTGCAAGTAGATTGACTTCATGTATTAAGCAGTTACAGACACAGTCATCTATGGCAGGATGAAGACAGAAAAGGGTGAGTATCCAAAGCTGCTTCTGAGATGAGGGTCCTGAAATAAACTGGCTGAAACAGTGCTTTACTTCCTCATAGGTGGAATATGTCATTAAATGTGACATGTCAGCTTTGCAGAGGGTACTGTACCGCCACATGCAGGCCAAGGGAGTACTGCTGACTGACGGCTCAGAGAAGGATAAAAAGGTTTGGAAATGGCTCAGTTATCTTCCAGCATTGACCCATTCACTGGGGCAATGACCGTTAATTAATATTCGCCATTATGTGACTTGCATTATTTTTGTTATTTACATAACAGTGTGGCCTGCTGATGACTTTGACTATTTCTGGGGAGTAGTCATTGTATTTGCGTCTCTACCATCTGGTGAAATTTTGGTCAAGCTGCTTATAGTTTATCAAGAGATAGCAAGAATTGCAGATGCTGGAGTCAGAGATAACAAAGTGTGGAGCTGGAGGAACACAGCAGGCCAGGAAGGATCAGAGGAATAGGAAAGCTGATGTTTCGGGTCAGGACTCGTCGGGACCCTTCTTCATTTCTGAAGAGTCCTGACCCGAAACGTCAGCTTTCCTCTTCCAATGATTCTGCCTGACCTGGTGTGTTCCTCCAGCTCCACACTGTGCTGTCGATAGTTTTTCAAGTTTATTTGCAGTTTGCTTGTTGAGGCATTTGAAATTATGTTGGTTGGAACAGACTAAGTAGAAAACAAGTTGTTAATGTCATTTAAGGGATCCAATACATGATAAAAGATTAAACTTAAGAATATTTTGAATAGAGAATTGGACGGCTCTTCTAAACAGAGGGTTGTGATGCTGTGAAATGCATTTCTGAGATTAATTTTAAAGCAGGGCCCATGCCATATTTAAGATTAACAACAAAAAAGCTTGCGTTTCTATAGTGCCTTTAACATAGTAAACCCTCCCAAGGCAATGTACAACAATGTCATCAAATATAAGTTAACATTATGCCATTTAACAAGATTATAATTTAGGTGACCAAAACCTTGGTCAAAGAGGCAGCTTTTAAGGAGCATCTTAAAGAAGGAAAGCAGCATAGAGAGGCAGAGAAATTTAAGGAAGAAATTCCAGGCTTTCAGGCCATGTTAGCTGAAAACATGGCCACTTTCATTAGGTTGATTAAACTTAGGGATGTGCAAGAGGCCAAAGAGAGGTTTTTTGAGAGGGATGAGACCAAACAGGAATTTGCAAGCAAGGATATGAATTTTAAAATTGAGGCATTGCTGGTGTAGGAGCCATTGTAGATCAGCAAGCACAAGGGTGACAGTCAAATGGAATTTGGTGCAAGTTAGATCAGTGATTGAGGCAAAGGGGTTGGACAAATGTATAAGAGACTGCTCATGTGTGCTACAAACACTAACTGCACTAGCTGGGCTGAATAGCTTGTTTCTTAATTGTATTGTTTTTGTAATTGTCTGTTATGTTCTGTCTCTGTGAAGACAGCCTGAAGTCTCAGCACCATTGAAGAATGTCCTTAACGGCAATTACTTTATGTTTCAAGCTCTAACCTCTGCACTCTCTCTTCAGGCCAAGTGCTGCCATTTAACTGTGAGTTCTTTGCCTCATTTGCTTTAGGGCAAAGGAGGCACAAAGACACTGATGAACACCATTATGCAACTGAGGAAGATTTGCAACCACCCATATATGTTTCAGCATATTGAGGTAAGCAACTCTGCCAAATGTTCCAGTGTCATGGGGCAATAGTTGGCACTTGGTACAACATTAATATTCAGAACCATATCTATAACCCCAAAAATACATTAATTGCTCTGTCAAAGCCCCACTAATATCCTCAGAATCTCTTTTAAGTATGTCATTCTCCTGATCTTAAGATCTGTCAGACAGAGAGCTGCAGAGCAGGAAGGATGAGGTAAGAAACTCATCAATGTAATGTAGGGGGGACAATGAGTTGTGTTCCTGCCCATGATTACTTCCTCAAGACCTGTACTAATAAATATAAATGTATGGTTGTGCATGTGAGCATGCCCATGAGTGATTGTGCACCATGCATGTTTGTGCATCTGTCATTGCTGGAGATCTATTGAGGGCAAAGTTGGGTTGAGTCCCAATTTTCTCCTGTCTTGAGGGTGCTCTCTCTTGTTTGACTGCGAGCACTGACCACCCTAACCGAAGCATCTATGCTTCACCTGTAAAAACTGTGTATCCGAGAAAAACATCACACCAAATCTCATCCTTCTCTTTGCCAAAAGTCTTTGTGTGCTTTTTTCCAGAAGATATCCTGGAATAGAAAACAGGAAGGGGAATCCAGCCTGCTTTCTTTTTACTTCCTGCCTAGAACAAACATGTGAGGCATGGAGGTTTGCAAAATGTAGACCAGCAAACTTTGTAATGGTCCGCAACTTCAAATACTCCTAGTTGTTCAGATTTACATGAATGTTTTGCATCTTTGTGCCAGTAAATAGATAAATGCTGAACTCACGTGAAGTGTGCAGCTGTGCTTAGCTGATGCTAGAGTGACTGTGTAATGAATAGCACGCAGAGTGGCATGGCATTCGTTCATGTAAACTTTGCTTTTTAAAGTGCAAATGATTGTAGAAAATCTTTACATTAAATTGATTGCATAAAGGGTGTGCACTGATTACTCAATCATTGAAGTAAAATCAGTAGAGTTTGCAGTTTCGAAATATTTACACCAGTTTCCAGCAAACTGAATTGGAGGTGCCCTGAAGTCTTTTTGCATTGCTGCTTACTGAGCCGGAGATGGATAGTTAGTTCTGCTTCCCATCAGTTGACACAAGTGCATAGATCGGTTGATGGTTGCAAGTGTGTGTGTGTGTGTGTGTGTGTGTGAGTGAGTGTTGTGAAAGACATGCTCTGAATTAATTAGGATCCAGCAACTTCCTGAACCTATTTTAATTCACCAGATGTTCAGAATTCCCACCTGAAAATAAATTTCTGGGATCATATCCTGGTGGAAAGTAGCTTTTAACAAGATAATTGGATATATTTTTGAAGGAGGGAAAAAAGGGTATCAGGAAAGAATAGGGGAGTGAAACTAACCAGATTGCTCTTCATAAAGAGCAACACAGACTCAGTGGGTCAAATTGCCGCCTTCAGTGTGATTCCATGAAACTGTGATACGCTGGGAGTGATATCTGGAAATGAGCTTGTGTAACTGATGATGAAAATCAAAAACAAATCAATCACACGTACAATGACACAAATCAGAATGTGTGATTGCTGTGGTAGGGTACCGAATACAGTGCTACAACTTCTGCCCAAAGACGCAGAATATTGCAATGTTTGCTTCTGTCCTCCACAATTACATCTTCATTCCCTTTGTTTCTCAACCAGGAATCTTTTTCAGAACACTTGGGATTCACTGGAGGCATTGTACAAGGGTAAGTGCGATAGTCTTTGTCCTACAAATCCAAAAGCAGCACTTACCTGGGCTGAATGAGTTGCAGAGAGCTCTCTGATGAAGGGTCTAGGCCCGAAACGTCAGCTTTTGTGCTCCTGAGATGCTGCTTGGCCTGCTGTGTTCATCCAGCTTCACACTTTGTTATTTTGGATTCTCCAGCATCTGCAGTTCCCATTATCTCCAAGGACAGATTTGAACACTGAACCGCTTAAAATTTAGCAGAAATGACCTGGGCAATTTACAGTTGAACAACTTGTCAAAATGGGTCTGATCAAGAGTTGAAAATGCCTGTGACCCTGAAAAGAAACACCCAAAAACCTCCATTTATAAACAGCTGTTTAAACAAAAACACAAGTTGACTGTCCAATTATGAGGTACCTCCTGTAAACCCACAATCTCAGTGTTTTGATCAGTGTTTCAAGTACTAGAGTGGGTTGATTATCTAATGGTCAGTCGGAACCATGGTTCAAAGTGGGTAACTTAGACTATGTTGTTTACAGTGCAGCAGGATATAGATGAGACAAAGTTGATTTATGATGACAAGTTGTCTGTTGGTGGCTGGTGGCTGGTGCCACAGTATTGATGCTGAGCTTACAAGCAGACAACCCACAGCCTTCTAATGGCTTGACACCAACATCAAAGAATGCTGGTGTGTGTGCATTGGCATCAAAAGGTGACTACAATCATTGGGGTTGCTTTTGATAACTTCTACTTGATATATCATCTTTAACATAGGAAATTGTTAAAAGGCACTTTACAGGAGCTTTATTGAATATAATTGGAGACTCAGTCATATAGGAGATACCACGACAGGTGACAAAAAGTAGGTTTTAAAGACCCCTTTAAAGAACAGAAAGGCAGAGAAATTAAGGAGGAAAATTCCAGAACTTAGGTAACTAAAGGCCAGGCTTCCACAGTTTCGTAATTAAAATCTGGGATGCTCAAGTGACCAGAATTGGAGGAATGCAGAGATCTTGAAGAATTGTAAGTGGTGATGGTTACAAAAACAGGAAGTGAGTGGTGAAGCTATGGAAGGACTTGAAAGCAAGGATGGGAACTTTAAAATCAAAACATTGATGGATAGGGAGCAACTGTTTACAGATTAACTCCTAAGGTTATTGCTCTGGGCAGCCAGACACACTGGTCTGGCACTGAGAAGGAAGCTGGTGTGGAATTATCCTGACTCGTGTTGTTCACTGACAGGGCTGATCTTTACCGAGCCTCGGGGAAGTTTGAACTGCTGGACAGGATTCTCCCCAAGCTGCGAGCCACCAACCACAGAGTGCTGCTCTTCTGCCAGATGACCTCACTGATGACCATCATGGAAGACTACTTCACATACCGCAGCTTCAAGTACCTTCGCCTGGACGGTGAGTGGGTCCAGTAAGAAGGATGATACTGGACCCTTGCAAAGTAGTTCTCTGTCCAGAGATGCTGCCAGGCCTGCTGAATTTCTCCAGTACTTTTCATTTTTAGCTAGCTACCAGCCAGAGACAGGGTATTTAGTTTGATTTTTATCTCCTTCTCCACCACTCCCCCCACCAACCTGTCTCCTAGCTTTCCATCTTAACTCACAGTTGCTAAGGTCAGTTGTAGTGATTCATATTGAATACCTGACTGAGATGGACCAACTAAAGTTAAAAAGGGTGAGGCTAAATGGCTCTCTGGAAACAGTTGGCAACCTTTATCCTCATACGGACTCCTGACAGATCATTCTCCTGGTTTGGTAGGTGACTTTGAATAGAATTCAGCTCAGCAATGGTATACCAGAGGAACTTAGGACAAATTAGATGATTCTCCAGCTGAGATTGATGTTCTAGCTTCCTGAGGGACCTTCCATTACCTGGAACAAACGTAATGAGCTGAATGACCTCCTGCAGTGCTGCAACATTCTGGGATTCCTCTATGCCGGCCATGAAATAAATCTGCCACCAGATGGAGCTGTCTGATAGCTATTCCAGAGACCCACTCATTGTATCCAACTTGCTGATCCTGCTTTTGTTCATTCTGCGATGTAGGCGTCACCAGCGAGAATGGCTTTCATTGTCCACCTGTTACCCTGAAAATGTGGCAGTGGAGTCTCTTGAAATCAGAGGGCAGTTACGAATTCACTACATACTGAATTGGATAAGAATGATAAGTTTCATGGTAACTTTTACTGATGCCATTCCTTTGCTTTTAGATTAAATTGAAAATCTGACACTGCTGAGATAGCATTTGAACTGGGTTTTCTCTGGATTATTAATCTAGTAATGTAGCCATCATTTCACAGTCTCTGGGATATCACCACACAGAATGAATGCAGACGTTTTTAAACTGTTTGCCTTTGTCCCCTTTCCCATTGTCTCCCACACCCACAGATATTTCTACGGACAGTATTCTCAATCAGGTACATGATGTTGGCATGCATTGATTATCTAGGATGATGGACGGGCAGTTATTAAGTTCTATCAAATGTACCACCTAACAACCTGTTCTCGGCCTGTTTCAGGGACTACCAAATCTGAGGACCGTGGGATGCTGCTGAAGACCTTCAATGAGCCCAACTCCCATTACTTTATCTTCCTGCTCAGCACTCGGGCTGGAGGTCTAGGCCTCAACCTCCAGGCTGCAGACACAGTTGTCATTTTTGACAGCGACTGGAATCCTCACCAAGTGAGTATTGCAGTTATCTGACGCACAAATCCCTTTGTCATAAGGTGTAGAGGTGAACAGTTTGTAATCAAGTATGAAGCCAGTGAAAAGGGAACATGAAAGAACAAGACAGAAAGTCTAATTCAGTGTTCAGGAGAGGAGCAATTAAAAACAAAAGAAATGGAGATGAAAGCTAAAGTGGGTACTCATGGCCCAAGTAACAAAACAGGATGGGCCTAGAGGAGGTGAAGATTACAAATGCAGAATATCCACCAGAGATAATGGGAACTGCAGATGCTGGAGAATCCAAGACAACAAAATGTGAGGCCGGATGAACACAGCAGGCCAAGCAGCATCTCAGGAGCACAAAAGCTGACATTCCGGGCCTAGACCCTTCATCAGAGAGAGAACACCTCCGCTCAGTTCGCAACAAACTACTGCACCTCCCAGTCGCAAATCATTTCCACTCCCCCTCCCATTCTTTAGATGACATGTCCATAATGGGCCTCCTGCAGTGCCACAATGATGCCACCCGAAGGTTGCAGGAACAGCAACTCATATTCCGCCTGGGAACCCTGCAGCCTAATGGTATCAATGTGGACTTCACCAGTTTCAAAATCTCCCCTTCCCCAACTGCATCCCTAAACCAGCCCAGTTCGTCCCCTCCCTCCACTGCACCACACAACCAGCCCAGCTCTCCCCCTCCACCCACTGCATCCCAAAACCAGTCCAACCTGTCTCTGCCTCCCTAACCTGTTCTTCCTCTCACCCATCCCTTCCCCCCACCCCAAGCCGCACCCCCATCTACCTACTAACCTCATCCCACCACCTTGACCTGTCCGTCTTCCCTGGACTGACCTATCCCCTCCCTACCTCCCCACCTATACTCTCTCCACCTATTTTCTTTTCTCTCCATCTTCGGTCCGCCTCCCCCTCTCTCCCTATTTATTCCAGAACCCTCACCCCATCCCCCTCTCTGATGAAGGGTCTAGGCCCGAAACGTCAGCTTTTGTGCTCCTGAGATGCTGCTTGGCTTGCTGTGTTCATCCAGCCTCACATTTTGTTGTCTGGAATATCCACCAGACCCTACTGTGTGAAAAATGTTAGCAATGTTTACAATCGAAATTGTTGAACTCAGTATTGATTTCAGAATATTACAAACCAACAAACACTGTGGGAAGACAGAGTGGGAGTGGGGTGGAAAATTAAAATGACAAGCGACAGGAAGCTCAGGGTCCTGATTACAGACTGAACAAAAGCATTTGACAAAGTGATCACCCAAACTGTTTGGTTTCCACTATGCAGTAGAAACCATACGAAGGTCAGTGAATATAGTATACAAAGTTTGGTCTGTGTTTCTTTATATAGTTAGGTTTCTAGTGTCCTTGATCTGTGGCCATGGAATTGGACAGCACTTCTAGGAGCTGGCAAGCTGCTCAATCAGCAGCTAACAGAATAATTTTGTAAACTGTCCCTGCTGGATGTCATACTTGCAGTTTGTCTGTGAAATCAGAACTCAAGTGCCAAGACTGCAGTAGAAGTGACTGTTCGCTGAAAGTTTGACAGCAACACTTGCACAGATGTCAATTTCTATAATTACATCCCTCAGAAATTAGCCCCAAAAAATTAACTCTTTATGGGTCTTGTTTAAAAACATTAGATGACTGTCCCAGACGAGCACTATCCCAAATCTCAAAGAACGTGGAATCCTTTGTTATAGTATCCTTTGACAGCAAATTATTGAGCAGACTAGGAATTTGACTGAGTGAGACAAGTTAGAGAATAGGGCTAAAAGAGGTAACTGACAGGCTGTAACAGGTTCCCACAGTTCCTGTGTTGAGGCCCAAACATTTTGCCATAATGTCGTAGATGACAGGGTAGAGAATTGCATATACAAGTTTGTCAATGACATAAAGCGTCTTGAAAGTGATGTAATTGGAAGTACAGAATTAAAAAGAGATATTGAAAGATTAAGTGAGTGGACAAAACTGCTAGATACATTTCAGTGTGGACAAATGCAGGGTCATCCACATTGGACCTAAAACAGATGGAACACAATACTTTCTAAATGATGAAAACCTAGAATCAACGGTGATCCAATAACACTTAGTGACCTGGTACACAGATCATTAAAATGTCATTAATGATATTGGTCTTTACAACAAAGGACTACATCATGATTTACCTGTAGTTCTGCTAGATCACGTCTAGATCATTAAGCAATCGGCATCAGAAGGATGGGAGGGACATATTGGCCTTAGAAGAAATACTGCATTGATTTACCAGTACCCAGAATTAAATTGCAAGGAGAAGTCACACAACCCATTGTTGTATTTCCTGGAATTTATTATGTTAAGAAGTGATTAAACCAATTTTCCAAGATATTGAGGTGAATTGATAGGGTAGATGCAGAGAAACTCTTTCTACTGGTGGAAAGTCCACAATTAGGGGCATGGTAAAAAATCATAGATCCAAATGTATGTTAAACTAGGAAACAATTCTACACGCCAAAAGCAATAAAAGTTTGGAATTCTCTTTTTCAATGTAATTGTTGATGTGTGAGTGACAGCCCTAGATGTCAAGGCAGCATTTAACTGATTTTGGGCTCAGGAATCCTAGTAAAATTAGAGTTAATAGAAATCGGGTGAAAATTCTTCACTGTTTGTTTGGAATTATCGTCTAGCACAAAGGAAGGTGATTGTGATTTTTGGAGATCACTCAAGTCAGTCCCAAGACATTGTAGGAGTCTCTCAGAAGTGTCCTAGGTCCACCAGCTTCAACTAGTTCGTCAATAACTTGCCCTCCATCATATGGTTGAATGTAGGGATGTTCACTGATGATTGCACAATGCTCAGATATCCTGAGATATTGAAGCAGCCCTGGCAACATGCGGCAAGACCTGGACCGCATCTAGACTTGGACTGATAAGTTGGAAGTAATATTTGCACTACGTGAGTGCCAGGTAATAACTCCAACAACACAGAATGTAACCATTGCTGTTCAATGGCATTACCAATGCTAAATCCCCCACTGTCAACATTCCGGTGGTTACAATTTTACCAGCAACTGAACTGAACCAGTCTTATAAATTATGTGGTTACAAGAGCATATCAGGGGTAAGGAATTCTGTGGTGGGTAGCTCACCTGGCTCGCCAAAGCCTGTCTACTGTCTACAATGCACAAGCACGGACTTGTAATCAAATACTGCCCACTTGCATGATGGCACTGTCATGGGTGCAGCTGCAATGATAGCCAAGAAACTCAACACTGCCAGGGAAAAAAAAGCCTGTTCAATTGACACCCTATTCAACACGTTGAGCATTCAGTCCCTTTACCCCCAATGCACAGTGGCAGTAGTGTGTATCATTTACAAAATGCACTGCAGCCTCTCACCTAGGCTGCTTTGACAGCACCTTCCAAGGCCACAGCCTTCTACCACCTAAAAGGATCAGGGCAGTAGATACATGGGAACTCCACAACTTGCAAATTCTCTTTAAAGCTGCATATCACCCTAATTTGGAACAATATTTCTGACCTTTCACTGTCAGTGGGCCAAAATCCTGGAAGCCCCTTTCTAGCAACATTGCAGATTGATGTATATTCCAACAACTGCATCGGTTTTAGCGGAGAGCTCACCACCATCTTCCCTAGGACAGTTAGAAATGGGCAATAAATGCTGGCCTAACCAGCGGTACCCACATCCCTTGAACAAAGATAATAAAGTTAAATTCTTAATTTTAAATCTGAGATTCAGAGATATTTTACTAATCAAAGGTATTGAGGATGTGGGCTGATAGTGTGTGTATAATGTTAGGTTACAGGTCCACATAATTTCATTGAACAGCAGAACAGGTTTGAGGGACAAAAGGCCTCTTTCTGTTCATATGTTCCAGGCTCATCAGCTGATAGGCTGCCTTCTTATGCTTGGAGTGGTAGGGACATCACATTTTGCGAACATATGTATTCACGCCCTCTCTCTCTCTCTCTCTCTCTCTCTCTCACACACACACACACACACACACACACACACACACACACACACAGAGTGAGGGATTGGCAGGTATGCAATGCAGCATTTATCATCCATTCCTGCAATACACAGGAAAGAGTTTGGATTACTGATGGTGACACACCTTATAACTGAATAGTTACTTCACCAGGTATGAAGACTTGTTGTAATCTGGGCTGGATTAAATTTGGCACGTTGTCTTTCCCGAGAAGCGTAACTGAATCATTGTTTGTTACTACAATGATCCAGAAAGTTGTATCTTTGTCTGGTGACAGCCTGTTGAGCAGATTTATTGCATCCAGTTCCCCAGTGGGATTTGAACTGATCAGCTCTACATTGTTAAATTGGCAACAAACACAGTAAAGTGGTGAGCAAGCCTACTAATTTGCTATCAGATCCTATGGGCTAAGATCCAATTGTCTCTTTCAGACACAGGAAGCACCACAGGCTGGAGGGAGAGTGATTATTGTAAATTATATCTAAAGGGAATAGGAAAGGAGCTTTATCAGTACCTGTTATATTACCCTACTACAATTGAGTAAGGACACAGCAGCATTGCTAACTAGTTGCCTTTTTTTACTGTGCTATCTTCATAGGTTTACAATCCAGTTATAAACAGGCGGAAGTAATTAACCCACCAATCTCCCCACCTTTAGCTGTTCATTAACTACTGATAATTTGTCACTTCTCAGTACTTTACTGTATGCACTCATTGAGCCTGATCTCCCAATAGATAGTATGAACCTCCTCAAAATCTTGTCTTTGGGTTTTTTGATGAGTCTGGTTTCAATTCTTCAGTGTAGTACAATACATGATACAAACTGCTGAAATGGAATAAAGGATTTATAATAGGCAGACAGACTGGAGGAGCTTGGATTGTGCTTCATATGGAAAAAGAGGCTAGGAGATTTATTAGTGTGTTCAAAATCTGAAGTGTTCTGATAAATGTAAGTAAGGAGACACTGCATCCATTGGCAGCATCAATAACCAGAGGACTTAAGCTTTATAATAATTGGTAAAGGAATAAGGGAGACAGAAATAAGAAAAATATTTTTATGTAGTAATTTGTTGTGATCTGGAAAGCACTGCCTGAAAGGGTGGCAAGAACAGATGCAAAAGTAACCTTCAAAAGCACATTGGATAAATACTCGGAAAGGAAAACACATGCGAATGGTGGAATAAATGAATGATTGTTTTACTGAGCTGGCAGAGACATGATCAGCCGCCTCCTGTGCTTGTTATGCTGTGTAATTCTATGATTCCCCACGGAAGCATAAGGGTTGCTACTGTGAACTCATTGTCCTACTGTTAAAGATGGAGAGAACGTTCGCTAGGGTTCTTCTTTCTGATCAGTAATCAATAACTCCTTGTCGATGCAAGAAGGTGAAGGGATATTGTAGGAAGTTGCCAATTCAAGGGGGGGAAGGGCCTTCACGAGTGGGAGAAGGAAGATCCGAGTAAGAGTTGACATTTTCAGTAATAGGGCATTGTGGGCACATGGTGCATTTTTGGTGAATTGGTCCTGTAGTTTATTCATAATCTCAACCGTAATAGCAAAAAATATTCCCTCCCTATACACCTGTATTCCTCATGCAGATAGCCTGAAGGCCCTCCGCTTCTTCCTGTCCCGCAGGCCCAACCAATCCCCCTCCACCGACACCCTCATCCGCCAAGCCGAACTCGTCCTCACCCTCAACAACTTCTCTTTCGATTCATCCCACTTCCTACAGACAAGGGGGGTGGCCATGGGTACCCGCATGGGCCCAAGCTATGCCTGCCTCTTTGTAGGTTACGTGGAACAGTCCCTCTTCTGCACCTACACAGGCCCCACACCTCACCTCTTCCTCCGTTACAATGATGACTGTATCGGCGCCACCTCTTACTCCCCAGAGGAGCTCGAACAGTTCATCCACTTTACCAACACCTTCCACCCCAACCTCAAGTTCACCTGGGCCATCTCCAACACATCCCTCACCTTCCTGGACCTCTCAGTCTCCATCTCAGGTAACCAGCTAGAAACTGATGTCCATTTTAAGCCCACTGACTCCCACAGCTACCTAGAATATACCTCCTCCCACCCACCCTCCTGCAAACATTCCATCACCTATTCCCAATTCCTGCGCGTCCGCCGCATCTGCTCCCAGGATAAGGCATTCCACTCCCGCACATCCCAGATGTCCACGTTCTTCCAGGACCGCAACTTTCCCCCCACAGTGGTCGAGAATGCTCTTCACCGCGTCTCCCGCATTTCACGCAACGCATCCCTCACACCCCGCCCCCGCCACAACCGCCCCCAGAGGATCCCCCTCGTTCTCACACACCACCCCACCAACCTCCGGATACAATGTATCATCCTACAATTCGACCCCACCACCCAAGACATTTTTCCATCCCCACCCTTGTCTGCCTTCCGGAGAGACCACTCTCTCCGCGACTCCCTTGTCCGCTCCACACTCCCCTCCAACCCCACCACACCCGGCACCTTCCCCTGCAACCACAGGAAGTGCTACACTTGCCCCCACACCTCCTCGCTCACCCCCATCCCAGGCCCCAAGATGACCTTCCATATCAAGCAGCTGCTCACCTGCACATCTGCCAATGTGGTATATTGTATTAATTGCACCCGGTGTGGCTTCCTCTACATTGGGGAAACCAGGCAGAGGCTTGGGGACCGCTTTGCAGAACACCTCTGCTCGGTTCGCAACAAACAACTGCACCTCCCAGTCGCAAACCATTTCAACTCGTTCCTCAGACCACATGTCCACCATGGGCCTCCTGCAGTGCCACAATGATGCCACCCGAAGGTTGCAGGAACAGCAACTCATATTCCACTTGGGAACCCTGCAGCCCAATGGTATCAATGTGGACTTCACAAGCTTCAAAATCTCCCCTTCCCCCACTGCATCCCAAAACCAGCCCAGTTCTTCCCCTCCCCACACTGCATCACAAAACCAGCCCAGCTCATCCCCTCCCCCCACTGCATCCCAAAACTAGCCCAGCCTGTCTCTGCTTCCCTAACCTGTTCTTCCTCTCACCCATCCCTTCCTCCCACCTCAAGCCGGACCTCCATTTCCTACCTACCACCTCATCCCGCCTCCTTGACCTGTCCATCTTCCCTGGACTGACCTATCCCCTCCCTACCTCCCCACCTATACTCTCCTCTCTACCTATCTTGTTTTCTCTCCATCTTTGGTCCGCCTCCCCCTCTCTCCCTATTTATTCCAGCTCCCTCTCCCCATCCCCCTCTCTGATGAAGGGCCTAGGCCCGAAACATCAGCTTTTGTGCTCCTGAGATGCTGCTTGGCCTGCTGTGTTCATCCAGCTCCACACTTTGTTATCATCTTCTCTCCAGAGTAGGCTACTTTATTGCGCCTCCTACTGGTCAGTTATAGAGCAGCAACAATAACCAGGAAGCTAGGTACCAGCCCACCTTCTAACCTGAGAATGAACATAACGTAGGGGAAGGGGCTCATTGACGAGGAAAGAAAATAAAAAACAGCATTTATGAGCTGTTCATGGTTTGGGTTTGTTTTAGGACTTACAAGCTCAAGATCGTGCTCACCGAATCGGACAGCAAAATGAAGTGCGTGTGCTACGCCTGTGCACTGTGAACAGTGTGGAAGAGAAAATCTTAGCAGCAGCTAAATATAAGCTTAATGTTGATCAGAAGGTCATCCAGGCTGGGATGTTCGATCAGAAGTCCTCCAGCCATGAGAGACGGGCATTTCTTCAGGCTATCCTAGAACATGAGGAGCAGGACGAAGTGAGTATTAAATGAAACCCTGCCTTATCTGAGCCAATGTGTAACATCCTGTGCCTTTTAAATGTGTACAGACCCACATACAATATAATATAGCATAAAGCATGCAAATATTCCATACAGCATGCAGATATTCCACATGATGTCTAAATATTCCATTTAATGTGATATTGTTTCATATAGAGCCTTGCACTCTGCTATTGGGCTGTCAGAAAATTTTGGGAAACAATGCACTGTGGCAGTTCTGTGTTGGGCTGATGTGATGGGTAGGAAGGAGCTGCTGCAGATGAAGAAGAGCTCATGCAATGCCTGAGAACGAGCCTGAAAAGATTCAGGATATATAGCAGATTTGGGAAGGTGTGACAAATTCTCAGTTTGTGGATGTCAAGAATCTTAGCATCATAGCCCCAGCCTGTAACCCTGTTTAAATTGCATGATCTGAATCAAACATGCAAGCAGCTACGTCCTGACTTGCTCATAAAGCAAGTAAGAAAATTCTAGAATAGTGTTTAATAGCACTCATGGAATCATAGAAATTTACAGCACAGAAGGAGGCCACTTGGCCTGTTGTGCCTGTGCTGGCTCTTTGAAACAGAGTTGTACTTAATTCTACAACTCTGATTTTTATCCGTAACACTGCAACTTTCTCATTCTCAAGTACTTGTCCAACTCCATTTTCAAATAATTTATGGAATCACTGTCCAACACATTTTCAGATAGATTGTTTGAGATTCCGACTAGTATGAAAAAAACTCCTCTTCTCCCATCTAGATCTTTGGCCAAAACTTTTATACCTTTAATTCACTTGTGTTTGATCTACTGATAGAAAAATTAGTTTTCCTTTATTTTATCAGAATCTATTCATCGATTTGAAACTCAAAATGTCACATCTTGGCTTCTGTATTCTAACATTTCTAACTTTTTAAATTCCCACAAATTTTTGACCACCCAACCTCCATTTCTAGTTCTCCCTCCTCTTTCAAATCTTATTACCCTCTGTTCAAAAAATAAATCCTTGACCCCTCTGTCTTTGCAAACCACTGCATCTCTCTGCTGTACACATTTCTCACACCTGTTATGATTCCTAAATGTATGCTCATTTTTCCTGGAACTTCACGTTTGAATTCTTTCTATCAGGTTTCCACCTGATCACAGTTCCAAAATAACTTTGATGAAAATCATAAATGACATCCTATATGATTGTAATAAAGATAAACTCCTCATCTTTCTCATCTGTCTGCAACCTTTGACATAGTTGACCACATCATCCTCCAATGTCTCTCTACTCTTGCCCCACTGAATTGAATTGCATCTTCTCAATTTCATTTTTACTCATCCAGTTGTAGCCAGAGAATCCCTTTTCATTTTCCACGTAGTTATCTCTGGATTTCCCCCATCAAGGTCTGCATTTCAAAGTTGCTCATCTGCACCTTATCAGGGCAGTTAGGGATGGGTAACACATGCTGGCCTAACCTGTGAAACCAACATCCCATTCACGAAGGAATATTTTTAAAAAATCCTTGAACCCCGTCCTATTTCTCACCTACGTGCTTCCACGTGCCAGCACCATCCAAAAGCAAAGCTTTCACTTGTACACTGTCAACATCCAGCTTTACCTCACCACCATCTCTTTCAACTCTTGCAACAAGATCTGGATAATATTCAGGCTTGGGATGACAAGTGGCAAGTGACATTCGTGCTACACAAATGCCAGGCTATGTCCATCACCAATAAGAGACAATTTAACCACTGTCCCTTGACATTCAATGGTGTTACCATCACTGAATCCCCCACTATCAACATCCTGGGGGTTACCATTGACCAGAAACTCAACTGAACTCACCACATTAACACTGTGGCTACAAGAGCAGGCCAGAAGCTGGGAATACTGTGGAGAGTAACTCATCTACTGACTCCTCAAAGCCTGTCCACCATTTACAAGGCACAAGTCAGGAGTGTGATGTGATACTCCCCACTTGCCTGGATGAGTGCAGCTCCAACAACTCTCAAGAAGCTTGACACCATCCAGGACAAAGCAACCCACTTGATTGGCACCACATCCACAAACATTCACTCCCTCCACCACTGACGCTCAGTAACAGCAGTGTGTATTATCTACAAGATGCTCTGCAGAAATTCATCAAAGAGCCTCAGACAGCACCTTCCAAACCCACAACCACTTCCATCTAGAAGGACAAGGGCAGCAGATACGTGGGAACACCACCACCTGCAAGTTCCCTCCAAGTTCACTTCCAAGTCACTCACCATCCTGACTTGGAAATGTATTGCCGTTCCTTCACTGTCACTCGGTCAAAATCCTGGAATCCCCTCCCTAATAGCATTGTGGGTCAACCCACAGCAGGAAGAATGCAGTGGTTCAAGAAGGCAACTCGCCACCATCATCTCAAGGGCAACTAGGGATGGACAAGAAATGCTGGCCAGCCAGCAACGCTCACATCCCACAAAATGAGTAGAAAAAGAAACTCCTCCTCTGTTATTAAATTATCAGCACATCATACTGGATGAGCTGAAGTTTCTTCCAATAAAATTTAGGGAAGACTGAAGCTATTGTCTTTGGTTCCAGCTGCAAACAGGAAAAAACCCTAGCCACTGATGCCATTCCTGTCTCTAACAGCACCAAGATTGAGTAATCTGTCATATTTGACTCCCAGTTAAGCTTCTAACCACACATTCTGCCATCATTTCCACATCATTGCATCTCCCAATGCTACCTTCACCTCAAATTATTAACTCTTGGAACATTCATCATTGTCATTGTTACCTTTTTAGATTTGTCTCCTCAAATACATTGCTGAGCAACTTTGATGTTGTAACATTGAGTAAACTTGATGTCATCTAAAAAGCCTATGAGTCTGAACTCACACCAGGTCCTGTTCGCCTCTGTGCTCACTGTCCTGCAATAATTCATGGTCGAGCAAAGTCTTGATTTTAAAATTCATATGATTGTTTTCAAATTCCTTCTCTCCCTATCTCTGTAATCTCCTCCGTCTCCTTAACTCTTTGAGATATGTGGTCCTCTGGTACTTTAGTATTCCCAATTTTAATTTGTGTCTGTGCCTTGAGCTGCATATCTCTAAGCTCCAGAATTCTCAGGGGACACCTCTCTGTCTTCTACATCGCTTTCTACCATTAAGATACTTCTTAAGACCTAGCTCTTTGACCAAGCTTATGGATGCTTGTCCTAATATCTGCTTATGTGGCTCCAATTTTGTTTGACACTCCTGTGAAGCACCTGGGAACTTTTTATTATAATAAAAGCACTACGTAAATACAAGTTGTTGTTGTCATTGTTGTAGCTGCACACCTGCACTTTACAAAATTGTGCTAGTTTTAGTGTACTCGTGGGAGCCTGAGCTCAGAATTATAATTCCATTACAGTTAATGCTGACTTTGGACATGCGTAAATGTTACATCTAATCTAGTGGGAGCACCAAGGAGATCGGACATGACCCAGCTGCAGAAACATTGTTACTCATTGAGCTGCAAAATAACTTAGAGCCTTCATAAAAGGAAACCAAGTATTATCTTTGTGAGCTTATTATAGAATAGTGTTGTTCATTCTGTGTACTAGCTTACATCTCCTTAGCTGGGTAATGGGTGGTCTTGTCAGTCATAATTTCTTAATTGGCAAAATAAACAAACGGATTAACAGAAACCTTACTGTAGCTACCAAGGCTACAGGCTGTGATTTAACACCACAGTCCTTCCTGAGTTACAGCTATTTTGTCCTGGTTTCTGCTCCAGATCATTATTCAGCAACATCTGCTGGATGTGTATGTGTGTTTACATGTGCTGTCATCCTCTTGTTTGCCCTTCTTTATCTATGGAACCTTCTCCAGCCCTACAGCCCCTCTGCGATCTCTGTACTTCTCCGATCCCTTCACCATAGATGGCTGTGCCTAGAATTCTGCAATTTCTCCCAAGAACCTTTCTCTCTCCTCATTTAAGAGGACCTTAGAAACAAACCTCTTTGACCTAGCTTTGGTCACCTGTGCTCATGTTTCCTTTTGTGCCTTGGTGTCAAATTGTGCCTGATAACACTCCTATGAAGTGACTCGGGATTTTTTACCTTATTAAAGCTGTTATTTAAATGCTGTTGTTTTTTTTGTAAATGAATGAGTGTGGGACAGCAAGGGTGGAAATACAGTGAGGATCAAGTTTGCCTGTGAAGCCTGCTGACATTCGCAGTATAGGCATACCCATGAAGATTGGTTGTGGGTGGCAAACAGCAGAAGAGAGGAAAGACATCAGTATTGAAGCAACACAGGAGCAATAATCAGCTCCTCAACCGTCCTCTGTCACTTTAATTAGATCATGGTTGCTTTGTGCCTTAACTATACCCACTCACCTCGGTTCCATGATCCTTAACCCTTATCTGACAAAAGAAAACTATTAAAGTAGAATTTTTCTCTTGAACTATTAAAGTAGAATTTTCTCTTGATCCATAGTCCCAACATTGTTTTGGAGGACAGCGTACCAGATTTCCACTTTACTTTGTGTGAAGAATTGCTTCTTGCCGTTACCACTGACAGACTAGCTCGAATTTTACAATTATGCTCCCTTGTTGGGGATTATCCAACTAGTAGAAATAGTTTCTATCTGCTAGGTCATGCCTTTAATTATCTTAAGACATCTTGATTATATCATACTTTAATCTTCTATATTTGAGACTGTCTGTGTCAGCAACAAGACCTTTATCAGAATAACAAGATTGGTCTGAAACTTAGGATGGACTTGACGAACTGTGGGGAGGTTGCTCTGAGGTCTTAAAGCATTATTTTGGATGTTTACCCAGCTCAGTTGTACTTACCTTATATCTGATCAATAGCCATGGTCTTTGGGGAAAAAATGGCTGTTTTTATACCCTCTTTGGCTGTATAGAGACAGTCCTCAATCATGCCTGAGAATGTGACATGAAAGGTCTACATGTGAGAAGAAAGCAAGCAACAATGAACAGACTGATTTTTCTGCCACTGTCCTTGCACAGTTACAGTTGTTTATGTCATTTGACAATAGGAGTGTTGGCCATCAATGGCAGCCAGTTCAGAATAATCACCTGTACCTTCTGAAGCCAACCTCAAAGCATTTGACGACCTTGGGCTGAACATCACAATATAGATGTAAAACCAAGATGAAATACAGTGGGCTTGTAAAGAATAAAAGATAGTTCTCAGAGAGTTTATTTCAAATGAAATGAAGCCTTTGCCTGAATTTTAGACAAGCAGCCTGCATTTCTATAGAATTAATCCATTGCATATACAGCATTCATGGACAGCGCTTTCACCTCTGACTCAGAACGCCATTCTTTCAAGATCAATTCCAGTAACTGGAACAAAAAAAACAGCCAAACACTCTCAGCATCCTCCAAATCTCAACCACAGAGAATGAGATGAGTAGCAGGTGCTTAGGAGAGCCACCATTTGCATGTTTTCCTCTAAGCCATGAGCCTTCCTTACTTGGAAATATACGTCACTGTTTCTGCACTGTCATTAGGTCAAATTCCTGGAACTCCATCATGAACACCACTGTGGGTATACCTGCACCACATTTCAAGAAGGCAGCTTACCAGCAAGAACAACTAGAGCTGGACAACAAATGTTGGCCCTGGCCTTACCAGCCACACTCCTGTTCAATGAAGGAATTAAAAAGACCACTCTGAGTGCAGCACTTTAGGAGGCCCCCATTTTCCCCTTTAGGTGTGCTTAATAAATAATTCCATGCCATGGTTTTGAACCAATGTTATTAAAATAGATTAATTGGTCATTACTACACTGATGTTTGTGGGTTCTTGCTGTGTGCAAGTTGGCTACCACATTTCCGAAATTAAAACAGTAACTACGCTTCAAAAGTGGCTGTAAAGCCCTTTAAGGCATCCTGAGATAATAAAAGATGCTATATGAATACAAGCTCTTTCTTAAGGTGCATAATCAGACAAAAACATTGACAATGAGTCAGAAGAGCATTAGAACAGTCGGACAAATGCTTGGTCAAAGTTACCATCCTTTGCATCAACCCTGCTGCATATTTAGAGCATTTTCTGCTTTTATCTCATAAACTCAGTGATGATCCATTTCATTCACATAAAATAGTTGACCCTTCACTGTCAAATGGACCGAAATCCCACCTCATCATTCAACTGCATCTCCAACAGGTGTTGTCTAATCAACTGCTGGGACACAAACCTCCATCAAGGAGATGCTGGAACATGATCTGAAAAATACTGCGGGTACAGTAATGTAGTATTTATTGTACTGTACAAGTAATCCAGAGTTCTGGCTTAATGAACTAGAGGCATTAGTTCAAATCCCTCAAGGCAGTTAGGGAATGTAAATGTAGGATGGAATTCAAATCTAATAGCCATAATGCTGAATATTAAACTACTAAATATCATTAGAACCCATCTCATTCACTAATCTCCTTTAGGGAAGGAATCTTCTTTAACCATTCCTGCCTATGTATGGCTCCAGACCCACAGCAATGTAATTGACTGTGAATAACCCTCTGAATTGCCCTATCAAGCTATTCAGCTGCTTTCAAGAAGGTGGCTCACAACCCCTTTCTCAAAGGAATTTAGGGATGAACAATAAATTGTGGCCTTGCCAGTAACTACCACATGCTGTGGATAAATTAAAAAGAAAACTCCCTCCTCCTTGACCAGAAGTTACCACAGAATTCCACTGGCCTTGTCTATAACTGGGGTGACTTCTAATAAAAAATATTTTTTTGTCTCAACTTTTCCATGTAATCAGTGGTGACTAATAAATGAAGTAATGGGATATTTGTTTGTTGTTTTTTTTCCCCAATTAACATAGTCTGAGGTTGTGGCAGCGGAGGTGAAAGGATCGGAAGGACATACTGTAAGTAGACTAGTTTGTAGTCCGACCTGCATCTGCACATCATCTTATTCTCAGGCTGTGCCAGAGGGCTCCTCTTGTTTCAGGTCTTTGGCAAAATGTTGCAAAACTTTATGCACGCATCATGTTATAAAATAGCAGGAAAAATGTTTTCTGCTGATGTGAACACTTTTGCCAAAAGATTTTTCTCAAGTGTTGAGTGAGAGACACTGGAGCCTCCTGTCACAGAGGGGGCCTGTTTACGGATTAATTTACATTTACTTTTGGATTTAAGTTGGGAAAACTGCAGAAAATTCTGCACATCCCACACTCACCAACCTTTCCTTACTCAAGAAATAGCGGACTTTAAAGAGTAAGGGAGATGAGGAGACTTTTTTTTAAATACAGTAGCTGTTAAAATCTGAAATGTACTGCCTGTAAAGGTGGTGGAAATAGATTCAGTGGTAACTTTCAAAAGGAAATTTGATACATACCTTGAAAAGGTCAAAGTACTGCAAGGTTCTGGGGAAAGAGCAGGAGTTTAGGACCAATTGGATATATGAATGTAAGAAATAGGAGCAGGAGTAGGCCATTTGGCTCCCCAGGCCTGCTCTCTATTCAATATAATTATGGCTGATCTTCTAGTTCAGCTGCACCTTCCCGCACTATCCCCATATCCCTTGACTCCCTAGAATCCAAAAATCTCTCAATATTTGACTTAAATGTACTCAATGATTGAGCTCTCTGGTAGAGAAATGAAATAATCCACGACCCTTTGGGTTAAGAAATTTCTCCTCATCTCAGTCCTAATTAGCCAACCTCTTATCTCTGAGATTGTAACCCATAGATATGAAACCAGCCAGGGGAAGCATTTTCCTAATAACTACCTTGTCAAGCCCCTTATATATGTTTCCATAGACTCACCTCCCATTCTTCTGAACTCTAGGGACTATCAGCCTTTTTTACTCAATGTCGAACTCATCAGCAGTTTCCTCACCCCAGGAATTAGTCTAATGAATTTTTGTTGCACTTCCTCAAAGGCAAGTATATTCTTCCTCTTGAAAGGAAATCGAACTGCACACTTTTCTCCAGGTACGGTCTCACCAGAGCCCTATAATTACAAGAAAACTTCTTTACTCTAATACTCAAATTCCTTTGTAATAAAGGTTAGCACATTGTTTGTTTTTTTCAGATGACTGCTGAACATGAGCTAGCACAAGCATGATGAGCTGAATAGACTCCTTCTGTGCTGTAAGATTTTAAGAAAGCTTCTGTGTTTTTGATTCAAGCTGACCTCTACTGAACTATTAGACACTAGGCCAATAGCTTCCGGTGGGAGTATTCCTGGCATTAGGTGCAAGAGTTGGAGATTTGCCTTCATGGACAGGAGACAATCCCACCTCCTCATTTGTACCTTGCCAGCAGAGGCCTTTTCTGTCAGCTTTGGAAATCGTTGCAGGACAAACTGGCAGACGTGATAACGGATAATATATAACTAAAGAAACAAAGAGAGGTTGTTTAAAAGCATGCAGTGATGTTAAATGGAACTGGTGGCCTTGCTGGGAGGCAGATATGTCACAGGAGATGATTAGATATAATTCCTTGTCCGCAGCACATTTACGTTTTGAAATCACTAAACCCCTGCCTGTGGTCTCAAGCTGTCAATTAGCCACAGTTATACTGAGATCTTCCAAGGACAGGACCTTGGGCATTAGCCACCTATTGCAATTGATGGTAGCATTCTTGTTTCTGTGGAGTGAGGATGTTCCCAGACAAGGTCTCAGTCCTGTCCTGCCTCCTCAACTATCTCATCACCAAATAAGGTGTGGGAATAATGGGGAGAAATTGCAGGGCATATAAGAAGTACCAAAAAAATTTATTCTTTTTTTCTTACTTTTTATATTTGATCCTTTGCTACATAATTGCATGCCACTGTGTTAAGTGATATTTTGGAATAAGGGAAAATAAACAGACTTAAGGAGTATACCCCATCCTCATTATAAAGTTCCCAGTTATAATACCCCCCTTGTTACACCCTCCTATTAACCTCTTAATTATAACCCTCTCTATCAGACACCCCCAGTAAAAGGCTCCCAGTCATAATGCTTTCTTTGTTCCTCACCCCATCCTCGGTACAAGACTGTCAGTTTTAACCTGCTCTGTTGCATACCTCACCCTCAGTATAAACCTCTTTGTTGTAACCCTTACTGTTAAACCCTCCATTTCAATTCAAGCTGCCATTTTTTATAAAGTTGTTGTGTTATGTAGTAGCCACTGTTCCTGGGCACTGAGTTTCAGCTCCTTATAATAGTGTGGAATGTAATCCCTAAAGTTGTAAGTAGTGTAATTTGGAAGCTCATTGTGTCATTTGTAAAGCTTAATGTGAATCGAGACCAAAAATGAGAATCCGAAATCAACCTTGTGTGGAATGTTTGCTTTGTGATACCAGCTTCATGTGAATGTCACAATCACAGTTTTCGAAGCATTTGTTCTGCATGATGCCATGTTGCCCTCTTTCATGTATGAAAAATCATATCAGGGTGAGAGAATGATGGTTTGCTTTATTTCTTTAATCTGTAACCTTCTGCATTGTATGGAATTGAGTCTCCAAGAGACTGCATGAGCGAATGCAAGCATTTCCTCCACTGGTTGGTTGTAAGGTTGCAATCGGAAGCATCGAATGCCTTTGATTTATTGAATAGATATTTGCTTTGTCCTGCCTATCATTGAATTCAGAACCTCATAGTGATTAGCCACTTGGACCATATTGCAGTTGGCACTGACTTTTAGTTCTTGACCCGTTGTTTGGAATGGTAACATTGGTTACTCACAAAGTCTGATTAAATATGCTGTGCCCATTTTTCTAAAAATGGAAAGAATTTGGATTCAAGTAGTGATATGCCAGTTTTAAATGTTATTCCCTGTTTTTCACTTTGTCCCATGTACGTGTTATGCACGGTTTCTTGATAGGTGGTTTTTGACAGCCTGATGCTTCTCACTGAGCTTAAAACCAAATGGCTCATCCTTGACTCTGCATCACCTGGGGGTTCACAATGGGATGTGGGCTATCAAGCTCTCAACCAGCATTTGAGAATTCTCTGGTTTGTGCATTGTATTTCCTTCCCCTACCAACAGTCTTCTGAAGAGCAACAACAATTAAAAGCAGAACCATTTAGAATATTCATCTTGCAGAGGCAATTTGTTGGATTGTATCTCAGCCCACTGAATCCTCCATCACAACCTTTAACCTGCTTATCTGTTTGCTTACAGGAAGAAGATGAGGTTCCTGATGATGAGACGGTGAATCAAATGATAGCCAGACATGAAGAGGAATTCGACCTCTTCATGGTACGTAGTGACAAATGCGCTGACAATACGTTTTCCACTTAAAACTGCAACATTGTCTTTTTTTCCCTGATTTCTGTCTACTCTTCTATATTGTAGACGCAGACTCCTGTTGATGTACAGTTTCCAATGGCCTTTACGCCCGCCAAGTTAATAGATCAAGTAGTCTTCATGAATGAACCTAAACCATGTTAGCCATGTATTCAGTGCCGGAATTCGTCGTAGCTGGCCCAATATGTGGCCAATGTCAATGGATACATTTTCATTTGTGAGCTTCTGAGAGGTGATATAAGAAACCCTAACTGTTTAAATCTCCACCACCCAAATCCACGGGACTGAGTCCCTACTCTACTACTAGCCAAACTGAAATGAACTGACTCTGTACAGAAGCTAGGACCTTCAGATCCACGTGATTTGGTCCTTTAGTAGTTTCTGTCTTTATTTGCTGGATCACAAGGTATTGTCACCATGGCTTGGGAGTATTATTCTTACCTCTAAATCAGAGACTCAGTGAGTTCAAATCCCAATCCATAAATCTGAGTTCAAAAATCTCAGCTGGTACTTCTGTGCAGTACTCTGTATGCTACACTGTTGGAGGTGCTGTTTCTCAGCTGAGCCATTAAACTAAGAACAACTCTGATGAGTGTTAGCTCTCAAAGCACCATTCAAAGAATGGTAGGGGTAGTTCTTTCCATTGTGTAACCCTCAAACAACATCACTAAAACAGATGCTTTGTTTGTTATCACAGTGATGCTTGTGAGACTTTACCTTGTGCAACTTATGTGTATTTCATTGGCTGCAAAGAGCTTTGAGATCTCAAGCACATGAAGGGTATTTTAAAATATATGTTCATCCAGTATTTTGGTGGGAAGGTCTGAGCTTTTTCTTCAACATGGGAGCCCCTCATGCTGCTACACAGTCTTAGCAGATGTCCCTCAGCAGCAGGAGAAATCCCAAAGGAGTGGGAAGCAGGTTGATGAGTTTACTGGTCCTGCTGGAGTATTAGGCAGACTAGTGTGTGATTGAGCAGGCACTGGAGGTCCCACTCAATTGTTAGCTTAAAAAGAGAAAGGCGACGTAAGCATGGGAAACCTTACACATTATCTCTTTCTTGCTCGGTTTAGCGAATGGATTTGGACCGCCGTCGCGAAGAGGCTAGAAACCCAAAACGGAAACCACGATTAATGGAGGAAGATGAGCTTCCAAACTGGATCCTGAAAGATGATGCTGAGGTGGAGAGACTGACATGTGAGGAGGAAGAGGAAAAGATGTTTGGCCGAGGCTCACGGCAGCGCAAGGAGGTGGACTACAGTGACTCTTTAACCGAGAAACAGTGGCTCAAGGTAGGAGTGTGAGTGCGTGGGAATGCAGCCCAATAATTGGGTGTTTTTACACATAACCTACACAGGCCAAACACACCACTATCTCGCAAGGGGATAAAGCCTTGTATAGACTGTGGACATCACTGGCAAGGCTAGTATTTTCTGTCTATTCTGGTTGAATGGCCTGTCTTGCTAGGCTATTTCAGAGATCACATTGCTGTTTTCTGGGGTCACATGTAGGCCACACAAGGTAAGGTCAGCTGACTTCCTCTACACCAGAAGACCCAGCTTCAAGTCCCACCTGTGCTGGAGATTTCACACAACATGTCCAAAATAGGCTGATTCAAAGTTTTGCATCTATTTAGTCAGAGAAGGAGTTGGTGGTTATGTTTAATAACATCAGGCAGGAATGAGTTAACAACTGCGCATATTGTTGAATTGCATAATAGAAACAGCCCATCTGGAAATCCCTCATCTATCCCATCACACCAGGATTGTACATACACCTACATACCACAGGTCCACTGGCTGAATAAGGTACCAAAAAGGACGGGTTTCATTGTGATCGCTTTCTCTTCCAACAGGCCATAGAAGAGGGCAACCTTGAGGAGATTGAAGAAGAGGTTCGTCAGAAAAAAGCCCGCAAACGAAAGAGAGACGTCGACCCACCCTTGGTCATGGCAACCACTAGCACACGCAGCAGCCGGGACAAGGATGAAGATGAGAAGAAGAAAAAAAAGCGTGGGCGGCCGCCAGCAGAAAAACTATCACCAAACCCCCCAAACCTCACCAAAAAAATGAAGAAGACAGTAGATGCAGTGATCAAATACAAGGACAGGTTAGTGAAAGAATTACCAAGGGTTAGTGAGAGGGCCACTTGGAGATAAGATGGTCACTGGGTCAAAATCTTGAAACTCCCTACCGACAGCACTGTTGGTGTATCTGCACCCCAAGGAATGCAGCTTTTCAAGAAAGCAGCTTACCACCACCTTCACAAAGGCAATTTAGAAATGGGCATCAAGTGTTGACCAGTGATTCCTACAACCCACGAATGATATGAAAAATGGACAGGGCAAGTAGGAACAAGGAACCTGTTGCCTTTTCTGCCTTTTTAACCAAGGTGGCCCTGAGATCATATTGTAGGTAGTATACCAACTGTTGCCCTGGGTCATTTGAAAGAAATAAACATTCCAGGGATGGAGCTTGAGATCTGCCATTCTGTACAGCTTGGCACCACATTTTTTTTCCCATCCTAGAATTCAGAGTTTCAAGATAATTTACAAAAGAACCAGTGGTTAGCTAGACGGATTTTTAACAGCATATTGTCATGGTCTGGAAACAAATTCAGCAATAATTTTCAAAAGAGAGTTGAATAAATACTTGAATGGCAGAAAATTGCAGGCTTATGGAGAAACAAAAAGGGGAATTGGATCAGCTGGATATGTCTTTCAAAGAGCTGTCACAGTTACAATGGATTAAATGCCCTATCTAAAAGCTGCAGGATTCTGTGATTCTATTTTGCATCATATCTTCTCAAAGCTGAAGATTAAGATTCTGAAATCTGTAATTAGCAGAGATATTAAAACAAGAGTCAGCATGTTAACTGCTAAAGCTGGTTATCTTGTGTTTTATTGAGAGTGAAATGGTAGTGTTATGCCACTAAGATTATGTAGCATCAGCAGACAACAGCAATTTATATCTTGCACATTACTCCTTCAGTGTAGCGAACAGCTGGTAATCGACATTTTTCTTGTTTTAAAGCAGTACTGGCCGACAGCTGAGTGAAGTCTTCATTCAACTTCCATCACGCAAGGAGCTTCCAGAGTACTATGAACTCATCCGCAAACCTGTCGACTTCCGGAAGATAAAGGTACACTTGCTCCCAGTACTGTGTCTACAGAGTTTAAACATGTGCAAGGGGTATAATGGTAGTGTCACTGGACTAGTAATCCAGAGTTCCAGGCTAATGTTCTGAGAATGTGGATTTGCATCACAGCATGGAAGATGGTGAAATTTGAATTCAATAACAAAAGATAATCTGAAATAAAGAGCTAGTTCAGTGGTGACTATGTAACCACTGTCGACTGTCATAAAAACCCATCCAGTTCACTAATGTCATTCAGGAAAGGAAATCTGCCATCCTCACCTAAGCCAACATGTGACTCCAGACCATCAGCAATGTGGTTCACTCTCAAATGCCCTCTGAACAATAAGGGATTGACAAAAATTGCTGGCTTAGTCATTGATACTCATATCCTATGAATGAATCACTTTTAAAATCTGTCATTATAACTTGCAACATGGAATATTCTAGGGTTTTAAAAAAATACCCTTCTGTCCATCACCCATCCTTTCATAGATGGCAGTAGCAGTCTGTAGCAATGCTACACATAAAGCAGCATATGAAGCAGCCAGGTTAAGGAATAGTAGGTGAAAGTATTAAATGGTACTTGCACAGGCCAATAGTTCATGCCCCAATTTGATGGCATGTGACATGTTCCAATAATCGATGCTCCAATGTGATGGTCCATGGCCACAGTCCGACAGTCCATGCCTCAACAGGTGATATATGGCACAAATCAATATATCCCTTTGCCCCAGTCTGATGATGTGGCACAGCCCAAATGCCAATGCCCTGATATGATGATATATTGCACAGTTCAGTAGTTCCCTGCTCCCCAGTCTGTTGGTACATGGCACAGTCTAATAGACTATGCCCAGTCTGATGATATGCAGTCCAGTATACTGGTTCCCTATATCACAATGTATAGGTACTTGAGCTGTTCAGTAGTGTCAGACACAGTATGTGCCACGGATCCCTTATTGCTTTCCTTCATTACCATGACCTTGGTTGAAGTTTCTGTCCTGTTGCACTGAGAATCATTCAACACTTGGTTGATGGGAAGTGTGCTGTTTAGAAAATCACTGACCCTGTCAGCTCTTCCTTCCTTAGTGTGTATTTGGAGCATTTCATTTCTTCAAACTGATCCATGCGTCTCAGAGAGCAGATGATCAGAAAACACCAACCAACTTCTATGTTATAAACCATTTTAAGTAACACAAAGCACTAATTAGGATCACTGCACATTCCTGGAAAAATGGTTTAGCTTTGTAAAACTCGTGCTGGTAAATGAGCTGTTACCTTTCTCTTGGTAGGAACGGATCCGTAATCACAAGTACCGTAGCCTCAATGACCTAGAAAGAGATGTGATGTTGCTGTGTCAGAATGCACAGGCCTACAACTTGGAGGGATCACTGGTGGGTAACTGAAATATTTTGGAATCATATAATCATACAATGCAAAAGAAGGTTGTTGTGTCTGTGCTGGGTTTTTGAAAGAGTCACTTAGTCTTGCTCCCCTCCTGTTTGAGAACATAAGAAGACATTCAAGCCATTCAGCCCACCATCCATTTAGATCATAGCTGATCATTTAACACAACACAACTTTCATATGCTATCTCCAGATCCCTTGATGTAAGTGGGATAAAAGCCAATCACACTTATAATCATAGAGCCATAGAGATGTATAGCATGGAAACAGACCCTTTGGCCCAACTCTGGTTAAGTACTCATTTGAACCTGACTCACCCATAACACCCTCCAGACTTGACAACCTGCAACAATCTCCTGTTTCCCCAAAGCTGGCTGAATCCAACACACAGGGGTTCCAACTTTGGTTGGCATGTCTAAATCTTCATCTCTAGCTCTAAACACACAAGCCAAGGGAAACATGCTGTGTGCATATAAGAATTTTATAAGTTGGAAAGTGGTCGTCTCTCATTCCTTTAAATTCTGGAAAATATAGGCCCAGTTTCTTCAGTCTCTACTCAGAAAAATTACTGCCACGATTGGTCTGGTGAACATCCATTGAATTTGCTGTATGAAAGGTAAATCCTTCCTTAAACCAAAATTTTACATAATATTCCAGCTGTACTCTCATCAAGGCTCTGCACAATTGCAGCAAGTCAACTTTACTTCTCTATTCAAATCCTTTTGCGTTGAAGGCCAACATACCATTGACTGTCCTTCTTCATTGCTGCACCTGTATGCTAGCTTCTAGTCACTCATTAGCAAGAACTCTAATTATTTTAAAAATATTCTGTCTTTGTTTTTTTTTCTACCAAAATGTAGATATCTTCACACTTATTACCATTATATTCCATCTATCATGTTCTTACCCTTTCACTGAGCTTGTCCAAGTCCTCTTGAAGCCCCCTTGCATCTTCCTCACAACTTTTATTCCCACCTAGCTTTCTGTTATCAACAATTTGAAAATAGGATAATTGGTTCTTACATTCAGATCATTTATAAGGATCATGATCAGCTGCAACCCAAGACTGACATTGGTACTAGCCACTAGTATCTACCTGCCATCCTGAGAATTGATCCCTAATTTTACTCTCTGCTTCTGTCTGATAACTAATTCTCAAACAGCTCTGCTAAATTTCTTCCAATCCAATGCGTTCCAATTTTGTTGACTAACCTTCAGTGTGGGATCTTATCAAAAGCCATGTTTATGCTAATGCATACCATATCATCATAACTCACTGCATTTAAAGAAACGTCTTGGGCCCATGCACAACCACGATTTTATTGAGCATTGTCCAAAATATGCTTCTAGTTACTGACTGTCCTGTCACCAGAAATAGTTTTTCCTTTATCTAGCCATGGACAAATCTGTTACATCTCCCCTTAACCTTTTCTCAGGAAAGCAATCCTAATCTCTGTAATCACTTCAACTTAATTAATTTTAATATTTCTCCTCTGCACCTTGTGATGCCCAGAATTGGACACAGTGCTCCAGCTAAGGCGTACTGGTGACATATGACAGTTTAACAGAACTTCCTGGCTTTTCTGCTCTGTGCCTTTGTTTTCTATCATTGTGTAATATTTGTTTGTAATCCAGTAGAGTAGTTTATCCACTTATTGACCTTTTCAGAAATTAGCATTCCTGAGCACTGCAGAGATAGTTAATGAAGACTTTCCATTTGAGCCCAGTAAGACCACAGAATCTGTTAAGCCATCAACAGTTGGCTGCACAAATTACCCTGCCACCACCCATTAAATTTTCTGACTAAAGCTTGTTGAAAATGCCTTCATCAACCCAGAAGGGAAAACCAAAATAAGCTTATCCAACAGGCAGTCTTTTTGACACCAAAGTAGCCTACTGAAGTGTCCTCCTTGCCGGCAACCAAGTTCAAAATCCAAGGAAGTATAATTGAGGATTTTGCAATGAGCAGCTCCTGCAGTCAGAGACCAGTTCTTTGCTATCAGCCACAACTGTGTGGGAGAAACAAACAGTGATTGGAGGAGCAACAAGTGGCATAATGTGATTAGTTTCACTCGCCTGAGCCAGGAATCGCAGTAGTGAGTATACGTACACAGATACTGGGGTGTTCAGGGAGACACTGGCTTTTGGAGAAGAAATGAGTCAGACCACAGGAGCCAGTAAGGCTAGATGTCAGGTGAGCTATTGTTCAAGGGAGGAGAAGACAGAGTTGGAAGCATTATTGAGTTGGCTATCATTCAGAGTGTGGATAAGGAGAATTTGCAGAATGAGAGTCATATAGGCCATTGGGAAAGGGAATAGGAATGAGAACTGAAAGAACTGTGGAAACTGTAAATCAGAAACAAAAACAGAAATTGCTGCAAAAGCTAGCAGGTCTGGCCGCATCTGTGAAGTGAAATCAGAGTTAACATTTCAGATCTGGTGATCCTTCCTTGGAAATGAGTTCAGAACTCAGTTCTGAAGGTTGGGGAATGGCTGTAAGAGACAGGAGGGGTAGATTTGTTTAGATTAGATTAGATTCCCTACAGTGTGGTAACAGGCCCTTCAGCCCAACAAGTCCACACCGCCCCTTGAAGCATCCCACCCAGACCCATCCCCCTGTAACCCACACACCCCTGAACACTACAGGCAATTTAGCATGGCCGATCCACCTAGCCTGCACATCTTCGGACTGTGGGAGGAAACCGGAGCACCCGGAGGAAACTCACACAGACATGGGGAGAATGTGAAAACTCCACACAGGCAGTTGTTTGAGGCTGGAATTCAACCTGGGTCCCTGGCACCAAGAGGCTGCAGTGCTAACCACTGAGAAGTGGAATAAGAATTTGGGAATGAGCGTCCAGCAGCCACAGGAAGTGGAAATTAGTCTGGTGGGCTGGTGGGGGTAAAGGAATCAGAATTGTGTGGGCCATCAGGGATGGGATGCTGGAGTGGCTGGATTGGTAAAGGAATGAGACTAAGCCGAACACACATGGAAAACCTTACAATTATCCCCAGTTTTGTGTAAATTCTGTTGCACCCGGCACAGGTGTATATGCCATCAGAGGTGAACCAAGTGCTTGTTAAACTCAACTTTTTAGCTTGACCCTGGTCCCCACTCAGGTCCCTGGTGATGACAACTTGGGACCTAGTCTGTATCTTTCTCTCAAGCTCAGATTCTTATCCAAAATGGCCATTGGTGTGTACATGGGCAGGTATTGACAGCTGATCACAACAGCTTCAGAATTTATCTGCATGTGCACTGCTGATGTCATCACTGCCCCTTTTTTTTCCCTTCGGAGTTCACTTTCATTGTATAAAGCACTATATTTCTATTTCTCCGATTCCTATAGTCTACAAAAGAATATACTGCATATTGCATCACAAAAACAGATACTTCAGTTGTGTTTAGTACACAGAATATAGCGATACTGCAGCTTGTATTATAAAAATCATGATATAGCCTGACATGCCAGATTATGCATTTTGTTGCTGCTACCATACATGTACAAATGACCTTGCTGCACCTCAGGTTTAAAAGCTATGTCCAACACTCTTTACTGATGCTTTCCCAATTAAAGGACCATATTTGTAACTAGCAGTTGCTACTGCCACTACATTTCTTGGGTAGTGGCTTTAGACTGCACCATTGTATTCCTGTGTTTGTGAATTTGTTGCTATACCTGCTGGTGGTATTCAAATTTAAGCACAGCCAAAATAGGCCAAACAACAAGTTTTTATTAGTCAGCCTGTTGCTTGTCACATTTTTATTATCCCTTTTATCTTGTCTTGATAAGTCATTTAAATTATCAATGTATTGCTTGGAATTGTACGTTTATTACTGTGTTAAAGCTTATCCTTCTGAAATTCGTTCACCCAAACACCATCACCATGCACTCCCCCCTCAGTGGCAGAAAATATAAAATGTGGTACCCTTCATGCAAAAGGGTGGACAACCCAGGTGCAGAACCTCTGTCTGATTGTGTTGCCAATGTACTTGCAGCTAAACACACCCTCTCTCTTGTACTCCTAGATCTATGAGGATTCAATTGTGCTTCAGTCTGTTTTCACCAGCGTACGGCAGAAAATTGAGAAGGAGGAAGATAGTGAAGATGATAGTGAGGATGGAGAGGAGGAGGAGGAGGAAGGATCCGAGTCAGAATGTAAGACTTGTAGGGATCACTGTTTCCACTTTGCCCTGAGAATTCTGTTTTTTAAATTTCTATTCCTAACATTCATGTTAGACTCCCTCATAAAATCTTTCAGGACATAATTTTTCAGTGGAATTTTTTGTGTTAGGGCTGGAATTCTATAACTGCCAAATTTATGTAATTAATGGTCAGGAATGTGTTGCATTCACTTTTTTTGTTAATCATTAACTCATTGTACAGTGGACTTACTAGCATTTTACTTTCTCAAAATCAAAGAATTTTTATGGCGTAGAAGGAGGGTATTTGGCCCATAGCACTGTCTTTTTGAATGAGCAACTTACCTAGTGCCTTCTTCGCATAAACTTGCACATTCTTCCTTTTCAGAATAAAGTCATACTCCTTTTCAAAAGCCTCAATTGAATCTGCTTTCACCATATTCTCAGGCAGTGCATTCCAGATCCTAACTACTTGCTTGAAGTTTTCCTCACATTTGCTTCTGTCCAGTTACTCTGTTAGCCAGGTTTCACTACCTCATCACTGTGGGGAAAGTGCCCTAGCTGCTTTTCACCAGTGAAAGGTCCACAGGGGAAGATGCAGATCGAGATGATGGTCTGTCTAAATAGGGCCTTGATGTGAGGCATATGCTAATACACTGCATCTTACGAAGCAGATAGGGAATGAGCATGCTCTGGATCCAGGGAACATTCTTGAATTAAGGGAACAGATGAGCAAATGTAGCCTAGATTATGAGTTCATAGAATGTTCTCAAGATGGTTTCTTAGAAAATCATGTTCTGAAGCCAACTAAAGCCCGAGCTATTAATAGATCTGGTATTATGCAATATGATAGGGTTAACTAGTAACATCATTGTGATAGCACCCTAGGTAGCAGCAATTATAATATGATTAAATTAGGCTTCACTTACAGAAGGCATTGGTGAGACCAAATCTGGAGTATCATGTAGACAATAACAAACAATATTGTGGACTAATAGTCTCCTTATTTAAGGAAGTAAATGGGCTGTAATGAAAAGAAATGTTGAACAGGCTATGCTTATGTTCACTGGAATTTAAAAGATTATGAAGTGATTTGTTTGGAACATCTAAGATCCTGAGGGGTCCTAATTGAGTGGATGTGGAAAAGGTCTTTTTAGAACTAGGGGACACAGTTTAAAAGTAAGACAAAGATGAGGAGAAATTTCTTCTCAAAGAGGGTCATAATGTTTGGAATTCTCATCCTCCAAAGACTGTAGAAGCAAGCACTGAATATTTTTAAGGCAAAAGTAGATGGATTCTTGATAAGAAAGGGATGAAAAATTATTGGGATAGGCAGGAATCTGAGGTATTCAGATAACCATTATCTTATTGAGTACCAAATGACCTATTTCTACTCCTAATTTGATTGTTAATACACTGGGTCAAGGAAACATACTCTGACTGATTAAATGAATGAATGTATCCAGGGTCAAGCGAACATGTTTGAGTTGACTGAGTAAATTTTGACTCTGCTTACTAAATTAAGAAATAAGGATAGCCAAAGTGATATGAACACCCTGGCTCCAATTACTGTATTGTTACTGGTTATAATGAGTGCAGTTGGACTTGGATTAGGTCCAGCTTTCTGATCCATCTCTCCTTCTCTCTCTCAGCTCGCTCGGTAAAAGTGAAAATTAAACTAGGCCGAAAGGAGAAGAGCCAGGATCGAGTGAAAGGGCGCAAACGTTCCAGTCGTGCCTCTAAATCCAAACCTGTTGTAAGCGATGACGATACAGAGGAGGAAGTGGATGAGGTGGGACCCAGTACCTGAGCCCGTTATTGCAGTATTTACATTGTACAAAGTTGTGTTGATGCCAGTGACACGGGATCTCCAGTATTGGGTGGCCAATAGCCCCCTCCTCCATGTTGACCTCATGCATTCAAAGTTGTAGCTTTTGAGACCTGCAGCTACCTGCCATTTAACTCACCAGCTACAGTTAACAATTTTCTTGTGCTTTTTATATGAACTGCACTGCACCAAGCAATATTAGAAGGACAAAACTATGTGTTCTACCCTCCCCTCACCTCCCTGTTTCCACCCTTGTCCCCGCAGTTACCAGCCTGAGATCTGGAACTCTCATCCTACCTCTGCAACAAGAAGCTGCTGTGTCTCCTTTATCTACAAATCTATTTTTATCAATTTACTCTGGCATGATACTGGCCAGTGTAAATCTCTGGGTGCAACAACTTGATCTTTCTGTTCCCAGGACCAGGGAACAATGAAATTAGCCGGGCTTCGCACTTCTGATCACCATCCCGAAATGCCTACTGGAAACCGCACATATATGAACATTAGGTGAGAATAGGACCAGGCTTGGTTATGACAACCTCATCATGATCAAACAGCTTCTCCAGATACTTGATGAGGCTTGCATATGAAGAACAGGCAATTGGGTAAAGTATCAATAGTAGCCAGTGCCAACAAGAGTAGTTATTCTTCAGGGTGGGAATGGAGGTGTATTGGGAGGAGGAATATCAAGAAATCAAAAGCTATACAATTGGAATTATGTAAATGATCACAATTGTTTGTCTGTATGTTGTCACTAGATATATTAAGTGAATTTCAAATGTGACAAGATTTCAGCTAGAATGCTGCACTGGAAAGAGAAATAAAGGAACTGGGCTGGAATGGAGATGGAACATTAAGTTTTTAGACCATGAGAATTTGAGTAGACTAGATTTATAACCCCTAGAATTAGAAGAGTTAGCAGTGATCTCATTGAAATATATAAAATTTTTAATGGGCTTAACAGGATAGATGCTGGGATGATGTTTCCTCTAGCTGGGGAGTCTGGAAATAGAGGCCATGGTCTCAAGATAAGGGACTGCATTTTAGGACTGAGGTAAAAGCTGTTAATCATTGAAATTCTCTACCCCAGAGAGCTGAGGATGCGCAGTCATTGAGTATGTTCAAGGCAAGGACAGATATTGGGTACTGAGGGATTTAAGAAATATAGGTTAGTGTGGGAAACTGGAGGTGAGGTAGAAGATCAGCCATGATCTTATTGAATGATGGAGCAGGCTGGAGGGGCCAAATGGCCTGCGCCTGCTCCTATTTCTTATATTCTTATTATTTTGTTTGTTCTTGTGCCTTTTCAGGAACGGTCAGGAACTGATAGCGAAGAAGATTAATCTCAGGATAACATTCTGTGTCGGAATCTACACTGGGGCTTTGTCCATCCTTCAGAGAGTGACTGTGCGATGTTCTCATACCTGTATCTGGCTAGCAGTGTAGTTTACGTTTTTAGTACACAATGTAAACTTGTATATTTACAGCTGGAGAGGAGAAGGCATGTAGGATTATCAACTTAGTGTGTGACCATGTTGAAGCCAGTCATGTTCACAGTAGCATTATTGAAATGGAGCTTTTCCAAGCTGGCATTATTTTTGTGCAAAAGCATTAATTATGTCAAGAACACAGCTGCTAACTGCAGGTATCCCACAATCTAATTCCTACCACCCCGCCACCTCCCCTCAAACCAAACCCCTAACTTTTCATCTCCTGCTGAGTTTCCTCACACTGTGTAGATATAACTCGTCTGGTTAATCGTTACATTAACTAAATTAACCAAACAGAGTGGAATCATGGACTGTGACACTAACCTGTGAGTTAACTTATTGCTGGATGGTGCACTGCATTCTGCACAACAAATGACAACTTGAAGTCTGACCAGGGAAAGAACAAAAGCTCGTGATTTTGGGAATACTTGATTTTTCTAGACATTTGTTTCCTTTCTCCGTGCGAACGCAGTCAGTCACATGCAGTCCTTGCCTCATTGTATTGTGACTTGTGTAAGCATTGTGTAGGAGTTCACTCCCATTACTATACTGTATTTTAAACAGGTCAAAACTTCCCTCTTTGCAGATTGCAAGGGAATTTTGTACTGTCATTATCACTGGACTACAATAAAATAATTACTTGACTGTGACTTGTGTGTATGTTTGTCTTTTACTTCAGCAGTAACTTGCATTTATGACAACATTACTATTACTTGAAATAAAAGTGTAGTCACATATAGCTTCCTTCAAGCTCAGGTAACGCTAGCAGCCTGTGACAGTGCAGAAGATTCTAGTGTTCCTAAGATACTTCACAGCAGTCATTATCAAAACTGATTTGAAGTAGGTTTGTAGAGGAAAAATTAAGGAGATCAAAAATTTGGTCAAAGATCTAGATATTAAAGATCATCTTAAAGGAAGAAAAATGCTGGAGAGGTTTCAAAAAGGAATTCCAAAGATTGCAGTTTTGACATCTGAAGGTACTGCTAGACACTGAGCTGTGAAAATCAGCGCTCCTAAGAGGCCAGAATTAGAGGAGCACTGATACCAAAAAGGTTGTAAAATTAGAGGTGGTTATGGAGATAGGGAGAATTGAGACTACAGAAAGAACTAGAACAAATGTAAAAATGTCAAACTCAAGTATTGCTGGATCAGGAACCAGTGTAGGTCAGTTCATCTCAGTCTGACTATAAGGGTAATGAGTGAATGAAAGCTGCAAGTAAAGATATAGGCAAAAGAGTCTTGAATGAGCTTACAGAGTGTGCAAGATGGTAGGTCAGTAAAGAATGCATTGGATAAATTGGGTCTTGAGATAACATCTCTGCAAAGATATTTACAGTTTGCTCTCTCCCTGTCTCTGGAGAATGGTCTCAGCATCCTACACACTCTCCATTTATATTATGTCAATCTCCTTAGGACGCCAATGTCATAGAGACAGAGATTTAGAGCCTTAGGATGGTGAGATGAAAGTGAACGTTGAAAAACTGAAATAAACGCTTGAAATCATTCAACAGATTTAGGCATCATCCATGCAGAAAAGCAAATTTAACATTTCAGGTCAATTATGTTTTATTGAAATTGGATAATATTCAGGGATGAACAATACTCGAAGAAATACAGAGCCAGATTAAAGGAGCAATGAAGACAACTGATGGCAAAGGAATAGGTAAATTACAAAGGTGTAAAATGATGGATGAAATGTAGAAACAAAGATGGTTCCGGTGGAATCTAATGCATGGGGAAAGCAAAGAAGGCTTCTTTGGCCTGAGAATGTGGCAAAAGAAAGAAATTAATGAATGAGTAAAGTTGGAGCTGATTTGCCTAATTTGTGTCCTAAGGGAATGTTGTATTTGATGAAATTTCCATGGAATAAAATCTAAATGGCTGAAGTATAAAAAAATTAAAATCTAAATGGCAGCCATTTGAATTGTGTCTGCAGAATCAAAACAATGCTAATGTAGGCACGTGGACCTATAATCACAAACTGTACTGTTCCTCTGGTTATTGCAAGCAACGAAGAACCCTCACAGTGTCTTGAGGTGATTGCCAATCAGTTTCTTACACCTTCCTTTCCCTATCTGTCCCAGCCAGCACTAAAACAGATTATCTGGTTCTTGCTGAGAATCTCCTACAGTACAATAGTGACTGCACTTCAAAGCTATTTTGAGATGATATGTACATGTAGACTCAACCTAGGTCTAATTTTCAGGACCAAAATGTGGAGAAGTCATTTTAGGTAGGTCCACTGGCTGATACTGCTGCCATATGTCCACACTTGTAATACTGTGCACAATTCCCCCCCTGTCTTACCAAACTATATAGAAATGGTGCAAAAAAGGGCAATGCAGTAACTTGAAGGTTATCCATATTAAAAAGACTTGACAGGCTGGGTTCTTTTCTATAGAAAGGAGAAACTGAGAGAACATGATAGAGGTGTACAATTATATTAGGATTTATGATACAGCACAGGGGTTCTTCCACTGCAGCGCTGCTGGTTGTTAAAAATTCCAATAAAGAATTCAGGAGGAACTCCAAACACGTGAAGAAACTGAAAATGAAGGAAAAGAGAATAGAAAGACATGCAGTTAGGGTTAGACAAAGTGGAGTGGAGGATAACTGGGGTGGAGCCTAACATTAACATAGATCAAGTGAGCCAAATAATCTATACCTGCATGATAAGTTCTTTGCAATATTAAAAGATTTATTGGTCATGGGCCAGAAGACAAAATATATTTGTGCCTTTAGAGATAGTAAGAACTGCCAATGCTGGAGACAGAGATAACACAGTGTGGAGCTGGAGGAACACAGCAGGCCAGGCAGCATCAGAGGAGCAGGAACGTTGTAATTTTGGGTCGGGACCCTTCTTCAGAAAATTGTGCCCTGGAGTTCAGCTCGAATTTGATTCTCACCCTCATGCAGATATAGGTTGTGTGTGAGTAGTGAAGACTGAAATATCCAGGGTCGAGCTAATCCTGACAACATAGTTAGATCCTAGTAAAAGATGTATGTGGCATATCTGCAGGGATCCAACATAGTCAAGATGGGCTGAATGACTTCCTTTAGTGCTGTAAACATTCTATGACCATATAGAATAAGGGCTGTTTTAAAATGTTATAAAAGTTTATCGATAGGGCTGTACTGTTAAGATCAAGATCTCTAAGATGTGACTTACATATGCTGGATCCAGATTCCACCATTGCCTAAATGCATTTGTTCATCCATAATAAGTCACCTAAGGAAGTCAAATCCAGTTCACTATTTGTGACATTAGAGTAGCAATAATACAGGTTCTTGGCAAGTAAAGGTCTAAATGACCAGGCTCAATGTTGAAACTATGTTAACCGTGGAAATAGCATAATTATTTCACTTCACAGCAGATTACAGACCTATGAACTTTTAGAGAATTTTACAAGATCACTGTAGGGCTGTCATCTTTTGAGAGACATCATTCTCCAAAATCTGCTTCCTTGACCAAGTTATTAGTCATTTCTCCTTGTATTTTTACAGTTTAATATTCAAGTTTTGTTTACTCTTCTTCAATGATAGCGCAGAAGGTTCAGTAACCACAAGTACACAAACATTGTGAAAAGATCCCGTATAAATATCAATGAAACTTTTTTTAAAAATGCATCAAGTTGTTCTGATCTGAAGTGCCCTGCATGAAGGAGTAATAGTCAATGGCAACTTTCAACTGAGAACTGGATAAATATTTGAAATCAGAAAAATTACAGGGCTGTAAGAAGAAAGTGGGATTAATTGGATAGCTGCAAGGAGCAGCACAAGCATGATGGGCTACATTATTCTATGGCTGTAAAGATGCTGTACAAATGCAAGTTATGATGATGATGGTGTTATTGGATCAGAGATTCCAGATTGACGTCTGTCCAAGTCAGGAAGGTGACTTCAAGAGGAAATTGGAATTGTTAATGGGTTTGTGACATTACTGTTCTTGTGCTTCTGGATGGTAACATTTGAGTGAGTTGAAATTGAAATAAGCTTGATGAATTGTTACAGTGCATCCTATAGATTGTGCACTGTAGCCACAGCTTAGCAGTTGTAGAAGTGGGTACCTGTTAAGTCCAATGACGAGGACACTGATCAATCACCCTGTTCTATCCTGGATGAACAGAAGTTTCAAACCTTGCTGCAAATACACCCATTCAAGTGTATTCCATCATAGACTTGAGTATTTTAGACTGAGGAGAGGTTTTAATAAATTAAGGCATAGAGCATTCTTTACTGAATACCTTACTTACGTACTGCTCCTGTTCAGATGATTCAGTTCAATCCCTGCTCAGGTTAAATAGGTCTTTAGAACATATACAGTGTTTTATTACTTTATAAAAGTTCTCTGGGCTGAAATGGACACAGAGCATTTCCTGAAAAGAGGATAATGGTTCTCGTTGAGAAGGATTGTGGTTCTCTTGACAAGTACTGCCATTATGCAATCAATAGTTGCCAATACTTACTGTAATTGCTTTTCTTAATGGGAAGGGAGGAGCATTCCCTCACCCCATTTTACTCACCTGTCTTAGTAAGGCTGGGGCAGGGCTCTTGTGGTGTCTCTACATTTGAGCCAGGAGGCCCTGGTTCAAATCCCACATATTCCAGAGGTGTGTAATAATATTGGTTAATGGGTTGAATATAGTGTAGATTTTTAAAAAATAAAAAGTGAGGCTGGAAGCAGGCATGGGGTGGTACAAAAAGGAAATGGGTTGTTAACACTCTATTTGGTCAAAGAAAACAGCCAATTTTTTCTTTTATTAGGATGCAAGTAACATTACTCAACTTCCCTCTTACTTAAGTCATAATACGTATTAGTCAACTGACATAGCATTTCTGTGAACATCAAGAAAGATGTACAAATTTCTTCCTACAAAACCAAAGGGAGGCAAGAGAGAAATGGGGACTTTTTCATATTTTTATAGATTTATTTTAAATCAACAGAAACAGAATTAGTGGACATCAAGTTCCCACCTGTTCACCTTCAACACCACACTGAATGCATTACTGTCCCTATGTGTCTATCACAATTACTAAAATGCAACAAAGCTCCCTGGTGCTACTTGGAACTCAATGTCTTGATAATTAAGGCATCACATCTTGCCTTTGACAAAAAAGATCTATTTATGTAAATGTTTGAGAGCTCCATACGTCAGTGTGGAAAAAAAAATACCTGAATCATCTTTTCTTAAAAATCACAAACTGCAGTCAACTAGTGACATTTCCTATTGCATTTCCGTACTTTTACAGTAAAGAGAAACTTAATTTTCTCAATCTCAAAACTTTTTTCTAGCTTTGTGTTAAATTGATGAAACTGTTGATCTGTCAAGGAGAGGAGTTGTTAATTAGGAAAAATTTCAAACAGTATCAATTATTAGCTTAGAACCAACCTCATTGTTCGAATGGACCAGACTCTGAAGACTGTAAGCAATGCAACACGAAATCTGCCAGTGCTAAAGTAAATAGGATCACAGCCCTTTTTCAAAAATTAACCAGTAAAGTGTTTTAAAAGTTGCAATGTGTATTTTGCTTTATATAGCACTGTTGATTTTTTGAAGACATTATTGCTCCTTTACAAGATTTTAAGATACAATTATATGCTCTTCAGAAAAAATTGTTCCATGAGAAATTCATTTTATTCTCCATAATCATTAGCTCATCCAAATCTCTAGTTCTAGTTTCCTCACTTGTACCAAATCCTGTTCTCCCATCATCACTATCTATCCTTCATTTGCTCCCATTAAATGTGATCTTGATTTTAAAGTATTCCTTCATGGCTTTCTCCCCTCTGTAAACTCCTAAATCTCTGCTCACCTCTAATACTAGCCTCTTGCATATCCTGAATTTTAGTTGTTCCATCATTGATGTCATCATCTGAGAAGGACATAAGGCCTGTAACTTCCTCGCTAAATTCTTCTCTAATTCCTTTAAAACATGCCTTAAAACCTTCCCCTTCGGCCAATTTCTTTGTTTATCTGTCCTAATATCTCCCTATGAGGCTTGGGTGCCAAATTTAATTTGATGTGAAGCATCTTGGGATGCTTCACCATTTTATTATATAAATGCAAGTTAATGCTTTTACAATTTTATAAATATTCTGCAAGAAACTTGAAATTCCTTACAACTTAAACATTTTTGTTGAAAACCCTTAGGCAATGGTGTAACACAAAACTACTGTCCTTTGTATCAGTCTAAGTGATGTTAACAAATGGCAGTTCTTCCCTACTCTTTAAATTCTATGCAAATCCAAACCAATGGTTTGGGTTTAAAAATATACTGGCCTGAGTAAGTCTATCAGAACAGAACACCCACACTATAAACCCCACACTCCATACTTTCCTCAAAGCATAAGCCCTTGGGACACCAAGGAATGCCAGGAATTTACATTTTTTTTCATGGAACTCTGAACAGAGGGAGAGTTCAGTTCAGCAAACAATTTAAACAGCAATCAGTGACCTGGAAGCAAGACAATTATAAAAACAACACAGATAAAATGCTGCAGATGCTAAAATTTGAAATATCAACAGAAAATGCTGGAAATGCATAGTTCTGGCAGTATCTGTGATAATAAATCATATCATCAGCAGTCTACTCCAACCTTCCTTCAAAGAGTTCACCTCACCCTTACTGGAAATTTCTAACCCAAAATGGCTGAACTGTGATAAAATTGCAAGTGTTTAGGCAGTGGATTAGCAATCAGCAGAGCCCCTAGGGCCAACCTGATGCCTCTTGGGTTCATGCTTTTGTCTGTTTTCAATGACAAGTCTGAGAAGTCATTTGTAACAGCACTGATTAATTGAGCACCGAATAAACTCCAGCTCCAATCGTACTCAATTCACCTTGCCCTTGCCCTTGAGCTGCAATGATTAAAACCTGATGTGTCAAAAGCCTTCAGTAAATATATCGAAGGCTGGCCTCCCTAACTATCCTTAATTGAGGTTATATTGCTTTGGTCTGATCACTGTGCAGTAAAGATGTACCAATGATGAGGAAGTGAGCAGAAGTTTATAATTCTTGATTCCCAAACAGCACCAGCTCCAATCAGTAAAATTCTAATGTCGTAATGTGTGTGCTAACAGACACCACCTTCAAGCACTGGTCAATAATAAAAGACTACATCCACAAATGACACATGTGCCTGTGCAACTAGCTTCTTCCAGCTAGCTAGTTATCCCTAATGTATTTGAAGTTAGTCCAAAGCCCAAATCTTCTGTGATATCCAAACCCCAATTAGAATGATTGTTGATTAACAGCTGGATAGAAGAAGGGGGAGGCAAAGGGTGGAACAAAACCTTGGTTTGAGTCCAAGGTCTTTCACAGTGGGAAGGTCAGGAAACATCGTATGATTTGTTGGTCACATAAACTATCAAGTGCCCAGCCTTGTGCACATGAGATTACATGTTTACAGCTGATTGGATGAGGGCATAAGGCCAGCTCAATTTAACCTTCCGCCTTGAGCAACAGTGTTTGGTAATAACAAGGGAGGGAGGAGCCTAAAAAAAAGCCCTCATGGGAAAGTAATGTGTATGGGTTATTGTTAATCATTGGAAATCCGCATGGCAGAAAATTCACAGGACCATCTTACAGACTTGGGTATTTATGGAGAGGGGAAGAGTCATGGCTGTGCAGGTGGGTTAGGGGTGATGATAAATGGGATGGTCAGTGGCTGGTGGTCAGGGCATCAGAATGAGGCAACTTTAGAACTGTTTATCGGAGTCAGGTATAATGCAAGATGTTATTTTAAAGACTATTCACATAAATGAGATGCAACTGTATGAAAAAAGGTACAAGCACGCTGGCATTTTAATAGAACTGTGTTCGAATGAATACAGGAACACAATATGACTTACACAAAATTGCTTTGCTGTTGTTTTGACAACTATTCACCCACTCACTAAAATAATGGGCAAAGAAATTTTAATGTGGTTATATTGTAATATTTGTACAGCTTCTTTATCATTGTACTATCCTTTAACAGTGTTTAGATTAGATTCCCTACAGTGTGGACACAGGCCCTTTGGCCCAAAAAGTCCACACTGCCCTTTGGAGCATCCCACCCAGACCCATCCCCATATAACACACACACCCCTATACACTACGGGCAATTTTTAACATGGCCAATCCATCTAGCCTGCACATCTTTGGACTGTGGGAGGAAACCAGAGCACCTGGAGGAAACCCATGCAGACACGGGGAGAACGTGCAAACTCCACACAGACAGTTGCCTGAGGCTGGAATTGAACCTGGGTCCCTGGTGCTGTGAGGCTGCAGTGCTAACCACTGAGCCACTGTGCCACCCTAACAGCATCTTGATTGTGGAGATCCTCTCCTCTTTTATCTAACCAAACACAATTAAGCTTTACTATTCAGGGATTCAGTGGAAGGAAAGAGACTTACATTTACATAGCATCCTTCATGACCACAGACTAGATAAAATCACTTTACGGACAATACAAATAATTTTGAAATGAAATCACTGCTGTACTGTAGGAAGTGTTGTAGCCAGTTTTCACACAGCAAGCTACCATAATCAGCAATGTGATAATGACCAGACAATTTGTTTTCATGCTGTTGATTGAGAGATGAATATTGACAGTGACACCTTGAGATAATTCCGCTGTTCTCCTCGAAGTAGTGCCTTGGAATCTTTTGTGTTCATTGAGAAAGTAGCTGGAGCCTGGGTTTGCAACTTTTCTTCTAAAAAGCAGCACCTCCAGTTGTGCAGGACTCAATCAGAACTGCATTGATGTGTCTGCTTTGATTTTTAGGCTGAGGTACACAACCTTCTGACTTATAAACAGAGAACTATCCACGAGCCACAGCTGACACCAAGAGGATAGTGCTCAGGTTCAGCACACATTGGTTTGGCCAAGATTGGAAGATGGGGCAGTCAGGGAGTGAATCACTCATGTAATTTAACATAGGCTGAAGCCCGGAGATGGATTACAGATTAATAATGCCCTTGAGGCCTTCCACTGACTAGATGTCATGGGTAACTGGGTGAATAGTTTTAGAAATATTGTAGAATTGTGTTGTTATAGTCCATTTGGCAGGGGAAAATCAATTGTAGAAATGAATTTATCACTCTCAATGCCGTCAATGACACTCAGTCGTTGAGGAAACATTGGATTCAATATTAATGAAAATTAAGAAATACTGAGCAGAATCTTAACATTTTTTTGGCTGAGTACTATTCTGTTTGGGTTTGTTGGAGATTATTGCCACAAGGCCAGACAGGTTCTCTGGCCATATCTTACTAAACTAGCAGCTTTAATTGCCATTTGAACCCTGACAACAAGAATCATGTCCTATTTCTGCCCTTCACTGCCTTACTGGGGCAATCACCATTCACTGGAGATCTTAGAATTGCCTGGCACCAGCACAATTAAAAAGCTGTTATGAGCCCAGACAAACACTGTCCCAGACATGGCAAACAGGGAGAAATCCTGTTACTTGTATTTGGTTTTCTACTTTTTAATAAAAAGGACTGTAATGTTTAACTTTTTAACTTTTGTTTTCCTTATTTTTGTGCTTTGTAACTAAGATTCCCTTCCTAGGTATCTTCATACCTAAAATGGTGCAAAAAGTGGCGGCTTGTAAATTTACGTGACAATAAACCTACTTCAATTCAATTCTCACTTTGCTTTTCAGGCATGGTCATGGATATCCTGATGGACTAGGTGGTGCACAGGCAGGGCCTCCTTTCTCCGCCAAGATCAGCAATAAAGGCCATGACACCAGATCATGCCAAGCTGGTCCCAGGTTGCCACCCATGCTGAAATAATCTCAACCATCTAGAGGATGCCCAGTTCTGTAGGAGGAAGATTAATGACCTTTGCCACTTCACCAGCATAAGTGCCATGATTTCTCTCCAATATTTCACACTCATTCTATCATTGCTAATGTGCCCACCTCCTACCAAGGTTCATGCTGTAGGACTCTCATTAATGCATGCAACATCTAACCACTCATCCTTCCCTGTCCAAACCATGACACCACTAACATTGTACAGCTCTGTGCTACCTGCACAATCACTCAACAAACCTCCCTACTGCATCAATGTAATCATTGTGTCATCCACTTTTATCTTCCTTAATAACAACACACAACAGGGCAGGAAGAGTCAAGTCGGGTGGTTTGCTATCCCTTATTAGGCTCCTCATCCCGTATTAGCAAGAGGATCCTGATTCTGACTGCCCTGAGCAGGGACTGGATGGTCATTGGAGGGTATGTTAATTTACTGTTGCAGGAGCTCCTGAGTGAAGGTTGACCCCTTTGAGTGGATTGAGGCCTGTTGACAAGTATGGCAAGGCTCTTGGTTTTGTGTCTTTGTTAAACCAGACCATAGTAATATAAGCAAATTATCTCTGGCTTGAGAAAGCAACAAGGCAAGGCAAAGCAAGGCAGGGACACTGTAAATATCGAAGTGATTTCAGAGAGAGTGCCAGAAAATTGAGCAAAGAGTCCAGAGATACATCCCGGTCCACAGTCCATGGGTTGGATGCACATGTCTGAGTGTAAACTATTCTTGCTGCAGCACTGCAATGATGGTTGCCACAACAGCCTGAAGCAGGGCACTGAACAGCATAAGTGTCCTGTCTGTTAATCTGAAATAGGGGTCAAAGAGGTGGGTTCAAGTCAGACGTGGGGTGCATCTGGCCAGTGCCAAAGCAGTATTCGTAAGCTATTAGTGTTTGGCATCCAGCATGGAGTTCTTCAACAAACTCCCCTAGTTTCCAATTTTTCTGATGGCTAGTTGTGTGGTGAATTTGGTAACTGGTAAGTTGGACTGTTGAGGATGTGGAAGCTTTGGAAAGGGTGCAGAGGAGATTTACTAGGATGTTGCCTGGTACGGAGGGAAGGTCTTATGAGGAAAGGCTGAGGGACTTGAGGCTGTTTTCATTAGAGAGAAGGTTGAGAGGTGACTTAATTGAAACATATAAAATAATCAGAGGGTTAGATAGGGTGGATAGGAAGAGCCTTTTTCCTAGGATGGTGACGGCGAGCACGAGGGGGTATAGCTTTAAATTGAGGGGTGAAAGATAAAGGACAGATGTCAGAGGTAGTTTCTTTACTCAGAGAGTAGTAAGGGAATGGAACTCTTTGCCTGCAACGGTTGTAGATTCACCAACTTTAGGTACATTTAAGTCGTCATTGGATGAGCATATGGACGTACATGGAATAGTGTAGGTTAGATGGGTTTCAGATCGGTATGACAGGTCGGCACAACATTGAGGGCCGAAGGGCCTGTACTGTGCTGTAATGTTCTATGTTCTATGTTAACACATCATGCACCAAGCAAAACTATCAATTGCAAATTTGCCACTCCCTGGTGAGAGTCTTGTCATACTGCTTGAGCAAAGCCAGGAAATTGCAGCAAGATGATCTGAATATCAAGACAGCCATCCCACTCAGTTCTCACCACAATCCATGTTGCTCAGAGCCTGGTAAGATTCTGCTCACAGTCTGGAACTTTCAACTCAGGGGTTACTTAAAAGAAACAATTTATGTTAATTTTGTAATCTAGAAGAATATCCAGAGATTAAGGATTAACTGGGTTTTGCATCCAATAAAAAGGCCCTTTTGACTTAGCATGACCCAGTGACTCTAACATTTAGGTTTGTAAGGTGAAACCCTGTACCAGTCCACAGTGGAATCCCGGCACAGAACCATTGCGTTGTCCAAAGTACAGTTCTTTGCCTGAAACAATAAAGTTAGAATTAGTTTGCCTCTTCCATTAAACATTAATTATCACATGAAACTATTTCAAGAACCACGCAAGATCCTAACTGAAATTCCATTTCTAGCTTTTTGCCAGATCTAGTTGTAGTACAAACAGGTTACTGCATATGCAAATAGACGAATAGTCATTTCATTTCAAAGTAATTGAATATGAGCTGTTTTGAGATATTTTTGGGACGTGTTGAAGTGCTACATATTATTTCAGTTGCAAGTGTTAAGGCTATGTTTACTTCCTATTTTGGTGGGTGAGATTGCTTCAGCTCCAGGACTAAGCATTTTGACTTTTCTATCCACCTCTAAACAATTATCGAAAAATCCTCCATTTACTTCCTTCTCATTTATTTGTCATCTCACTCTCCCATTGAGTATGGGATCGGTGTAGCGTGAATAATTTACAATATTGTGATGCACTGCAACAGAGATAATGGAATTTAAGAACTAATCTGATCTGAAATATTGTGAGAGTGAAGGAGAATTAGATTGACATTGTAATTTCCAAGATGCGGTGTTACAAAATCCAGAACCGTGTGTTAACTCATTGATTACAAAATTATTTCTACATATTAGGATCTTCTTTTCAAGTTTATGTTATTCTGCAAATGTATCAGAAGTTTAACGCCATGCCCATCCCACACACAGCCACAGAATGATTGATTAATTACATTGAAAGTGTGGCGCACAAATGAGCCATTCATCCCAACGGGTTTTTATTGAGGGCTGGGCTTTTAAGCTCTAGAAAAGTATCCCCTTACTACTTCTTCAACTGAATTCATTCCGCACCTCTCCCCATGCTATCAACAATAACCCTCCATTCCTTCCCCAGAAGGAACCCACAACAAAAAAAACTTGCGATTTGCACGCAATGGTCAGTTTAATCTTGCATGCTTCGACATGGAGGTCCAGTACAACCAATGCATCAATTTCCAAGTAATACTGCTTGTTTTACTAAATAAAACAAAGGAACGAAATTCAGATGCTGTAAATCAGGAACAAAAACAGAAGAGCTCAGCAGGTCTGGCAGCATCCGTGAAGAAAAAAACACCGAGTTGTCGTTTTGGATCCGGAGAGCCTTCCTCAGAACAGGAGGGTTCTGAGGAACGATCACCGGAACCGATACGTTAACTGATTGTTTTTTCTTCACAGATGATGCCAGACCTGCCGAGCTTCTAGCAACTTCTGTTTTTGTTCCTGTTTGCTTTACGGGTTCCCACCCCCCACCTCGGTTGTGAATTGCTGAGCGCATCTCAAGAGCAAACGCTGCATGGACCGTAAGAACGCATTGTAAAAAGTTTTCGAAGGGCTCTGGTGGCACAGAGGTCAAACTGTCTCTACACCTAAACCAGGTGACTCGGGCTAATGCTCTGCCCCCCAACCCCGCTCCGGAAATGTACAACAATCTCGCTGATCACGAAAATATCCATAAATCTGGGTAATAAAATGTGAAGCTGGATGAACACAGCAAGGCAAGCAGCATCTCAGGAGCACAAAAGCTGACGTTTCGGGCCTACACCCTTCATCAGAGAGGGGGATGGGGAGAGGGAACTGGAATAAATAAGGAGAGAGGGGGAGGCGGACCGAAGATAGAGAGTAATGAAGATAGGTGGAGTATAGGTGGGGAGGTAGGGAGGGGATAGGTCAGTCCAGGGAAGACGGACAGGTCAAGGAGGTGGGATGAGGTTAGTAGGTAGATGGGGGTGCGGCTTGGGGTGGGAGGAAGGGATGGGTGAGAGGAAGAACCGGTTAGGGAGGCAGAGACAGGTTGGACTGGTTTTGGGATGCAGTGGGTGGAGGGGGAAGAGCTGGGCTGGTTGTGTGGTGCAGTGGGGGGAGGGGACGAACTGGGCTGGTTTAGGGATGCAGTTGGGGAAGGGGAGATTTTGAAACTGGTGAAGTCCACATTGATACCATTAGGCTGCAGGGTTCCCAGGCGGAATATGAGTTGCTGTTCCTGCAACCTTCGGGTGGCATCATTGTGGCAGTGCAGGACGCCCATGATGGACATGTCATCTAGAGAATGGGAGGGGGAGTGGAAATGGTTTGCGACTGGGAGGTGCAGTTGTTTGTTGCGAACTGAGCGGAGGTGTTCTGCAAAGCAGTCTCCAAGTCTCCGCTTGGTTTCCCCAATGTAGAGGAAGCCGCACCGGGTACAATGGATGCAGTATACCACATTGGCAGATGTGCAGGTGAACCTCTGCTTAATGTGGAATGTCATCTTGGGGCCTGGGATAGGGTGAGGGAGGAGGTGTGGGGCAAGTGTAGCATTTCCTGCGGTTGCAGGGGAAGGTGCCGGGTGTGGTGGGGTTGGAGGGCAGTGTGGAGCGAACAAGGGAGTCATGGAGAGAGTGGTCTCTCCGGAAAGCAGACAGGGGTGGGGATGGAAAAATGTCTTGGGTGGTGGGGTCGGATTGTAAATGGCGAAAGTGTCGGAGGATGATGTGTTGTATCCGGAGGTTGGTAGGGTGGTGTGTGAGAACGAGGGGGATCCTCTTAGGGCGGTTGTGGCGGGGGCGGGGTGTGAGGGATGTGTTGCGGGAAATACGGGAGACGCGGTCAAGGGCGTTCTCGATCACTGTGGGGGGAAAGTTGCGGTCCTTAAAGAACTTGGACAAACATTCCACTCCCGCACATCCCAGATGTCCAAGTTCTTTAAGGACCGCAACTTTCCCCCCACAGTGATCGAGAACGCCCTTGAACGCGTCTCCCGTATTTCCCGCAACACATCCCTCACACCCCGCCCCCGCCACAACCGCCCTAAGAGGCCCTCCAACCCCACCACACCCGGCACCTTCCCCTGCAACCGCAGGAAATGCTACACTTGCCCCCACACCTCTTCCCTGGACTGACTTATCCCCTCCCTACCTGCCCACCTATACTCTCTCCACCTATCTTCTTTACTCTCCATCTTCGGTCCGCCTCCCCCTCTCTCCCTATTTATTCCAGTTCCCTCTCCCCATCCCCCTCTCTGATGAAGGGTCTAGGCCCGAAACGTCAGCTTTTGTGCTCCTGAGATGCTGCTTGGCCTGCTGTGTTCATCCAGCCTCACATTTTATTATCTTGGAATTCTCCAGCATCTGCAGTTCCCATTATCTCTGATACTGTCATAAATCTGGGTACTCCGGTTTCCTCCCACAGTCCAAGGATGTGCAGGCTAAGTGATTTGTCCATGTTACATTGCCCCATAGTGTTCAGGGATGTGTCAGTTAGGTGGGATGTAGGTGGATGAGCCTGGGTCGGATGCTCTGAGGTTCGGTGTGGACTCGTCGGGCCAAAAGGCGTTTCCACACTGTTCGGGATTCTATTAGAAAAGGTCGTGGAGAAGGGCAGAAAGTTAATATGATACAGGGACTATATAATTGTTGCAGAGGAGTGAGTATTATCTCTTTGAATTAAATGATTTCAGTATTTATTAACTTTAAAGAAAGGGTCTTGTTGGAAAAAAACCACGTACTCCCAAGGTGTAGCCTCAGCGGCTTTCCTTTCTCTCCTACAATATATACTAAATGTTCCTCCGTGACACTGGGGGCTGCTCAGGCGGGGTCTTGGATGGAGGAGGGAGAGAAGGCGTGGCCTAGCTCTTTAAAGGGGGCGGGCCTAAGAATCACACCACCGCCGGCTCGCGCCCCGTGTTCAAATACCCGGATAGGCGGGAGGGCTGCTTCATATTCGCTGAGTGAGGAACCGGCATGTACCTAACGGCCACCATGGAGAAAGCGATCGTTTTGCTCTTGTTGCCACTTCTTACAGCCTGCTTGTTGGGTGATGCCGTCGCTGCTGGTAAGTGGATCAGTGTGTATGTTAGAAAGTGAGGTAACAGGTACCAGCCGCGTCCTGTAAATGAATGGGGGGGGGGAAGAGAGAGACACTGTTGACAGGATGAGGAGGTGAGGTGGTTTTTGGTGGGGAGGGAAGGGATGGTGAGAGGAAAGGTTGAGGAGGAGAGGAAACTGGGTTATGTTTTTCTTCCTTATTACGCTCTCAGGACCGTTCGTCCTCGATGGGGGTCCCAACTGTGGTGTCCTCCCGATGACCGTTAGGTTTCTCCGCCCAGCCGTGGCTCGTGCGGCGCCGGTGTCGGCTGTTGATTGGCTTCTTTTCGAACAGGAGATTCTATGGCCACGTCCCGTCCCCAATTTGAACCAATCGCGTTCCGGAGCCTTCGGGCGAGGCATTCTGGGATTTGCAGTCTTCTCCTCCTCTGTGACCTCTGTTTGCCCCCGGTCCCTACACGCACATCCCTACGGGTTTTACCCCCTACGCTGGCATTCTAGTTGGAACAGCGGAACGTCTTGTGGAGGGTGGGTGGCTAAAGTGAGCCCCTTGAATGATTGGTTTTTTTTTTTCTTTTGTCTCTTAAATATAAGAATCCTGTTAGTAAAAGCTTCTGATTCTCTGTCTATACTTCTGTGCGATTTTGGCCACTCTTCCACCGGCTCTTGTAGCTAAAAGGATTGCTAGCTCTTTTTGAACTACATAAAAAGTGGTACGTGGATCAAAGGATTTTTCTTGTTACTTCCTGCCTGGTTAAACGTCCCACCTACTGTTCAGCTAATACAAGCTGTGAACTTTTCATTCAGTTTCCAGGCTGCAGAGTTGACTGGCTATTGCTTTCAATTCAAACCTCCAAGTGCCTGTTAACTGGCTTTAAAGAATGGCTATTCGGGTGGCGATTGGACTATCGCTCATCTTGAGTTCTGTTTCCTTCGTGAAAGGAGTGAAAAGGCATTTCAGTTGTTTGGACTTGCTTTGCAAGCAGCACCATGTTGACTTGCTATCTAATGGTGCTCGTAAAATTTGTTCAGTTGGGAAGTACAGCTGTGAATGCTATAGTTTAGTTAATCATCCAAAGCTTTTTTTATTAGAATGGGTGGCATGATGAACACAAAGCATTCATTCGGGGTGGGACTAAGTGGTATAAGTTAACCATATGATTAATCAATCCTTTTGGCTCTTAACCTGTGAACTATTTGCTGGGAGTCGTGTACTTCCTCAACTATATGCAATTTAATCGTGACCACTCCTTTTAAAACATGTTGATGACTTGTGCAAATAAGTGGCTTCTGATTGGCTGACCTAGCATGGTTCGATCAGGCTATCTTCTGTTGACTAAACTGCTGTTGATCAACACTACCCCGTATTGCACTTAGTAATTTTCGGAGTATTTACAAGTTGGCAACAGGAAAAATGAAGCTCACTGTGCCCATTCAACTGCTTAAAGTATCAACTTGTAAAGCAACTCTAAAGAAGAGTAGTGTCTCCGCACTCCTTTGGATGAAGAAAGGAAGCGGAACTTGAGATGTGATGCTCCGGTGCCAACCCATTTTTTAAAAAACAATTTAACAGGAAAAATGAAGTTCACTATGTCCAGTTCAAAAACTCGAGTACTCAACTCTAAGGCTATAGTAATTCCTCCTGTGTAAAGCTTTTAAAATGAGTGATTTTAATTTTTTTAATGTGCATTTAAACATGTCTCAAGAAAGTAGCCAACCTAATCAAAGACCCTCCCACCCCAGTTGTAATCTCTTTTGACCTCTTCCATTGGGTAAAGGATGCACAAACTTAAATATTTATCAACAGATCCATGAACAGCTTCTCTGCTGTTACTGGGTTTGTGAATGGACCCCTCAAATTTCAAACCTAATGTTAATCTTGCTCTTTATGCTCCTTTTTTCCAGCCATTATGTTGTATTCTTTGCCCTAATGCATTTTGTATGGTATGATATGCGTGTACTGCACAAAATCAACTTTTCAATGTACCTAGGTATGTGTGACAAGAACAGATCCATTCCAAAAGCTGAGCAAAGGTCCAAGCTTGCGCAGCAGTATGACAGTCCTGTAGGGTGTGTGGTTATACCTTTCTTGAAATGAATCCAGCATTGTTATGTTTATTTCAAGATAGGAGCCTACTACCTTTTTTGCGAGCTAAGCATCTTCTAATATGGTAGAAATGAACATTTCTTGCAGCACCTGCTTTTTTTTTAGTGGTGCCACTTCTTGTAGTGCAGTTATTTTCTGTGGAAAAAGGGTGTCAAAAGTACTAGGAAATAAGTAGCGAAAGAGGTACTGCTAAATTGTAATTTGTGAGATTAAGATAATGCTAGTTCTTTGAGTGTTCATATTAAGTGTCTTGAATGTCTCAAAATAAAATCAGATGTACAGCATGGAAACAGATCCTTTCGTCCAACTTGTTCTTGACAACCAGATATCCTAAAGTAATCTAGTCCCATTTGGCCCACATTCCCCTCAACCCTTGCTATTCGTGGACCCATCCACATGCCTTTCAAATGTTGTAATTGTACCAGCTGCCTTCGTCACCTCTGGCAGCTCATTCCATATATGCACCACCATCTGAAAAAGTTACCCCTTGTGTCCCTTTTAAATCTTGCCCCCTGCCCCCCCTCACTTAAACCCATGCCATCTAGTTTTTGGACTCTCCTTACCCTGGAAAAGTTGGCTTTCCAACCTATCTGTTTGCCACCTTAATTTTATAAACCTCTATAACTTCTGATGCTCCAAGGAACATAGCCCCAGTCTATTCAGTCTGTCCCTGTAGTTCAAACAGTTTAAACCCCCAGCAACATCCTTGTAAATTTTTTTTTGCACCCTTTAGGTTTAACAGTATTTCCTCCTCCTCCTCCTCCTCCTCCTCCCCCCCCCCCCCCCCCCATAGTAGGGAGATCAGAATTGAAATGCAGTTTGCTAAATCAACCACTAATGCTGTTATTTTTCTGATCCAACTGCTATCTTTCATCTCAAGTTGGTTCATTTGTTACTTAATTTTCCCCAGGTTATAGGTATCCAAATAAGGCTAATGTTGCTCTGCTGACTGAGACCTAAAGTTTGTTTGGAGTTCCATACTATTAGATGTGTTATTGATTCTGAGAAAATTGTGGTGTGTGTGTGTGTGTGGGGGAGATTAGTTGTGTACATTGTGTTGGGCAGAGGCATGCCATAGCCAAATTTTTCATGGTAACTTGTGCACGTGTGAATCATGTAAAACTGCAGTTTGCATCAGTAACTAATGTCTCCTATCTAAAATCATGTAACTAGCCAAGATGCAAAACCTGTGTAATAGGGTGAGATGTCTTGTTTACCAGCATAACTTTAATGGGTGTATTCTCCAATTATCTTTTGTGCTTTTTAATCATGTAGCTTGTCTTCTAAAAATGCGGTATAATAGGTTTTATGATAAGTAAGACACTTAAAATAAAACTTGTTGCCTTGCATAGCTTGTCCAGGCTGCGGGTGTATAGAACTGACTGTCAATAGACACCAGGCTATTCAGTTCAACCAGTGCGCTCTGTGGTGCACTAATAGGTCATTCTCATTTTCCTATCAAACTTTATTATGCCCCCTCCCCATCACTCTTCTTTCTGATTTTACCTATTGGTTTGTTTTACTGCATTTTTAATCATCTATGCTTTTTTTACCAGAACTGATCTGTTTCTATCTACTTATCCTATTCTTTTACTTTTCAGGTAACTTGTATGATTCCCTACTTTAACAATATACCATGCATGTTTTTCCTCCATCCTGAGGCTTTGTTAATGCGGTGAGCAGCTAAGCGTTATAGGACAACTACGAGACTTTCAAGTTCGTACCTGATCTTTTGCTATGTCAGACATTACAGGATTTTTGCTGATAACCTGGTTGACCAGCGTCAGTGCCCTTTGGACAGATGGTGTATGTCTACCAAGATTCTCTGGTCACTAATTCAAGTGCCAAGGAATGATGATCTTGTGGATGCTGGGAGACTTGCTGCTATTCTGTCTAGTTTGTTTTTGGGGGATGGTGGGGGGGGTGTTGTGGTGTATAATTACATCTGTGCTTGCATAACAACCAATAGTGCTGTTTCAGAGGATATCCAGTTTTAAAGTGTCAGCACTGTGGGTGGCAGTGACTCAAGGAATAGAATTGGTCTCGAATATGGGGGCAGCACTCTGAATTGAAACAATCAACCAGTTCTAAAAAGGGGGAAATTTTTAGATTCAAGTTGACTTCTTTGATCTGGTACTTTCCTGCACTTAATTGCTTATCTGATTCAACCTAGGAACTACTGATGACAAGCCAGTGATTGTGCTTGCTTGAATTCTAATTCAGAAGTTGGTTGAGAAATCTGTTGGATGGTGTCTTTTAGCATATTTACTAAAGATGATAACTAGTTTTATGCTTGGAGGAAGTGAAAGTGATGTGAAATTTGTTTACACTTCAGAAAGAAGTGTGGGACTTCTGACTTTTGTCCCTTTTTTAAGCTTTTATAACTCTTTAAGGTTTTTACACTTTTGTAATCAGGTTAAGAAGTTGTGTTTTAGGCTCCAAATATGCAACCAACTAATACAAGCTTCCCGTTTTAGCACTAACTTGACGGTGTTGGTCAATAGGGACAAACCGGACATCAGATTGAGAGCAGAATGACTGACTAGCTATGTACATTCACCATTAATGGGTGAAGCATGCCAGACACATACTGTTTTGCCAAAGCATCAGATTATGCACTTTGTTATTGTTTTTGTTTGCTATGTCTCTGTCTCTGAAGAGAAGTGCTTTGTTTTCAGTGGTTTCTTTCTGTGCCCCCCAGCAGTTCAACCTTACCAATTTACCTAGTGCTTTATACCCTGTGAGCTGGCTGGCAAAATATCAGTGCTCAGCAATATTTGCGGCACACAAACTTGTTTGAATATTCTATTTTAATTTCTGTACTCATTTCCTAATGAGTGGCAGTAGGTGGGGTCATGACGTTTGTCACTTTTGAAGTGTGCTTTGATCTGCAAGCCAATCCCTGCTTGAGAGCCTGTCAGCCCACTTTCAGCAGCAAATGGGTGATGTGTGCACCACAGCTGAGTACTCTCCTAGTGAGTCAGTGCAAGTAAAAGTTTCTATCTAGAAACAAATAACTAAGCTGGAATTTTTGCCTGAGCAAAACTTGCTGCAGTGAGTGTTTTGGAATGTGGTAGAGACCAGGCTAGGGATTCTTCAATAAATGCTGTCTTTCTACTTGATGGGAAGTTAGCTTGAATTTCGTCCCTGTGATTTTCTTTTGTCCTGAAGTTATAGAACATAGAAAAGTACAGCACAGTACAGGCCCTTCGCCCCACAATGTTGTGCTGTGGAATAATCCTAATATGTCAAGCTGCCCAATCAAAAACTGCTTTCAGTGACTTCTTTTGAGGAGCTAGATCTAGAAGAAATAACTTGGTTTAAAGTGACACTAATCCGAATCTTGTAAGAGATGAAGTGGAGAGAAGTTTTCTGAATGAGCTGTTTTTATGAATGGGTTTGATACTTTTTTTATTCAGAAAGGGTTGTTCTCGTGCAATCCTCAAACTTTAAAGTCCACATGACAACTGGCCTGAAACTGCAGCTGTCATTGTGCTGTAAAACCTGTTGAGGTAGAGTTGATGCTGACTGGCTGCTGTGGCACTGAGTACTTTTTCCCCCTGTGGTGAGCCTGATCTCTTGCCAATGCTCATGGGAGCTCTTCAAATTTTGTGTCCAACACCTCAACCCTTTTCTTCCCATTCTACCATTTTCACTCCAACCCACTGATGCCTTTGTGAGCCAAGATTTTTATGGTCTCACCTGGGGAAAATATATTGGATTTCCCCTCTACCAAACTGCCGTTGTTTTAAATGGCAGTTTGGTAATGTAAAAATGTCTTATTGATGTGTTTTTCAAAAAAATGTAAAAACCCCTGGTTCTTATGTTTATTTTCAAACTAGCTTTAGTACAAAAATGTTGCACAGTTTTCAGATTCTTCTCATCGCAAGATGAGATCCCAGCAGGAATTGCGATTGTTCTAGCTTAATTTTTTTTCCTCTTCCCTCTTCTCCCCCCACCCACTCCCTGCTGTCAGTGCATCTTTTTTTTTAGGGTGACCTTTTTTCTCTTGTTCTTCCAGTGACTGGACTTTGTGATAAGGATCACTTCCAATGCGGTGATGGAAAGTGTATTCGCGTACACTGGCTGTGTGATGGGCAGTCTGAATGTGATGATGGTTCAGATGAGTCACTGGAGACGTGTAGTAAGTGTTAAATTTTTTTTGTGCGCATAATGTACCAGAAGTAGGATCCACTCATTACTGCTTGAGCACCCTCACTCTCTGAGGGAATGATGAGGGTGAATGTACACTTCAGTTTCTTTTCAGATTAAAATATCTTTGTATAATCTGGCTGTTTTAAGGATTTTTGTACACGCTCTTTCAGATTCAGAATCTTTTTTTAAAACCTTGAATCTTTCAGAGAATAAGACCTGTAGTGCTCTTGAGTTCAGTTGTGGTGGTCGTGTTAACAAGTGTATCCCCACATCCTGGCGCTGCGACTCCCAAAAGGACTGCGAAAATGGCTCAGATGAAGAGAACTGTCGTAAGTAAACCTGACTCGTCGATGCTCACTCAAATTTGCAGGGTGCTTTTCTAATGTTCTTGAACATAAACTGTCTCTTGACTGCGTGTCCTTTTTTTTAAAAAAACCCATTAGCTGCACATGTCTGCAAAGACCATGAATTCCAATGCCATGATGGGAATTGCATCTCTTCAAAGTTTGTCTGTGATGAAGACAGGGACTGTGCTGATGGCAGTGACGAAGAGGCATGTCCAGAGCGGACCTGTGGACCTCACTTGTTCCAGTGTGTCAAGAGCAAGCTTTGTATCCCAAAGCTGTGGGCCTGCGATGACGATCCAGATTGCCCTGATGAGTCAGATGAGTGGCCACAGAACTGTGGACGGTCCTCTACCTTTGCACCACCTAATCCCTGTTCTGCCCTGGAATTCCATTGTGGCAGTGGAGAGTGCATCCACATGAAATGGCGCTGTGATGGTGGTGTAGACTGTCGTGATCAGTCTGATGAAGCAGGCTGTGGTAAGTGCAATTATTGTGTCCTTTTGGGGCCAACTTTCACTGTATCTCAATTTCCTGCTTGAATCTTCGTATTCAAACAGTTCTCAGCTTGTCCACAATTTGCAGCGCATCTGAGGACTGTGGTGATCATGACTGCTGAGTTTGTTTGTAGTTAAATTTTACCTGTCACACTGAAGTACTTCTGAATTACTGATTTTAAAAATGGAGTTTTGCTTTTGGATGTAGATAAGAAACTTGACGCTCTTTTAAATATTTTTTAGCTGTGACAACTTGTCGGCCAGATGAATTTCAGTGTAATGATGGGACCTGTATTCATGGAAGCCTCCAGTGTAATAAGGAGTTCAACTGCCATGATCAGAGCGACGAAGTTGGCTGTGTAAATGGTGAGTGTTTTGTAATAATTGCCTATTAAATTCTTGACTGAAATATTGACCTGGACCTGCAGATTCTTGTAGGCCTAGCTACTGTTAAAATGAGCTGAAAAAATTCTCAACTTAACCCCCCCCCCCCAACTTTTTTTTTTTTTCTTCTCCCCCCCCCCCCCCCCCCCCTTTTTTTAAGCTAGGTGTCTATGGCTAGTGTCATGACTTTTGCAATTGTTTTGTGGAGAATGTTGAATCCATACTAGATCTATTTTCACGTATGTCTTGCCTTTCCTCTGCTTTTTATGTTTGCTCTCTACAAAACTGGGTCCTTTTTTTATTTGTGGTAGCTGACCTACTTGACTAAGCTTTCCCACTATCTTTTTTAATACCAAACCACTTGTCTGGTAACTGTGTAATACAGTGTCAATGTTGTGACTGTGATTGGTAAGCCAGAGGACAGTTTGGTTCCTTCTTTATTCTTAAGAATAGAAGCACTTGGCCTCTTCCCTTACCACTATGTGCCGCCCCCACCCCCAAGAGGAAAAAAAACCACGTTGGAACAGCTTATGTCCCTAGCGATCATTTCTGTTCCCATGAGCTGAAGTAACATAGGCTGGAGAAGGAGCTAAAATCTTAAGTGTTAAAAGCAGCAGGGCTATCCTCTGGCCTAAACAGAAGAGAATTTTTTTGGCATAGATAACAGAGTGTGAAGCTGGATGAACACAGCAGGCCAAGCAGCATCTCGGGAGCACAAAAGCTGACGTTTCAGGCCTAGACCCTTCATCAGAGAGGATGATCCTCTTTGATGGGTCTAGGCCTGAAACGTCAGCTTTTGTGCTCCCGTGATGCTGCTTGGCCTGCTGTGTTCATCCAGCTTCACACTCTGTTATCTTTGGATTCTCCAGCATCTGTAGTTCCCATTATCTCCGAGGCATAATTTTTTTTTTTTTGGCACTTTGTTAGCACACTTACAAATGCCTGCTGACGAATGAATGCTAGGGGAAACGTGACCAGTTTCGTCACTGACAAACTTTTTTTTCTCTTCTTTCTCTCTTCCCTTCTCCTCCCCCCCCCCCCCCCCCCCCCAAAAAAACCTCACTCAGTGACCAAGTGTGAGTCTCCACACAAGTTCAAATGCACAAGTGGTGAATGTATAATGATGGACAAAGTTTGTGACAATCAGCGGGACTGCAGAGACTGGTCTGATGAGCCCTTGAAAGAGTGTGGTATGTCAAATACTTTTTTGTCTTGTGGTTTAAGCTCCTGTTGAGTAATCTCTTTATAAGTAGAGTTGTGTGGTTTTTTTATTATTTTGTTGGTTCCTTTTAAATTATCGAGTGAAGTGTTCGGATCACAAGTACAGGCAAAATCTGTGGCTTTCGTTTTGGATTGGAGAAAGTGAAAGTTTTTTTGTAGGTGCTTGATTTGGTCAGAGTTATGACCTGAAATAGTCACTCACTGAAGACCTAGAGAAGCTATGTTATAGGGTGAATGAGCTGATGAGAATGTTGAAGTGAGTTGAATTTTTCTTCCTCAATTTGAGTGGAGAGCAGGTAGCCCAACTGAAGTAAGGCTGGGAGCAACTGGAGTATGTGGATCAGATGAAGATTCAGTTACAATATTGTAACCTGATGATGGTTGGTGAATTAAGTCCAGCCTAATGGCTTTGATTCCATTTGTGGTGTTCTGTGTTTATAGGTGAAAATGAATGTCTGAATGACAATGGTGGCTGCTTTCACATCTGCAAAGATCTGAAGATTGGCTACAAATGTCTCTGTCGTCCTGGCTTCAGACTAATTGATAATGCAAAGTGTGAGGGTATGAATAAACTATCTCTTCCTGTCCAATATCTGTTGTCACTAGTTTGTGCTGTACTAAAGAGCTTTTGGTGTAGGATTGATTTTTGGTTTTTCCCCCTCTATCTTCTGACTTTCAGATATCAATGAGTGTGAGAATCCAGACACATGCAGCCAAAACTGTATCAACCTGGAAGGAGGATTTAAGTGTGAGTGTAAGAAAGACTATCATATGGACCCAGTGACCAGGCAATGCAAAGCTATTGGTAAGAACTACTTCTTAGAATCTCCCATGGACTTTAAGTTCTAGCACTCTTGGATCAAACACTTGTTCATCTGGATGAAATCAAGGTCAATCAAATACCTTGAGTGCCCTGGTTTGTCAGCAGCCATTGGCTGATTTTATCGGCTTCACGTGAGCCGTTTGCCCTGCTCTCCTTGACCCTATCCTCCCCACCACCCCCCCCCAAAAAAAAACCTGAAACATTGGTGATTTTTGGTTTGTTTGTTTGTTTTTTTTCTCCCTACCAGCATTCAAGGTCAAAATTGTCGAGTTCATCCCATGGAATGCAAAAACATGTTGCACATACACTTGTGTAGACTGGCAACAAATTTAAAGCTGCAGGGTCAGTCACCACTGTCTGTAAATGTGTATGTGTAACTCTGGTTAATAACCTGTAAGTGCATGACCTGGAATCCTCCTAATTTTTCTAAACTAGAATTAACTTACAAAATGGTTAGTTAACTAATTGAGTTCATGAACTTTTTAAATTCATTTTGTTGGTCCTTCTTTGCTTTTGGTTCTTTAGGTACGGTTGCCTACTTGTTTTTCACCAATCGGCATGAGGTCAGAAAGCTTACCCTTGATCGGAGTGAATATACACAATTGATCCCCAGGCTGAAGAATGTCGTGGCACTAGACATGGAGGTGGCTGCAAACAAGATCTACTGGGCTGATCTGTCTCAGAAAAAAATTTTCAGGTGAGTTGCTGCAGAAGCTTGGGATGAGAAGGGGGTTGGGGTTGGGGGAAGGAGGATACTTTTAACCCTGAACAATTAGCTGTATACCTTGTGTGTTACATTAATGTTCTGGAGACCTTTTTCTTCCACTTGTGCAATGGAATATGGGTGTTGCAATGGCTCAGTGGTTAGCACTGCTACCTCAACACCAGGGACCCAGGGTTCAAGTCCACCTTCATCTAACTGTCTGTAGAGTATGCAAGTTCTCCCTGTATCTGTGTGGGTTTCCTCCAGGTGCTCGGGCTTCCTCCCATGACCCAAAGTTGTCTAGGTTAGGTGGATTGGCCATGCTGGATTACCCATCGTGTCCAGGGGTGTGCAGGCTAGGTTAGCCATGGGAAATGCAGGGATACTGGTGTGGGCCTGGGTGGGATGCCCTTCAGACAGTCAGTGTGGACCTGATGGGCTGTATGGCCTGCTTCCACACTAGGGATTCATTGAAGTCCTTGACTGAGACTTTGTATCTGAATGCTGTAGTGAATGTCTCCTCAAACAGCATAGCTACCAAAATTCATTTTATCCCTAATCTCCAGTAACTTAATATGCTTTTGTTTTCCTGCCTTCATAGTGCCCACATGGATAAAGCTGAGAACTCTTCCCATCATTCTACTGTTATTGAGACTGAAATCCAGGCACCAGATGGCTTGGCTGTGGACTGGATTCACCAGAACATATACTGGACAGACTTTGTATCCAGCACCATCTCTGTAGCTAACACAGCTGGAACAAAGAGGAAAGTTCTAATCAAAGAACAACTTTCAAAGCCCAGGGCTATTGCAGTGGATCCAGTTCGTGGGTAAGAAAACCTTTAACACTGCTAGAGGCATCTAAATAAACTGAAGCCTTCAGTTTTGGTTGGACTGCAGTTTGATGTAACTCTTTTGTGGATTTGAGGCTAGCTATCCAATTCTCTATAATTTTCCACTACAGACATGCTAGAAATAGTGATTTCATTCTTGAGAACCCAGAAATTGATCTGTCACTACTTCTTTTTATATCAACGCATCTTTTCAAGATGGTTTACTTACTGACATTCCTCCCTTCCCACCAGCTTCCTATATTGGAGTGATTGGGGCTCCCCTGCTAAGATTGAAAAAGGAGGTTTGAATGGAGTGGACCGTATGCAACTGGTAACTGCAGGAATTGAATGGCCAAATGGAATCACCCTGGGTGAGTACAGACCTTGAAGTTTTTTGACTTGATTTTGTATATTTTTTTTCCATCTTCCAATGTGCTATCAATCTAACAACTGTTTGGGAGATATGGGAACTATAGTGGCAGATCAGTTTTTTTTGCCAAATCTCAAGCACTGTGTGGTTCTGCACTTGGAAGCTTGCGATTCTTGCAATAATCATCAGTAATTGGAGAAGAGTGACAATATTACCTTATTTGGACTAGTCATGATTTGTGCTCTGCTTGTTTCAGACTTGGTGAATCAGCGGCTCTACTGGGTGGACTCCAAGCTGCATACTTTGTCTAGTATTGGTGTTGCTGGAGACAACAGGAAAACTTTGATCATCTCTCCAGAGAAACTGACTCATCCCTTCTCCATCGCATTGTTTGAGGTGAGTAGCTGATGGGCAGAACTGGGAGTGGTCCTTTGAACGTGATAACTTGGATTTGAATTGCACTTCGCATTGAGCTGTAGGAAAGGTGTTTGGGCGAGTAACTAACCACAAGGGATAGAATAGTGTGATGGTAACTTTAGTTTCTGGACCAATCAGTCAATGTAAATTTAAATTCACTGCAGTAGAGGAAATTTAATTGCACTTTTTAAAAATAAAATCTAAACTAGTGTGGCCTTGTCCTTTTTTTGTCCTCTTCCCAACTTGATTTTGTGACTCCAGCCCCTGCTGGTTGACTTGCTCTCTTGCCATAGAGGATAAAGTTTTTAAAATCAAAAATTTCACTTGTACATAGAACATCACAGCACAGCACTGGCCCTCGATGTTATGCCGACCTGTCATACCAATCTGAAGCCCATCTAACCTACACTATTTCATGTACGTCCATATGCTTATCCAGTGATGACTTAAATATACCTAAAGTTGGCAAATCTACTACCATTGCAGGCAAAGCGTTCCATTCCCTTACTACTTCTGAGTAAAGAAACTACCTCTGTCCTATATCTTTCACCCCTCAATTTAAAGCTATGCCCCCTTGTGCTCGCCGTCACCATCCTAGGAAAAAGGTGTTCCCTATGTAACCCTCTGATTTATTTTATATGTTTCAATTAAGTCACCTCTCAACCTTCTTCTCTCTAATGAAAACGGCCTCAAGACCTTCCCTTCATACCAGGCAACATCCTAGTAAATCTCCTCTGCACCCTTTCCAAAGCTTCCACATCCTTCTTATAATGCAGTGACCTGAACTGTACGCAATACTCCAAGTGCAGCTGCACCAGAGTTTTGTACAGCTGCAGCATAACCTCTTGGATCGAGTTCCAGAACCCTCTATTAATAAAAGCTAAAACACTGTATGCCTTCTTAACAGCCCTGTCAACGTGGGTTGCAACTTTCAAGGATCTGTGTACTTGGACACCAAGATCTCTCTGCTCATCTACACATAAACGAGCCACAGATTATGCAGTCTACATTGTGTTCTTTTTTGTGATGAAATCTGAGAGGTTATAAAAATACCTATTGAAAATGGCCTTCTGTTCACATTGCAAATCCATTTGTAAGGAGCTGTCATCTGTTAGACAACTCTGGGGGAGGCAGGGTTGGGGGAGATCTCCTCACGGTATACACTATATTGCAGATCATAACATACGAAGGTCATTGATTAATATTTCTCTCTCTGTTCAAAGTTATGGCTGGAAAGGTCTACAAACAGGTTTGAAACTTGAGGTCTGTTTTAGAAGCCTAACAACAGAAGGGGAAAAGCTGCCCAGTGAAGTTGAGCATTTGAGATGTGTTTGTTGATTGCAATTTTTTTTAAAACAAACATTGTCTTGCATTTTTTTAGGACAAGATATTTTGGACTGATATTGATCATGAAGCCATTTTCAGTGCCAACAGACTCACAGGAGGCGATATTCTAACAGTCGTTGAGAACCTTGATGTTCCTCAAGATATTGTTCTCTACCATCATCTCCGCCAACCCAAAGGTTAATAGTTTTAAGGATGTCATGATTTCAAATGAGCTCCAGAGCATGCCGCGGGTCTATTTGGCCCACTGTGGACCCCTCATTTTAAGCAAATAATACTGTGGTTTGCCCTTCAGTACTCTTAGTACCCGTGGTGGTAGTAGTAGTAGCCCTCAACTGGAATTTTTTTAAATCGAGGGAACGATTTGTGTGGGGCACTTCTGCCATTCTTAGGCATTCTGCCGGATGTAGACATCTAGTTTGTTTGCAGTAAATTTCTTGTTGCATTGCTCCATTTCCAGATCTTGCAAAGAGCAGCAGACTGCCCCTTCCCCACCCCAAAATAAAACTTGCTTTTTCTGTTTCCTATTTGTACCTCCTAATGTAGTTCATTGTGTAACTTATGGTGAATCGCTTAATGTTTCACTTATTTATTCACAGAAATGAAGGTAGTTGCATTACATATTTCTGAAAACATGTAACCTATACTTTTTTCCCCACCTTTTTCCAGGTATTAACTGGTGTGAACAGAACGGGCTGATAAATGGTGGCTGTGAATACTTGTGCCTTCCAGCACCACAGATCAACATTCATTCTCCAAAATACACTTGCGTTTGCCCTGATGGCATGCAGCTGGGGCCGGACATGAGAAAATGTATTCCAGGTTAGTGTTTTACTAATCTAAATGGATCTTTTTAATTGAGTGGTTAATTGGTTTGTTTAACTGAGTGGGTAAGTACTACAAAATACACTATAAATCATGTTGGTAGTCCTGAAGTGCCTCCATTTCTAATGTATACCAAGACCTGGAAACTTCCATAATAGACTTTTCTGGATTCCTTCAAGTAAGGAAATCCTATTTTCAGGAGGCAAAAAAGGGTGTAGGAGGATACTGGGGAGCCTGTTGGAAATCTTTTTGTAGATGAAATGGAGATTTCAGCTTTTTGAAAGGAAATATTTCTTTGAATTTTTTAAAATTCACTTTACACTGGGTGCTTTTACGTTAAATTTTTTTGATGCATCCTCTGACCAACTTCTTTTAACCCTCCTTTTAGCTCATGTCATGCCTACCAAGTTAAACACAGACAAAACTTTAAATGATCCTAACCATGCTAAGACAGCTACAACCAGCAGCTCCACTACAATGAGGAAAATGATCTCCCAGTCTTCCAACGTTTCCTCAGACAGCACTGTACACTCAGCATTCCCTACTGGTCATGAGATGCTGACTGTTTCACATCAAGGTACAAACCTTTACTTCTGTACTTGTGAATTTTTAAAAAAAGTTTGTTTGCACAAATTGCCCATGCTCCCAGTGGAGGACTTTTCAGGCAGCTTACTGTTCTAATTTTTCTCAGCAGGGGGTGAGATTGCAGTTAAAGCAGCTACAGAAGGCCACAGAGGAGCTAATGCCTTGTGGATTGTTTTGCCCCTTGGTAAGTAGGGTTTCTTAAAATGAGCACATGAAGTAATTGTAGTTCTGGCTTGTGTAAATCCCAGTGAAACTACTCCCTCTAAAGGAGGGGCTACTGGAAAGCCTGTGATATTTTTGTCAAGCTCTTGGTGTTAACACTAGTATTACCCAAGGTCCCCTTTTGACTGCCAATTTTTGCCCAGATGGGGTGCACTCTTTACATAGAATGTAGTGATTTTTGATTTTGGGAAAATGATGGTTACTTATAGGAGTGTACATTTTCGGTGTCAGTTTTTAAGAAAAATAACTATATCCTACCCTGTCCAACACCTTCATGCTCTGCTGAAATCCATGCATGTGATGGTTAAACTCCTCCTCCTTCCTTTCCAGCCATCCTGTCATTGCTTGCTACTGCAGTTTATTTCATTTGGAAAAACTGGAAACTGAAGAACACCAACAGTATTAACTTCGATAACCCCGTCTACCAGAAAACCACTGAAGATGATGAAGTACATATCACCCGGAACCAAGTCGGGTACACTTATCCTACGGTAAGGAAGCACTTTTTTTTAAAAAAAACTTTATTGCTGCTTCAGCCAGTCCTGTAGTAGTGTATGAAAATGTACTTTTGGCCATCTGTCTCAGCCTTGGCGATTGTTCACCCTTGGTGTTGCATGAATAGCTTGTTTTAACTTGCTGATCAGCTTGTTTAGTCCAAAAACAAAAGCAAAACTTTTTTTGCTAAGATTGGATATGGCAAATTGTTAGAAATCTGTGTGCAGAATCTAGTGCTGCACTGTGATGCACAGAATGTGGCTTTTTAACTTCTGTAAAATTTCATCCCTCCATGTATACAAGCTGTATTTTCTTATTTAAGCAAAGCAAAACAGTTGGGGGAAATATGACACATACTATCTTGGTACCACCAAACACTGGCAGGTCTACAGTGCACAGGTTGACTGCAAGTGGGCTTGTATTAAATAAATATCGATGACAACCCATTCTCTTTCAATTTTTTTGGGTTTCATTTCTGTACTGTTTTGGTTAAAAGTTCAGACAGGTTTGCGATTTGACTTTTTTCCCTCTTCTTTCTCCCCTGCCCTTTTTGTTTTGCTTTTAAAAGCAAGGGGGTGTGCGGGTTATTGGGGAATGGGTCTGGGTGGGATGCTTCAAGGGGCATTGTGGACTTGCTGGGCCAAAGGGCCTGTTTCCACACTGTAGGGAATCTAATCCTCTCCACTAACTCCTTTTTAAACTATTCCATTTCAATCTAACTGAAGTTTGTTTTTCTCTTTGCAGAGAGCTGTTGTGAGTTTAGAAGATTATGGTGCTTGATACAAGGAGCCTGACAAAGTGCCTCTGGAGTGATTTGCTGCTTATGGACCTAGACTTTAATTCTGCTGTTTGCAGATACCCTACAGTACTGTCATGTTTGTTTATTTGTGTTTATTTTCTTTTAAACACTCCCTCTTCTAAATATTTCAGCATAGCCACTCCATGTACATGGTGTTTTTGGTTAGGTTACTTTAAATTTTTTGCACTTGTGCTGTTACTGTGGATGTTTTTATAATTTTGAAGGATTTTCAGAGACACTCTGGAAATGACTGAGCTTTAGTTCTTGTTAAGGGCAAAAACATTTTCTTTTGGAAATTTTTTATAAAAATTCCCTGACTGAAGATGTCTGATTTACTTCTGACAATTCAGAAGACACTGGTGCAGTTTTCAGTTGCTGAATGACTGAAGAGAAGGACTGTGTGTGTGAGTGTGTGATCGATCAGAGTTGTGCCTACGCTGTTTGGTAAATTGCATGCATTCTCCATGTATGGTTGCGTGTAGGGACAAAAGCCAGTTTTAAGGTGGCATTTTCCTCACCATCCTCTACAACCTGTTGTTTGTCAAATGTTTTTCAAGAAGTCTGGCGTTTTGCTTGATTCACCAATACTAGAATTGTATATAATCATGCATTGAATTGGAATACACTGGACTTTAATAAAGGCTGTGTTAGATAGTGTGGATACTTGCCATCATCCCCTGTACTTTATAGGGGCATGTCTATCCCTTACTACTGAGCCTGACAGACTTGCTTCCAAAAAGTTGGTGCCAGACCATAAACCAAGCTTGCTTTTTTTGTGAATATGTATATACTGTACAGATGGTGTTTTGTTTTTTCAGAAGGAATAGTTTTTAACTGCAAAGTTAATGTTTTTAATTTATTTACCCAGTATCTCAGCCTCTCCTCCTGATTTTTGTGCAGCCTTTGTATATTTCAAGGTGTTGGTGCTGAGTTTAAATATGTACCCAGTCCTATGTGCACAGCAAACCTTTTTTCCTTCTGTCTTGTTTATAAAATGTATATGTTTACAGAAGCTGCTTTCTGACAGCCTATCAGAATGGATTTGTCTTTCTACATAGATTTACACAGAGCATATATTTATTTATTAAAAAAAAATTTTTTAAAGTGGAGCCTGTTACACTGAAGGTCAGGCACCCACTCTACTGGCCAAGTAAATGTAGGAGCTCCTGCAATCGGTGAGGTTTCTTTTTTTTTGTGATTTTAGCCTGATCCAATACCATTTCAGACAGTGTAGTTAATATTCTACATGCTTGTCTGATGCTCTCCCCCCCTCCCCCCCCTCCCCCCCCTCCCCCCCCTCCCCCCCCTCCCCCCCCCTCCCCCCCCCTCCCCCCCCCTCCCCCCCCCTCCCCCCCCCTCCCCCCCTCCCCCCCCCTCCCCCCCTCCCCCCCTCCCCCCTCCCAAAAACGTGGCAATCTTATGCTGTGTCTAATTCAGTTTTTAGATTGTATGTGGTTTTTCCTTCAACTTTGTGTCCTAATAATTTCTGCCTAACTGCTGAATAAAGGGTTTTAATTCTTTTTCTGTTCCTCCCCTCCATCTGTTAAAATGTTTGGGACCATGTGAATGATTTAGTCTAAATTTTTTGACTGTATTCTTTTTGTAATTGTTTTTTCTGACAATCAACTAAAATAAAACTTACTAGATGTCATGGTATTAAGTATTCAATATTTTGGGGAAAAACTTTGCAAACATGGGTCCAGGATTCTTCTGTCATAAACATTTTATACACCCACCTTGTCTTTATTGGGTGCACAATGTGATGGCAGTCAATATTTATTTCCTGTTTCACCATGCTGAATAGAAATTGCCCATAGTTTTCAGTGAGTCAAGGAGAAGCACATTAATTCTAACAAGGGGTTTTTTCATCTGAAGTGATGGAAGCTTGAAGTCAGAGCACTTGACATTGAAGCCCATACAGACAGCAAAGCATTTTGGAAAGGTCCCCTGTGGTAGACTGGTTAGCAAGGTTAGATCACATGGAATACAGCAAGGCCTAGCAATTAGGATAAAAATTTCCTTGAATGTAGGAGGCAGGATGTGGTGGTAAAATTACAACATTTTAAGCCATCTAGAGCATTGCATGAATGGGTAGAGTTGATAGGGATATGCTGGCCAACAGGACTAGATCAATTTAGGATATGTTTGGGTTAGAGTTTAGCCTGAGGTGCTGCTTCAATGCTGAGCATCTGTCTATAAAGATGTTAATTTGGAATCCACTTTTGAATTGTGAGAGGATCTGACAGGGTATGCTTCCTTCTATGACCAAACTTGAAATGAGAACATGCTTATTTGGTGATCTTCACAAACGTTTTAAACGGCAGAAGCTGCATTTATCCTGAATCTATTCAAGGTGGTGCTTAAAGCAAGTTCAAATGACAAATCACTCTCTCAAGGCCCTATGTTTCTAATGAGGAGTATTTAGACATTTCCTAAGTCTGCACCATCTTTTGGACTATGTATAAATGCCCTTTGGGATGTGGGTGTTGCTAGTTGGCTAGCATTTATTGCCCAACCCTGTTTGGCCCTTGGACGTCAGGGTGCGCTGCCTTGAACTGCTGTGGCCCACCGTGTGCGTGCGTGCCGGGATGGGAGCCCAGTGACCATGCAGGAACAGCACTATACGTCCGGATGGGGTGTGGCATGGAGGGGCACTGGGAAGTGGTGGCATTCCCATGTTTCTACTGCTCCTGTCCTTCCAGGTTAAAGCAGCTCACTGCCACTAGGGAAAATGTAGGGATGGGTACGAAATACTAGGCTTGCTAATGATACTTGCATTCCACACATGAATGACCTAATGTGAATGCTAGCCATCTAACTTTAAACAACTGCATGTTTGCCTGCTAATATGAGCACCTACCCTGACGATAATGGAGTTTGCTGCTCTCTGAAGGCTGCTATACTAGATAGTCCACATGATCATGTTAGCATATTGGACTTCCGTTAAAGAAACAGAATGGCACCATGGACAAAATTTATATTTTGGTGGATTTAAAGGAGAAAAAGGAGTTTGAGTCTGTGCGGAATAAATCGTCTCAGCATAGAACTAGACACTCCAGTCCAACCATTCTATGCTGACCATAATCCCAAACTAAACTAGTCTCACCTGCCTGCTCCTTTGTATCCCTACAAATCTATTTTGCATACTTGTCCAAATGTCTTTTTAACGTTGTAATTATACCCATATCCAACACTTCTGAAAGTTCATTCCACATAATAACAGCCCTTTTTTTTTAAAATGCCTTTTTTAAAATCTCTTGCCATAAGTGCCTTCTAATTTTAAAATCTTTCTTCCCAGGTGAAAAGACAACTGACATTAACTCTGTCTATACTCCTCTATTTCATAAACTTCAATAAGGTTACCTCTCAACATCCTGTGCTCTAGTATTTAAAAAGTCCGGACTTCCATATCCAGCAACTTCCTGGTAAATTTCTTTTGAACCCTCTCCGAGTTCATATCCTTCCTATAACTGGATGTCTTAGCTGAAATTCTGTTGCACTACTGAGGGTGTGCCGTATGGTGGAGGTGCTGTCCTTTGAATGAAACATTGGTCTTTGATCTAATCTTTCAGGCCTACATAAGATCTGGTGAGAGATCAGGGAAAAGAGGTTCTCCTTTCAAGGCTCTCCCACCATTCAATAAAGATCATGTCTTGTATTAACCCTACCTTTTTTAAAAAAAATCTTTTTATCTTCCTTTCTTACCAACCTGGGATCTCTTCACTCACGTACCACATAAAGGTAGCTGTGTTACAGATGACTAGTCTGCATGTAAATGGGGCAAATCAAGTTTTGGGGGTTTATCAGCCTTTAATCCTACTAATTTCCTCAACATCATTTCCCTACTGATAGTGACTTCCTTCAGTTCCTCCTTCTCATTACACTATGCTTCTCAACATTTAAGATGTTGTTTGAGCCCTCTTTTTGTGACGGCAGAATCAAAATATGTATTTAATTGGTCTGCCATCTTGGTTCTACTTAATATTTTTCCATGGTCTGATTGTATGGGATCTACGTATATCTTCACTAATCTTTTTCTCTTCACATACCAACTGATTATAAAAGTTTCTATCGATACATTCCCCTCAAACTTATTCTTGTATTCTATTTTCTTCCTGTTAATCAACTTCTTTGTCCTCCTTCACCGAAATCTACAGTATGCCCAAACTTCAGGTGTGATTTTTGGGCAATTCATATGCCCCTTTTTTTTTGGATCTAATGCCATCCAAATTTTTATTGTTAACTATGATCAGGCCACCTTTCTCATTTCATTTTTGTGACAGACAGAAATGAGGAATATTGCAATTCCTCCAAGTACTCTTGAAACACCTGTTGTTGCTTAGCCTCTGTCATCACTTTAAGTAACTTTCCCAGTTCATCGTAGCCGGCTTGCATATCGTACCTTTGTAGCTTTCTTCATTCAGATGCAGGACCCTAGTCCCAGGATCAACTGTGTCACTCCATTTTAATGAAGAGCTATACCATATTATGGCCACTCTTCCCCAAAGGGGGATTATACAGCTGGATTAACAATTATTCCTTTTTCATTACACAATACCTAGTGGAGGATGGCCTGTTCTTCAATTATTCTTCAGTGTATTGATCCAGAAAACCATTTCATACAAACTCCAGAAATCCCTCCTTCACGCCATTGTGAATTGGGGAGCCTATGGAATTCACTGCCACAGAAAGCAGATGAGGCGAAAACATTGAATGTTTTCAAGAAGGAATCAGATAAGGTTCACGTCTTAAAGGGATTGAAGAGTACGGGAAGAAAGCAGGAATAGCGTACTGAGATAATGGGAACTGCAGATGCTGAAGAATCCGAGATAACAAAGTGTGGAGCTGGATGAACACAGCAGGCCGAGTAGCATCTTAGGAGCACAAAAGCTGACGTTTCGGGCCTTGACCCTTCCTGAAACGTCAACTTTTGTTCTCCTAAGATGCTGCTTGGTCTGCTGTGTTCATCCAGTTCCACAATTTGTTATAGCATACTGAGTTGGATGATCAATCATAATATTGAATGGCGAAGCAGGTTCGAAGAGCTGAATGGTCTACTCCAGTTCTTGCTTTCTATGTTTCTCCCTTGTCAAATATCCAGTTTACACGGCCTTGATTAAATGTACTGACCCATTGATCACCAAATGCATCCTAGGGGAGATAATTGTAAATACTAGAGAAGCTTTAAGATAAAATAAAATCTGTCATGAAGGGGAGATTTCTTACCCTTAAACAGTGTCCTGAATTTCTAGTCTCTCCCACACAGGGAAACAGCCTCGCAGTAACTACCCTATTAAGTACCTCCGGTTCTTACATTTCAATAAGATCACCTTTCATTCTTCTAAATACCAATGGGCTTAGGAAAATTTTCGCCATTGTCCTGGCCAAGGTATATGCCTCAAATAAAACCATCACTCAAGGATTATGGGTGTTCCCACAAATTTACTTGGTTACCCTAACTGCCTCTAATTGAGGCAATTGCTAAGACAGTTAAGAGTCAGTCATGTTAGCATTAATGGAATCTTATAGAAAAGCTTGCCAACTTGGACCCGGCAGATTACCTGGTAGTCATAGTTAGTTTTAACCAAACTGTTTGGAACTGCTACGACACGTTTGAGGCAGGTGAAACCTGAACTAACGCCCCCGGATCAAAAGTACTACCAAGAGCCAGTATTTGTAGATATTTTGGTCAACATTGTCAGAAGTGTTATGATGCAAATGGGAAAAGAACAAAGGAGTGGAACTAAATCTCTGGTTCTTTCAAATAACCTGTGCAGGCACAATGACCCAAATGATCTGCAGTGAATAATGCAAGCCCCACTTCATTAAATAGCTGACATACATAGTATAGAATCATACAGCGCAGAACAGAACCTCAGCTGGTACTTTTAAGTCTCTTATTTGACTAATATACAAAGCTTGAAAACAACAGGCTGTAAAATGAGAGCATTTTTCTCAGTAAGCCTGACAAGTTTAAACTTGCCCCGTTCATTAACCAGACTACAAGCAGCTCTGCCTCCCTGTATAATAGTTGAAGATGCATCTCTCCCCACCACTGTGTGCTTTTCTTGGTTAGATATTCTGAGCCAGTGCATAATCACTGAAATTTAATGTCCTGGGGAGGAGGTGAGGGAAAACCCTTTGTCTCTGAATGTGCAGATTGAAGCATCAAGTTTCACTTGAACACTTCAGCACAGTACTGCACGGTCAGAGGTGCTATTAACAGATGTTAAACCAAAGCACCTTCTACTGTCAAATAAATTAAGGATCACATGTTGCTATTTAGATTAAGAGCAGAAGATTCTCGACAGTATCCTGGTCAACGTTTATTTAGAAATAATTTGAAACCAGATTTTTTTGGAGTGTAAGGGATTGAGGGGAGATTTAATATTGTGAAACTCACTGCTTACAAGGAAGTAAAATGAAGGATTTTAGAAGGAAATTAGAAGGGCGCTTGAGGGAAATAAACTTGCAAGGTTAAGGGGATAGAGCAGGGAAATTGGAATATCGTAATTCTCTGCACGGAACTGGCATTAATCAAACGGGCCAAATGGCTTCAGGTGCAGTAATGAGTCTATGACATGATCGCACTGCTTTTTATGGGAACTTGCTAAGTGCAAATTAGATGCCAAGTTTCCTACATTACAACAGTGACCAAACCTTAAACACATTACATTGACTGCAAAGTGCTTTGCGATGTCTTGAAAATACACTATAAATGCAAGACTTCCTTTATGAGAAGATTCCTGCTTCAATCTCACTGAACAGCACTGATCTGGTTGATCATAGCAGAATCACTATAATTGATTGCGGTCCCAAACTAGGGAAGGGGAAAGTTTGCCAGTTATCTTGGTCATGATAGTTAGTTGACCTACAATCTAGACAACCTTTTTTGGGTGAGGATCATTATTGCAAAGAGACCTTGATGAATTTGGCTTAATGGGCCAGAGAGAGGCAGATGGAGTTTAATTTGGATAAATCCAAGGTATTGCATTTTGGTAAAACAAACAAAGACAAGACTCACGCAATTAAAAGTGGGGCCTTTGGTAGTGTTATTAGAATAGAGAGACCTAATGGTTCAGGTACGTAATTGTTTGAAGTTGAATCAGTCTACACAGGGTGATTAAGAAAGCATTTAGCACGCTTGCCTTCATTGCTCAGACCTTTGAGTATAGGAGTTGGGACGTTATGTTGAGGTTGTGTGGGTCATTGTTGAGGCCTCTTCTGGAGTCCTATGTCCAGTCCTGTCCCTGCTTTAAGAGGGATATTGTGAAGTGGGAGAGGTTTCATCAACGATTTACCAGGATGTTGCTAGGAATGGAAGGTTTGAGTTATAAGGAGAGGCTGGATAGGCTGGGATATTTTTTAGTGGAGCTTAGGAAGTTGAGATTTGAGGTTTATAAAATCATGAGGGGCATGGATAGGGTTAATGGTATGTGTCTTTTCCTAGGATGGGAGGTTTCAAGACTAGGGGGCGTATTTTTAATGTGAGTAGGGAAAGATTTAAAGAAGGCCAATGGGGCAACTTTTTTTACGCAAAGAGTAGTTTGTGTGTCAAATGCTTCTCCAGAGAAATCAATGGATGCGGGTGCCGTTAAAACATTTAAAAGACATTTAGATCAATACATGAATAATAAGGTTGGGAGGGATATGGGCCAAGTGCAGGCAGATGGGACTAGTTTAGTTTGGGATGATGGTTGGCATGGACTGGTTAGACCAAAGGGTCTGTTTCCGTGCTGTAATACTCTATGCCTATGACTCAGTGCACGGGTCTCAGATTTTACAAGGGGTGAATCATGAATGCTATGTTGGATAGCGCTACCTCTGACTGTCAGTGTCACCCAAGTCTCAACATGTATATCATTATCAGGAGGTAACATCAGGAGCATCTTAAAGTTCAGAAATCTCACAGGCTTTTCATTTTTACACTGGAACCTTTGTGAAACTAAGAAAATCGCTTTGGTTTAGATTCATTTTTGATGTGAACATGCTGTTCTGTAATTCAGGTGAAAGTAAATGTTAATAATACAATAAAGTACATTTTCTTTCAAAATGAAGGAAAATCTACTAGAGTCATAGAGGCATACAGCACAGAAACAGACCCTTCGGTCCAACTTATCCATTCTGACCAGATACCCTAAATTAACCTAGCCCCATTTGTCATCATTTGACCAATATCCCTCTAATCCCTTCCTATTCATATGCCCATCCTGATGCCTATAAAAGCTGTTATTGTACCAACCTCAACCACTTCCTCTGGCAGCTCATTCCATACATGTGCCACCCTCTGTGTGAACAAGTTACCCCTTAGGTTTCTTGTAAATCTTGCCCCTCTCACCTTAAATGTATGCCCTCTAGTTTTGAACTCCCCTAACCTGGGTGAAAACGCCCTGACTATTTCCCATCCATGCCCCTTATGAATTTATAAACTTCTATAAGGTCAGCCCTCAGCCTCTGACGCTCCAGGGAAAATACTCCCAGCCTATTCATCCTATTCTTATCGCTCAAACCCTCCAACAATGACAACATACTCTTTTCTGAACCCTTTCAAGTTTCACAACATCCTTCCTATAGCTATTCTCAAGAAAGTTTGTTTTATCCTCCCACACTGTCTTCTCTTTTCCCAGTCTCTGCACTCACTTATAAACAGTTTCATTTCTCCTGATTCTGATGAAAAATTGTTGATCTGAAACAATAACTGTTCTCTCCCTGCACGGATGCTGCTTGAGTGTCCGCAATTTGTTGTCTGTATATATTTCAGAAAGAGTAAGTGGATGTCACTATTACACTTGAAATTAAAATTCTTATGGAGAGGGGGCTGGAGTTCCAAAGGGATCTGACAACCACATCACAACACAAGAGAACTGTTAGGCCATATAGTAGTGTCAATGAGAGGAGCAGTTTCTTCACGTAATTTGAGATTTATCAAGCAACAGCAACGACTTGAATTTATAATGCTGCTTTAGCATAGTAAAATGTCCAAAGTCAATTCACAAGTATCAGGCATTAGTGACTCACGCCCGTGCTCCCCAAACCCAATGGTGCATCAGTTAAAACCAGGGATATACAAGAGGTCAGAAACGGAGCAGTACAGACACCTTGGAGTGGTGTCGGACAGCAGTTACAGTGATAGTGAGGGATAAGGCTACGGAAAGATTGAAAACGACAGTACAACAAAATAAAACTGAAGTACTCCCAGTTCTGAGAGCCAGTGATCAATCAGCGCTTTTAGGTGAATGATATTTAATATGAGTTAAGCTGTGGTAGAAGCTTTATTGAACAAACTGAAGTTTAATCCATATCTATATTCTCCATCTGGGTGTTGTTTTGATTGTTAGGTGTGGTGTCCCTGTTACACGAATTCTCTTCTATATCAGTCACACAGAGAACCCTCACAGTTTGAAGAGTAGCAGGACATAGCTTCTATGAAAATAACTTTACATTGCTTTCTTTACCCAGAAAGTGCCAAGTAAATTAACAGTCTGCCACAAGGAGTAGTTGGGATGCAAAGCATTGATGCATTTAAAGGGAAGCTAGACAAGTACCCAAGAGAAAAAGGCATGGGATGTTTTACTACAGGGATGTTGTACAAAGCAGAAACATCATGATTGGACAAGTCTAATGTTTGACGACACATTTAAATCCAACCATATAGGAACAGATTACTAGAGATGCAGGAATCTGTGCTGAAGCCAAAAATCTAGTGACCACAGCTGGCCAGGCAGCATCCATGGAGAGAAAGCAAGCTAACGTTCCAAGTCTAGATGATTCTTCATCAGAGCTCATCTGGAGTTATCTAGATTTGAAATATTAGCTTGCTTTCTCTCCATGGATGCTGCTTGACCTGCTGTGATCATCAGCATTTTTTGTTTTCGGTTCAAATCCAACCATGGCAGCTAGAGGATTTTAATTTCAGTTAAAATTTCTGGAAAATAAAGTTTGTCTCAGTAATAGTGGCTATGAAAGTATCACAAACTACTGTAAAAACCCATCTGGTTTAGGGAAAGAAATCTACCATTCTTATCCGGTCTGGTCTACATGTGAAATGTGATTGACCTTAGTTGCCCCCTTGAGAGCAAAAACTGCTAGCTGATCTCCTGTGAAAGAATAAAACTGGGTCAAATGTTCACTTTCAGAGTCAGAGATCACTATGCTTAGCAATATTATTTTGTGCGTTAAAACAGATATACATGCTAGTTTATTATTTAACTGCTTATGTACTGTGACACAAAGCACATAATCAGACTGTTTTATTGATTTTTGACAAAGGAAAGGTGTTCTTGTACCTAACGTGGTCTAGGTAAAATTATAAAATAGGAATAACGAAAAGCCCACACACTGACTCGAAGCTTGCACACAAACAAATAAATTACAGAATCGGGGAAGAATAGATTAAGCAAGTTAAAATCCAGTAAAACTAAAAAGACCCACATTTCATGGGGTTTGCTGAATTAGCTGTGTTCAGACTGAATCTAATAGCTTCATTGCTCCCAACATTCAAGCAATTTCAAGCTACATTACAGACAATTTATCTGTTCTTTTAGGGGCTATCATATAGGTTGACCAGCTTCCAAAAATCTCTGTCTTGAGCAATCCCCATCTGCAAACAGAGTTCAAAACTTACAAGTTCAGTGGAGGGGGAGGGAATGCATCACTCATCTTGCTCTGCAGAGAGAGCTAACGCTTAAAACTCATAAAAGCTGGGCTTGTCATGCAACCTTTTCTTTCCAAGTACCCAGGGATCCAAAGATACAAAGAAGATCATTTGCATTGCATTCTAATCGTGGCTTGATTATATCACGTCTGGAAATTCCTCACCCAATCAGGATTGCATTGCCCAAGTGGTTTTGTCTAATAGTCTGTCTACATTTGTCTAGGATTCAGTAAATTGGAAATGTTTTTCTTGAAGAGGAGATTCAATAGAAGCTTCCAAAATTATGAGGGGTCTGGCCAGAGTAGACAGGGAAAAGCTATTCCTGTTCGTATCATGATTGAGAATGAGGGGGTAGAGGTTTAAAATAAAGTACAGAATAGGCAAATGCAATGTGAGCAAAAACGTTTCACACAGTGAGCAGTAAGAGTCTGGAATTGTGGTGAAGGTTCAATTCAATAGAGCTTTAGGTTAAATAGAAACAATGTGTGGGGTTATGGGAAAAGGCAGTAGGATAGCAGTAAGTCACAATGCTCATTTGGAGAGCTGGTGCAAACAGGTTCAGCTAAATAGCCTTTTTCGGAATATAACACTTCTGTGTTTCATCCAGCTATGTAGCCAGTTAAGTATCTGGACAATGTTAATGAAATGGGGGATGTGGTACATTCACATTTCATTGGTCATTTACTTTGGTGGGCTTATTACAAACAGGAAGAGGCTGTCATTGGGTTAGAATGTGGAAGGTACAATGATGTGAGTTATGTGACCATCTTTGGCTGCGTGCTGATGTCACTGTAATGTGGTCTTAGTTTCGTTTAAAAAAGCATGGTTTCTATTCTGTGGGTTGAGAATTTTTTTTTCATATAAAGCAGATTTTCAAGACTGCGATTTCTACTGAAATGTTATTTAGAAAAAAATATATCTCAGTTTCAATTCACTGTTTAGTGGGGCAGCCCTGAGTGAGGAAGTTCCTGAGGAAATTGTACAGGGCATGCTGATTGGAGAAAGGAAAGTAAAAATCATCAGTTATAGCAAGTAACTAAAACTTTGGGATATCCCCACGAGTAACCACAATGTGCTAAATGTGACAAATTACCATCTCTACGTGGCCGTGAGGTGACTGGAAATCAAGCGGAAGATTGCAAAAATGTTGAAACAAATGTTGAAAGAAAATTTGGCAGTTGTTGCAAGGGAAATAAACCAGCAGAAAGATTCAATTGAACAACTTCCTCCATGTTATAATGTCAGCAGTAATTTCAGTTTTCAGAAACTAGTTTTCGTATTGGATGTGGTAACAAACTGGGTTGAAATTTCATACAATTTGATCAGTGGAACCGAAGGAATGTACAACCAGTAGATTTAGAGTCATAGAGATGTACAGCACAGAAACAGACCCTTCGGTCCAACTTGTCCATGCCGACCAGATATCCTAAATTAATCTAGTCCCATTAATTAAGAAGGTGCAGTATAATGGCACAGTGGAACTCTGCTGGACCCATGACCCATACAGCGATTGCTCAAAACCATCCTCTGCTACTTATGTTCTCTGGTACAGGCTGAATGGTCTCCTTCCATCCTGTCAATTACCCCAGGGCCAAAGGATTTTGGGGAACTGACACAAACACCAATAAGGTGTAAGATATGTATCCAACTGAATAGAGTATGGGCTAGGTGTTGCAATTAGTTGCTTGTTAGTCTTGTGCCTAAAATTCTATGGCCGCACGCACAGCAAGTTGCAGTCAGTCAACCACCTGATAAAGCACGGCAATCTGTACAGGGTCAGTTAGGAATCTATGTGATCAGGCGGGCAACTGAACTTTAGCCAATCAAATGAAAAATTTTGAATGGACAGCACACATTCGCAACCATGAAATATCAAGCAACACGACCAATTCTGTGTCAAATCAGGCACAGAGATAAAGGGAGGGAAAGAGTTGATTGAAAGAGATAAAAGCAAGAACACATTTGAAATTAACCTTTCAAGGGTGAGTTGAAACCACAATATTCAGACAAATGGATTCAGAAAATCAAATGGACTGTTTCAAAGACTATAGATGCTGAACTAATGCTTATATTGATTTGGAAGTTTTGGAGTCTAAAGGATAAGGAGAAAGGGCTAGAAATTGATTAGAGAGATAAACAGTTCCCACATCTTTATCAAACTGAATGGATCCTTCAGTGACCATCATCGCCCTGGGACTCTGCAACAAAGAGAGTCATCAGATCATAGGGATGTACAGCACGGAAACAGATTCTTCAGGCCAACTCATCCATGCCAAATAGATATCCTAAATTCATCTAGTCCCATTTACCAGCATTTGGCCCATATCCACCCAAACCTTTCCTATTCAAAAAATCATCCAGATGCCTTTTAAATGTTGCGATTATACTAGCCTCCACCACTTCCTCTGGCAGCTCACCACCAACATCTGTGTGAAAAGATTGCTCCTTTGGTCCCTTTTAAAACTTTCCCCTCTCACCATTAAGCTATGCCCTCTAGTTTTGGACTCCCCTACCCTGAGGAAAATCCCTGACTATTCCTCCTATCCATGCCCCTCAAGATATTATAAACTTCTATAAGGCCACTGCCTCAGCCTCTGATGCTCCAGGGAAAATAGCCCCAGCCTATTCAGCCTCTCCTTGTAGCTTAATAGCCCCTACCCCCTCCAACCCTGGCAACATCCTTGTAAATACTTTCTGAACCCTTTCAAGTTTCACAACATCTTTCCCATAGCAGGGAGACCAGAATTGACCTCCTGGAACAATGCAAATGCTAGCCTGGTGAATCATTATTGTATCTCCCAGGCCAGTCCTTGCAGTTAGTGCTTGGGATAGAACATAACATTCGAGATGACCAAACTCAGTATAGCTGAAGCATCACTTCCTGACTTCTAACTTCCAACCCCAGAACCTTCCTGAGTTAAAGGCCAAGATTTCATTAAGGCCCTTCAATGGCTTTACGCGACCTGCATATCAGTTTTTGATGACGACGTTTGATGATTTTGCCTCGATTTTCTTTTTTGCTCCTTCACACCTTCCAGTCTCTCATCATTACAATGATGGATCTGGTCCCCTGATTGATGAACTTCTTGTCTGTGGAAAGAATTATTAACTCCAGCAATACAGCAGAGGGAAGGGGTTCAAGGGGAGTCTGTTTCTGTGCTGTGAATCCTAAATGATTTATCTCTTTCAAAATGCAAAGTACTTCCCTGAAACTGAAATCTATCTACTGCAATAATCCCGAGGGCATCATTCAGAAGTGCGTCTGATAGAGAGGTGAAAGAGATATCTTTTGCTGGGGTGACTCTTCTTGCCTCTGAGGGAGGTGCAGATACAGTTGGGGGAAAGCTGAGGTGAATCTGAATCATTTCTCTCTCGGTGGATTATTTCGTTCATCTGTTTGACAGCTTACTGCTGTGATATCTGGGCCACTCCCACGTTTCCTGTTTTGACAGCACCAGCCATTCTTTGCAAGTCGCCTTTATAAATTTAGGATGTTCTCTTGTGGGCTAAAGAACAGATTGTCACTTCTGTGTAGGTGTTTCAACATTAGTTATGAGTTGATGGAGCTGGTTGACAGGCACGTTGCCAGGACATCCTACAGAGAGCACGTCAGCCGCCCCCAGCACCCGCACCGTCACCTCTTCTCAAATGAAGATTTACAAAGCCCTTGTAAAATAATCCTCATGTAAATAACAGTAACCAATGGGTTAAAGCTAACAGTCAGTTCTCTCCCCCACTGCTAAATATTGAACTCTTTCCTTATTAAAGAGAAGGCCTCATCAGCAACTTGTTACTATGGCTACAGCCTGAGACCTGCTCCTTACAAGCACAGTGTCAAACATTCCAACTTTTCTGCCAAAGTGGCGTCAAAAGCAACATTTATGTGACAGAAAGTAGTTTTAATTAGTAATGTATACTTAACTAACTAACTGTAATTACCTGCTGTATCCACCTATAGATTTTACCCTATCATCCATACCTAAGTATTTAATACTCATACATGATATCACCCCATATTTAAAACCAACTCAAGTTACAGCATGCAACCTGTTGTTGAATGTTCTATGGTCTTATCATTTACAGTAGCATTCATATTCCATCAGACGCTGTTAAGTTAGATTGTAATTAAGGAAGATTCTGGATTGATATGGAGGGTTGTCTTGCATTCTACTCGACCTCTATTGAACTCATAGGAAATTGGATCAGTTTCATCATTTGGTACGTGCCTGATGCTTTTAAAAAGGGCTTGCATTTATATAACACCTTTTTATACCCTCAGGATGTCTCAAAACACTTTGAAACAAATGAAGTTCAGTCACAGTCATGGAGCACGAAATGCAGCAGCCTTATCCAAACCCAGCAAGATCCTACAAGCAGTGATGTGAATGAAAAAGAGATCACATATTTGAGCGATGGGATAAATATTTGGCCGGACAGTGATGTATGTTACCTGATCTTCTACAAACAGAGCCACGGTGAGGGTTATAGGGGTAGGTTGGTGGGGGTGGGGAGGGTTGGTGAGCGGGTGTTGTTTGCGGTGTTTCATCTACCTGAGAGGATAGACAATAATTTAATCTCTCGTTTGAAAGGGGGTATCTCTGTTTGTGCAGCATGCCCTTTACTGGTCATTGGAAGATGCTCTTGCTCTGATAGTCAACCTGTTGTCACTCCCCAACAACTCCTGCTACAGTAGTACCAAATAAAGTTCAGTCCTCGATGGTGGGCTACTATGTCTGTCACTGCTGTTTGTCCTGAACTTCAAATCCAGCGAGAGTCCGTAAGTGAGTATCTGACTGACAATTAAATAAAATGTTGCTGTCTACACGTAACTAAAAGGTGATGTTCAATGTTCCAGCCCTGGCCCCTGTTGCTTACCAAAACATCGAGTACGCCACAAGCATGTCACTCGGAGGACTTTACCACAGGATATGCTCAAACCTCTTTTACTACATGCTGCAAGGTAACAGTTCGACAGTGTCAGTATCAGCACTGCACTACGCTTGATATGCCTGTGACTACAACACACCAAGGCACTCTCAGTCACAGATACACTGAGACACCCTCACTGTGACAGTCACAAATGCACTGAGATGCCCAGTGTGACAGTTGCAAATACACAGAGACTCCTTAATGTTAAGCAACAGGCGCGCTGAGATGTCTTCATTATTTAGCACCAGGTGCACTAGACCGCCCTCAGTGTGATATTCACAAGCACACTAAGGCAGTCTCAGTGTCTGTACACAGGCACACCAAGACACCCTCAGAGTTTAGCAACAGGCACACCTGGACACCCTCAGAGTTTAGCAACAGGCACACCGAGACACCCTTATTGTTTTGTAACAGGCACACAGACATGTCAGGGTTTGGCAACAGGCATACCAAGACACCCTCAGTCTTTAGCAACAGGCACACCGAGACACCCTTATTGTTTTGTAACAGCCACACTGAGACATGTCAGGGTTTGGCAACCGGCACACTGAGACATGTCAGGGTTTGGCAACAGGCATACCGAGACACCCTCAGTCTTTAGCAACAGGCGCACTGAGACACCCTCACTTTCACAGCAGTAAGTATATCAAACACTGTCTATTGGTACAAAGTGTGAAGAGACATCTCCATTTTCCGACGTTATATAACCGAATCTGTCAGATTGAGTTGTAGTTTCTGTAGTGTACTCGTAAGTCAGCAGTGTTTTTTTTGTCTCATGTCTAATTCCAATACATCTCCTGCCAGCTGCACTGAGATCTCCACCCCCACTGCTCCTTTGCTTTATTAAAAGCATCTAATTGCTATGCTTCTCACTCTGAACCCAGCCAGAGTTACTAGGATATCCTTGTGGTTCTCCCTGCCCTCCTGTTGTGATGAATCTGAAGGAGAACACTGACTTATTCCCATTTATAGTGTTAGGTGCAGCTCAGTGGATACAGCAGTTTGGAACTCCAATGCTTCACTATGTCCAAGGCGTTATCGTTCAGAGATCTCAAACTGAGAATCTCTCTTGGAAAGACATAAAAGATCCCATTTTTTTGCAAAGAAGAAAGCAGACACTCTGGTCATGTATTGGTTCGAAACTTATTCATCAACTAACATCACTCAAAAAAAAACCAATCTAGTCACCATATTTGGATGCTGCGTGTAAGTTGGTAATGTAAATTTCTTACATTACAATCATGACTATACTTAGCTCGCTAGTGGGTAGTGAAAGGCACTATATTAATGCAAGACTTTATTTCTGTTGGCTTGTTCAGTTACTACTAGACTCAGCATCGCTGTGTTAGGGGGCATTGTAAATCAGGATGAATTTCTATTTTCAGTTTCTGTTGAATACCCAGTTAGAAAGTGCAAGGCCAACTGAGCTACTAACTGTGCTGACTCTCATGGTCAAATAGCTTGACAACAACCATCTGTGGTTATAGCCTCAGTTACAGTTAGATGAGAGAGATTTGATATCCAGTGTGAGGTGTGCCACTTCATGCAGGAGGAGTCAGGAGCAGTGATTCGCAGAATTCAACCCTGCAGCAATGTGAAGGGGTTAGGGAAAAAACTGCATAAAATCACATTCCAGAAAGCAAATTATGGAGTATCATAAAATCCCTACAGTGTGGATGCACACTGACCTGCGAACAGCATCCTACATTCCCACCCTATCCCTGTAACCTTGATTTCCCATGGCCAATCCACCCTAACCTGCACACCTTTGGACTGTGGGAGCAAACCCACACAGACACAGGGAGAATGTGCAAACTCCACACAGACAGTCGACTGAAGGTGGAATCGAACCTGGGTCCCTGTAAGGCAGCACTGTTAAACACTGAGCCACTGTGCCACCTGAAGATGGAATTGGCCTGGGCAATGTGCGATCTCGCAATTGTTTGTTCTTTTTGCGATTTGATTCTGCGAGGGTGGCACAGTGGCTCAGTGGTTAGCACTGCTGCCTCACAGCGCCAGGGTACCACCCTTGGTCAGCTCTGTGTGTGTGGTGTTTGTGCATTCTCCTGTGTCTGCGCGGGGTTTCCTCCGGGTGCTCCAGTTTCCTCCCACAATCCAAAGATGTGCAGGGTTGGTGTGGGGTTGGCCATGTTCAATAGCCCTGTAGTGCCCAGGGATGTGCAGGCTAGGTGAGTTAACCACGGGCAATGCAAGGTCACAAGGATAGTGTAGGATGCTCTTCGGAGGGGACAATGTGGGGAAGATGGGCCAAATGGCCTCTTCCCATGCTGTAGGGTTTCTAAGATGATTGAAAATTTGATTCGCTCCCACCCGTGGTGTATTCTCAATACGATGGGCCTGCTTTCACCACAAGCAGCTATACAAGTCTTGGGTCATTGCCAGCTCAGCACAGGGAAATGAGCAAGCCTGTGTTCACACATTCTCTTGAGAGGGAGGCGTGTACTTCACATCACACCACCAGCAAAAGGGCGTGCTCTTGTACAATGAGGAGAGGTTTCAACCCTGCCCTCTCCAAAACCCTCATGGCTTGTCAGCCTGAAGGAGGTCTTTACTGAAATGCATTACAATACTCCTCCCATTGCCAGGCAACTGGAATGTTGCAGGCTTGATTTGTTTCATGGGAAATGAATGTTCAACAGAAAGGATTTTTTTCCTCTCTCTCATCATTCCTCAAAGCCTAACACTGCAGGGGAAATAGAGGTTTAATGAGGGTTGGTTGAGGAACAGCAGCTATTGAGAATTGTGTGGAAAATGATTGCGGGGTCACTTCAACCCGAATATAAATATCGATTAATTAATGATTATCAACATCTTTTTTATCGAAATCATCATTTGTGTGCATATTTAGTTCTACCTCTCCCCCCTCACTTTTACGCCCAGTGTCTGCCTGTAACCAGACCCAGGGACCACAGGCCTGGGACCTGTAAAATGTGTGGCCTCTTGCTCTGTAAAGCTGTTTCTCATTCATGAAGTTCGCTTGGCCTCCCCTTTTGCAGTTTCAGCCCTCACTGAGATTCAGTGCCCACAGGGCCTGAGTGCCCAAGTTGCAAGGTTTCGAACATTCCTCCCAGTGGAGCCTACAGGTATCGAACTGTTAAAAGACTTCACACTGAGTTCAATCCAGACTTTGCCTGCTGGAACTGCTTGTCAGACTGTGAAGAGAGATGAAGACATCAGCACCAGAAAGAAGAGACCAGTATAAAAGGACCTGGTTAGCTATTCACGATCACCATGGTAACAGTCCTAGCATGGTCTTTGCTCTCCAATTTGAATCAAATAGTCTTGTCCCATAATGGGGTCTTGTCCTGAGACAGCAGCAATGTTTTTGGGGCTATTGAATTCTCCTCTTCCCGAGGTGATTGACCTCAATAGTACCAACAAAGGACTAGGGTAACAATAGGTCTCCAGATTGTGTGACAGAGGGAACTAGGCTACTGTCTGAATCAGAGTTATTCCTCCTTGCTACATTCCTATTCCGTTCACTCAAAGGGTTTCGTTCACTCATCACCCCTTGGGCTTGCTGACAGACTTTAACTCTCGGTTCAGCCGAGCCCTCAGCTTAACATTCTCACAAGAGGAAATAACCTTTCCACGTCCATTAAGGCCCTGTAAGAATGGATGTTTCAATAAGGCCACCTCTCAGTACAAGCCCAACCTACTCAACCCCCTGTCCATAAGAAAATTCCTCCATGCCTAGGGAAAAGAAAAGATTTACAGGGATGTTGCTGGGACTGGAGGGTTTGTGTTATATGGAGAGTCTGGGACTTTTTTTTTCCCTGGAGTGTGGAAGGCTCACAGGTCACCTTATAACATCACCAAGGATCATAGATAGGTCTTTTCCCCAAAACTAGAGGGTATAGGTTTAAGGTGAGAGGGGAGGACCCGAGGGGCAACGTTTTTCACAAAGAGGGTGGTGGGTGTATGGAAAGAGCTGCCAGAGGAGGTGGTGTAAGTGGGTACAATTATAACATTTATAAAAACAATTATAACATTTAAAAAACATTTGCATGGAAAGGTTTAGAGGGATATGCCAAATGGAACTAGCTCAGTTTAGGAAAACCGGTCAGCATGGATGAGTTGGGCCGAAGAGCCTGTTTCTGTGTTGTATGACTCTCATCCCTCCCCTCCACCTACATCAGCAACTTATTCCAGCCTCACAACCCTCCAGGATATGTGCACTTCTCCAAACCTTGTGTATCTACAACTTATTTTGCCTTGCCACTGGAGACCATGCCTGGTCCCTCAACGGAATTCCCTCTGGAAAATTCTTCAACTGTCCTCCTTTAGAAAACTCCTTGGAATCTACACTTTTTACAATCATGCTCTTATCTCCTTTCCCATTTATACTGGAGTCCAATTGGTTCAATGGGAGGCACTTTGGGGATTTCACTGTGTTCTGGTGCTAGATAAATGCAGTTTATTGTGTCGGATCATTGTCCCACATGTTGGTCACGATTTGATTCATGCTGGAGTCTTCTATTTAAGATCTAGCATTCTCCACACCCTCTCTGACTGTACTTTGAAGTTAATTAATGTGTAGGAAGCTTCTAAAGACCCAGAGATATAAAATCTCATGCCACAAATAGTTCCTGTGTGTTCAGGGAGGGTGCGGCAGGTGTACAAGGCTCTGCCGGTTGGTTTTATCAGTAGCTGGGTGTCACCCCACTGAACAGCTTCCTCATTGGGTAGCCTACAAGTAGTGAGATTTGTTGCTCATTCCTTACATTTACAGTTGAATTTTTATCATTCCTTTGGCCACACACCAATGGCCCAATCTGTGACAGCTGTTGCACAGATGATTCATTCACATCCATAGCCTTTCACATCGTCGCACTTGTTTTAAATTCCCACTCTCGCCTTCTCTCTGTTCTTAGACTCTGAGACACCCCTCCAGTGCCAACACCCTTCCTTTTCACAACTCCACCAATGCCATCAGTGGTCTGGACCCTACATTCTGGCATTCCTTCCCTAAACCCGCCTTTCTCTCTCTCTCTCTTTCTCTCTGTTTAGAGACACTTTAAAGCCTCCCCGCCTTGCTCTCTCGCTCTCTCTTTCTCTCTGTTTAGAGACAATTTAAAACTTCCAAGCATATGGACATACATGGAATAGTGTACATTAGATGGGCTTCAGATCGGTATGACAGGTTGGCACAACATCGAGGGCCGAAGGGCCTGTACTGTGCTGTAATGTTCTACGTAAGCCTTTTCTCATCTCTCCCACACCTTATGGTTCTACACTAAATTTTGCTCGATAAAAGTGAAGCATCGAGGCATGCTTTACTGTGTTAGAGATGCTAGATCAATGCTATTTTCTGAGAACTTGGCCTTTCCCAATCTCGAGGTCAATGCAGTTGGGAGTAGTGGATCAGAGCACAATAGGTATCTGGTGGCCAAAGATATTGATTCTGTTTATACCTAGAACCAAATGTACAGCCTTTTCAACCAGTGCCAAGCTGAAATATGACCTTAAAAAGCTGCTAAACGTTGCTCTAAATAAACCAGCAATTGTTTGGCTCAGCAAGTGGAAGAAATGTTTTCACACGCAATACTTTACCCCAAGATGGTGTGCACTGATACAGGCCATTCTCACCTCCATCAGTAAACCTTTTTATTCACTCATGGGATGTGGAGGTCACTAATTGCCCATGGGGTTGGTGGAGGCAGGAGGTCACAGGTAGGCCAGACCAGGTAAGGATGGCAATTTCCTTCCCTAAAGGACATTAGTGAACCAGATGGGCCTTTGCTGACAATCAGCAATGGATTCATGGCCTCTTATTTCAAGGTTATTATTGAATTCATGATATGATGGTGTGCAAACCCAGGTCCCCAAAACATCAGCTGGATCTCCGGATTAATGGACCAGCAATTATACCATGAGACCATTGCCCAGTTGGGGTATAGACCAGTTGGGTTAAGTGTGAATGCCCTAAAGTTCTGCACTACACAATTCAAAATGGAAATGGTATTTGCAATTAAAGAATACAGTCTAGTCTTTGTCTGCATTTATCACATTTCTATAAGTACAGATTTGCTCAACTACACTCTTATTTTTATCCCTTTGATGCCCAAGTTCCCAATAAGATCACTACACTCTATGTCTTCCCTTGTCGCCTACCCTGTATATGCCTCATCTCTGCTGTCTTTAGTCCAAAGAATGCAGATTTGAAAGGATACAGGAGACAGCTGGTTGAGCTGTCCAACACCTGAACCAGTCACTTCAAATGCTACTCACCTGCTAAAATTGCTCACTGTTCCAGGATCATCCTGAAAGATAACCCCTGTCCAACATTTCCTCTAAGCTGCAAAGCTGCGCCCCAAGAGACTGTGTGTGGTGTTTGTAAGCAGTGACTTTCCATTTTGCAAATCATCTTGCTAACTCCAGTTGCTTTTCTCTATTGCAAAGCCCTCTCCATACTTGTTTCCATCAGTTAAACCTTACAGACGATGTCGTCACAAAGATTAAGACCTCTGATCAGCCATTACTGCCTTTCACTAGTCCACCAGGCCTATCCCTGAACTCATATCTGTCTACAGTGTCTCTCCTGTTTTCTCTCATGCTCTCTCTTTCTCTACATGTCCATGAGACCCACTTCCAGCTGCCTCCAGTCCTGATCCCACAAAACCATTGCTCACCATCATCCTCTCCTGGCTGCCTTGTTAGCTCATATTGTAAATGGTTCTCCGGTGTAGTCCCTCTCTCCTTTCAATCCATTATTACCACCCACTGCTCCAAACTAAAACACCCTTGATCTCAGCATCCTTGCAGACTATTGTCCCATCTGAAATTTCCTTTTTTGTCTCCTATGTCCTTCAGTGTGTTCTTGGCATCGATATCCACACTGATTTTTCTCAGAACGCTGGAATTCTCTCTGTACTTTTCTTCACTTCTCGATCTGTCTTTCCTTCTTTAAGAAGTATCTTTAACCAAGATTTTGAGCAACTGACAACCACTGATGTGGTTTGTGTGATATTTTGCTCTTTGGAACATTAATGTGAATAGTGCTAAATAAATGTAAGTTGTCATTGCTACAGCTTAGTTGAAAGACTATCATTGAATGCATATAATGAGCTGAATGGCCTCCTCTTGTGCTGTAATTTATCTAGTTTAGCTTTACACACACGATATTAAGTGCTAGAGACACTCCAGAAAAAGACTATTGCTGCAGAATGAGGTATTTCCTCCAGGGCTGCATAACAGCGCCGCTCTACTGGCAGCAGGTGTCAATTGCAGCTTCTGGAGGCTTCACCACTTACCATGACACAGCTGCTCCCCCTGCTGTATTTTGGAGCAATTACTGAATAAATCTTAATTGCCAAAAAAGTATCTCACTAATTGGATAGTGGTGGTATTGTCCTCGCCTTTGGCCAGATAGGTCCCACCTGTTCCGGACATGTGCTGTAACTTAAACAGCAATTGCTGGAGAAACTCAGCAAATCTGCTCCAGTATCTGAGGAGGGAAAGCAGAGTTAACGTTTTGAGTCCACTCTCCCTTTTCAGAACAGATGCCTGAGCAAGTTGATCAAGAATATCCATCGAAGCATTGTGACTTGATGCATAGCATCCCTGCCTCTGAGGCAGAAGCTCAGGTTTTCAAGTCCTACTTCAGGACCTGATGGCCCATGGAATTTGCAGCCAAAATGCCTCCAACAGGATGAGTACCAACTTGCAAATCATTCCAAATGCATGACAACGGCCAGTGGTATGGGTGGGAGAAATACTTGGTCAGCCGAATGATTGAGAGAGCATTGGTGGTTCGATCATCACTATCCAGAGCTCCAGCCCTCACAATGTAAAAGTGCATGGTGCCACAGTGTCATAGAGATGTACGTCATGCAAACAGATCCTTTTGTCCTGCAAACTCCTGGACTGTAACACATTACCACTATGCTGCACAATAAATTTATTCAGACAGTTGTATCTGACAATTCTGGTTGTAGGTCAATGTCTGGCCTAATTTAGACAATCCATCTCCCTACTTCTGTGTCTTCCACCAAACACTCTGCATTCCTCTAAATCTGTGCTTCTCTCTAAAGCCCTCTAGCGCATCACCAAATTTAATTACCTATTGGTAGCCCTGCCCACACCTACCTGGGCCAACACCCCCCACTCCAACCCAGCCCAGTCCCCTCAATACCACATGGACTGCAGCAATTCAAGAATGCAGCTCATCATCCCCTTCATTGAGAGCAACTAGGGATGGGCTATAAATGCTGCTGCAGCCACTGACCCCTGCATCTCCATAACGAATAAAAGAAAATGCAAATGGTTACAACTGTGATAGGAATGACAGTGAGGAGCCATACAGGATGGAAACAGACCCTTGAATCCAACCAGTCTACGTCAGACCATAATATCCAACTAAACTATTCTCACCTGCCTGTGCCTAAGTTTCAATGGTTAAATCAGTAAAGTAGGCTTTGTATTATGTTAGTACAATCATCCAGGAGCCTTTTTACATGTCGTGTTGAGGTCTGCATCAGAAATAAAGAAGTTTAGTTTATGGAGCATGTTTCATGTCTTTGGGATTCCCAAAACACTTTAAAGCCAATTGTGTTTCTTTGGAAGTATTATCACTGCTGCAACATGGGAAATGCAGCAGCCAATTCGCACACAGTGAGCTCTCACATCGACAGCGTAGTGCCAATAATTAGACATTGATGTTGATTTAGGGATAATCATTTGCTAAGTCATGAGGGAGACCACATTTGATCTTCTTTGAACTAGCTGCAAGCAATCTTTCACATTCTCACGAGAGGGTGTACAAAACCTTGATTTAATGTCTCCTCCATAACGGATAGACATTTATACCTGTGTGTAAGTATATTATTAAAGCCCCTGTGATACTGCACACAGAAAAGCATCAAAATTAGGTGTTATCCTGGAGAAAACAGGTTTACAGAGTGGGAGAATGAATCCTGGCAGTCGTATAATTCAGCTCACATCTTGAATTCAAAAATAAAAATAAGATAAAAAAATGTGGTAAATTCCCACAGTCACACTTACAATGAGAGATGCCAGTGCAAGAGTAGGCAACTGCATTCAGAGTGAGCCAGGTTTAGAGGGACAAGTCCCAATAAAAATGTGGTCTGTTATTTGTGAGATCCATTTTGTATGCCTGGTTGGTCTGTGCCACCGCCGCTGCCCTCCAAGCGGTTGTGTGGGGGATGGGGAAGGTAGAGGGAGTCACACATCTCCTTCAGGCCCTTTCAGGCCATTGCAAAGGAAGTCTGGAGGAAGATGCAGTGGATTGTGTCGAGGTTTGTCCTGAGCAGCTCCATGAGGCGGAACTCTGTTCTCTACAGACTGTTTCCTAGGACACACACTGAGACAAAAATTGACTGCGCCAGGAGGGCCATCAACTCAGTGAAAGAGGCTCTTTGGTCTGGCTGAAACTTGCTGATCTTCCAGAACAAGGAGTTCACCCCGACTGAGTGTTGCAGACTGGCACATTTGGGGCTATGTGCTCAGGGACGCACTAAAGCTTGGGGCAGCGCGGCAGGGAAAGACCACTGTTCGAGATCTTTCTGCCAAAGTTAAATAGGTTATATGATTCTCCCAGTGCCTGAAATGCATGTAAGTATAACCTTGTACAAATAATAAATACCTTTGTTTTGTCTGCTGGATAGAGTTAAACTCCAAAGTTTGTTTGTTTCTTCATATGCTACAGTATAGAATAGAACTCCTTTAGTGACTATGTACATAAAGATATTTTCATCAATAAAGTATATTTTTGAAATTAAAAAAAAAGTTCTAATGGAAAAGTTGACAGGGGTATCGTGGATGCAGTCTACACGGCCGAGAATTCATTTCAAATGGACCGATGGTGCACACTGATTCAACCAGATCCCATGTGAAATTCTGGCTCTGTGATAACGATCTGCTTGACAGTCACAGCATCATCCACCCTCTCATTCTCCAGTCCCTCGTCTTTGCAATCTTAGCAGGATTTTCCTGCAAACTTGAGGAGGGAATGTTTACGAAATAAAACACAGGCTAATAATAATCCCTTTTCAGTATATTGCAATATGTGGATTACAAAACTCTTTGATAGATACTTCCATATAAAGGCTAATACAAAGGCATCAAAGGAAAGAGTCCCTGCAGATAGCACCAAATCCCAGTGACATCCACAGGAAAGAAGTACAACTGATTATTGGTAATAGATAAAATGGAGAGTGGCAGGAGATGAGACTGTAACCAGACCTGTAAATATCAGCTTAATAATATACACAAGAATAAATCTGATATATTTGGCTTATATATCCGGTGGTGCTGTGTGTGTGTGAGGGAGTTGTTTAACAGAACCACTACTTCATATTCAACACTGAGTACAGCCTGATCCTGAGCTGTTCAGTTGCTTTGATACAAGTAAGATGAGGTCTTAAATAAAGCATTTGGAATTTAAACACAAGGGCAGAACTGGGTAATAGATTGGTTCTTGCCCATTTCTAGACCTCACCCAATTTCTCCGAGCTTCCTCCTTTCACTGTCAGGAGCCACTGGCCTCTAAACAATGCTGCTGGGTTGCTCCACACTGGGTAAAGTAGTCATTGCTTCCTGGCTTCTTCACTCAGCCCTTCCCTCACCTGTTAGGAGCACCATGCCCATTATTCTCACTAAACTGTCGATGCTTGGTAAGCTGCCCTGCCCACCTTTTTCTCATTTCCCGAGTTGCAGTGCATCATTGCCCAGCTGATGGTGTTGGTAAACAATGGGTCCACTCCCTGATCCCGGGCCCTGCCAGCTCTGGGATAGGCAGCAAGATGTGAGCTGTGATTCCACGCTACTCCCTCAGATTGCCCATCACAGAATCGTTACAGTACAGAAAGCAGCCATCTGGCTCATCTGCCTCAATTTCTTCTTCAAACAGGCATCATCTGCCAGCCTCCTGCCCTTTCCCCATTTCCTTGTGGTTATTTTTATCCAAATAATTGTCCCATCACACCCGAGGTTGGAATAACATGACCAACATAATGTTCAGCGCCAGGATCATTCTCCACTGTCTATCACTGGAGCATGATATTAAACTGGGAAGTATGATTGCTTGCTCAGAGCAGGTTCAAAACCTCGCCCTGGCTCTCAGAATCCCGGGGAGGGCGAATAATTTCCAATTGGACTCTGGATGACCCAGTCCCTTCCTGACAGGGTTCGAGTCTGACGGTATGAGCTGGAACACTGCTAGGTAGCCCCTAGCTAGGGTTACAGCCCAAATTTCTGCCCTTTCACTATAAACCAGTAGGCCTGGAGATAATATTTGACCAATGTTACAGAGAGCTGGGCTGCAGAGTGAACAACAGAGGCACAGCCCTGAAGTGGAAGTGTATGTGTATGTTTGTCTCTGTGTGTCTGTGTCTGACTATATAAATATGTCTGTATGTGTTGGTCTGTGGACGTATGCATGTGTGTATCTGCGTGGGTGTATGTATGTGTCTGTCTGCGTATGTACACCTGTGTCTGTCTGTGTATGTATGTGTCTCTGTATATATGTATGTGTGTGCCCGTATCTGTGTATATATGTATGTGTGTATCTGTGTCTGTGTATATATGTATGTGTGTATCCGTGTGTGTGTACATATGTTTGTGTGTATCTGTGTCTGTGTATATGTTTGTGTGTATCTGTGTCTGTGTATATGTTTGTGTGTATCCGTGTCTGTGTATATATGTACGTGTATCCATGTCTGTGTATATATGTTTGAGTGTATCCGTGTCTGTGTATATATGTATGTGTGTATCCGTGTCTGTGTATATATGTTTGTGTGTATCCGTGTCTGTCTATATATGTTTGAGTGTATCCATGTCTGTGTATATATGTACGTGTATCCATGTCTGTGTATATATGTTTGAGTGTATCCGTGTCTGTGTATATATGTATGTGTGTATCCGTGTCTGTGTATATATGTTTGAGTGTATCCGTGTCTGTCTATATATGTTTGAGTGTATCCGTGTCTGTTTATATATGTTTGAGTGTATCTGTGTCTGTCTATATATGTTTGAGTGTATCCGTGTCTGTGTATATATGTTTGAGTGTATCCGTGTCTGTGTATATATGTACGTGTATCCGTGTCTGTGTATATATGTTTGAGTGTATCCGTGTCTGTCTATATATGTTTGAGTGTATCCGTGTCTGTGTATATATGTTTGAGTGTATCCGTGTCTGTGTATATATGTTTGAGTGTATCCGTGTCTGTGTATATATGTACGTGTATCCATGTCTGTGTATATATGTTTGAGTGTATCCGTGTCTGTCTATATATGTTTGAGTGTATCCGTGTCTGTCTATATATGTTTGAGTGTATCCGTGTCTGTGTATATATGTTTGAGTGTATCCGTGTCTGTGTATATATGTACGTGTATCCGTGTCTGTGTATATATGTTTGAGTGTATCCGTGTCTGTCTATATATGTTTGAGTGTATCCGTGTCTGTGTATATATGTTTGAGTGTATCCGTGTCTGTGTATATATGTTTGAGTGTATCCGTGTCTGTGTATATATGTACGTGTATCCATGTCTGTGTATATATGTTTGTGTGTATCCGTGTCTGTGTATATATGAGTGTATCCATGTCTGTGTATATATGTTTGTGTGTATCCGTGTCTGTGTATATATGAGTGTATCCGTGTCTGTGTATATATGTTTGAGTGTATCCGTGTCTGTGTATATATGTTTGAGTGTATCCGTGTCTGTGTATATATGTACGTGTATCCATGTCTGTGTATATATGTTTGAGTGTATCCGTGTCTGTGTATATATGTTTGAGTGTATCCGTGTCTGTCTATATATGTTTGAGTGTATCCGTGTCTGTGTATATATGTTTGAGTGTATCCGTGTCTGTCTATATATGTTTGAGTGTATCTGTGTCTGTCTATATATGTTTGAGTGTATCCGTGTCTGTGTATATATGTTTGAGTGTATCCGTGTCTGTGTATATATGTACGTGTATCCATGTCTGTGTATATATGTTTGAGTGTATCCGTGTCTGTGTATATATGTTTGAGTGTATCCGTGTCTGTCTATATATGTTTGAGTGTATCCGTGTCTGTGTATATATGTTTGAGTGTATCCGTGTCTGTCTATATATGTTTGAGTGTATCCGTGTCTGTGTATATATGTTTGAGTGTATCCGTGTCTGTGTATATATGTACGTGTATCCATGTCTGCGTATATATGTTTGAGTGTATCCGTGTCTGTGTATATATATACGTGAATCCATGTCTGTGTATATATGTTTGAGTGTATCCGTGTCTGTGTATATATGTATGTGTGTATCCGTGTCTGTGTATATATGTATGTGTGTATCTGTGTCTGCCGTGTAGGTATGTGTCTGTCTGTGTGTATGTATGTATGTGTTTGTGTCTGCATATGTCTGTGTGTGTATGTATGTATGTATCCGTGTGCGTGTGTCTGTCTGTGTATATGAATGGTAAGGGGAGCTCCTTGAGTTGGATACGATGTGTGGTTGGTGCTAACCAAGCTAAAGATGAAGGGAGGGTGCCAGTGACGATCAGAATCAAACTGAAGCCACAATAGGCTGACTGTCTCTTACAACATCTGTACATTTCCTTGATATAAAAAGCTGACGGACGGATTGTGATTAGTTGTGCAGATCAAAGCAGCAGGTTTCTCACTGTGGGAAGAGGCCGAGGACTTTGACTTCCATTCCCTCAGACCTCGCACTTTCACGTCCAGTCCTCTGAAGGTTCATTCCCACGGTGACAGGCTCTGTCAGTGCTGAACATAATTGGGGCCCAGTGTATCAAGCAGAATGAGGTACCCCTGACTGCGCCAGTGTTGGGCTAAGATGCCCTCAGTCTGTTGAAGGTCCATCATGTTGAACATCCGCATTGGACAGCACAAGGAGCTGAATGGACAATGGCACTTGGGCCTACTGCTGGGTTTTAGATGGTGAGGGGGAAGCCATGGTCTGTGACTGGGTAGGTGGAGCCTATAGTGGAGAAATAAACAAACACAAGCAGGTTAGCCACAATCTTTATCTACACAGTTCCCAAACAGTCAGAAGAAACAGGGAGTTTCAAAACTTCACTCCTCCTGAAATGCTGATCAGTTCGGTCGGCACGGTGGCTCAGTGGTTAGCGCTGCTGCCTCACGGCACCAGGGACCCAGACTCGATTCCACTCTCAGGTGACTGTGTGGAGTTTGCACATTCTCCCCATGTCTGTGTGGGTTTCCTCTGGGTGCTCCAGTTTCCTCCCACAGTCCAAAGATGTGCAGGTGAAGGTGGATTGGCCATGCTAAAATTGCTTGTAGTGTTCAGGAATGGAAAATGCAGGGTTAGGTTGGTGGGGTGGGATGCTCTTTGGAGGAACGATACAGACTGAATGGCCTGTTGTAGAGATTCTGTGACTTTCAAGGAAAGGGAATTATATCTTTACTCTAGATATAGCAACTGGGCACATGCAAATGGAGACATAATACTGACTGATGTCAGATGGCATGGAACCCGAGTGTGTTGAGCTCCAACTGAGGTGTACTCTTTTGCCATCCTCTGTTATGTTATGTATATGTTTTATTATGTTCATAAAAACCTGTTGCCATTCGCTCACAAAGTTATTAACATCACATGACTACCTGTGGCAATGGCGTCCAGGCCCTCAGGACTAGATGTGGACAGCAAGACCCTGAAATGAAATTAGTGACAGTAAACGCAGATACAGCCCAGCAGTACAATCCCAGAGTGAGAGGAATATCCCAAGTGGAGGTCAGGGTGGTATCAGCTGGCTGAGGACAGGCTGTGAGGTGTAACAAGGAACTGAACCATGGAACAGGGAAGTCAGGCAGAAGCTGAAGAAACAGTGGGCACCTGGTTAACCGCAGAAAGTGATCAATCAGCCACAGGAAGTAAAGGATGATAGAAAGGACAGTACTTACAGAGTTGGGGAAGAAACGAGCTCTCACAAAGGACACCAACCACAAGCACATAATAATCCAGAAGTGGTCTCACTGGTGCCCCATGTAAGTGAAGCATATCCTTCCCCCCTTTTGTAATGAATTTTCCTCACACTAAACACTATATACTACAAAACCATGACTACAAAGAGAAAGACCAGAATAAGGCCACAGGAGCAATACAGAAAATTAAACACAGGTTGTATTATCTATGGAAATCCCAGCAGTAGGGGGCGCAAGGGAACTCCTCTTGGGAGATGTGATAGGCCCACAGTGGGTTTTCGATTTCCTTGAAGGTTCAGACCCATAGGACAAATTCTGGTACAGACAGATTAAAGCAAATGACAAAGATTAAAAATTGGATACTGGAAAAGCATTGGTCATTTTTGCATGCTAAACCATCGTTGAAGCTAGGAATCCTCATATAACCCTCCATTCACCTTTGGGGACCAACAAGGACAAGACTCTGTGTAAGAAGCCAGGTACTACAGAAAAAAAATAGGGAGATCTTTATAAGTAATTCCTAATCATTATGACGCTGTATTAAGTGGAGCTGCTTGTATAATGTTAGGCATCCTCGAAACCCTTCAGTCTTAACATTGCAAGATGGTGAGAAGGACCTGTCATTTGTCTCAAAAGATGAACTCAATACATCAGAAAAGCAGAGCACATTCCAGGCAGTGTTGTTCTCTTTCAGAATATAGTTACAGAGAAGAAAACCAGCACAAGTTTTTCATTTTATCAAATTTGGATCTTCCTATACTTCTGGGTACAGAAGGACGCTATTCCTGAAAAGCCAGTTGTTTCTTTCAAAGACAACCAGTCCTTTCTCAAAGGAGGAGTAAAGTTGTCTACTTACTGTGCAGAACCTGACCAGGAAATGCTGATCCCTGAGAAGATATGAGATCAGTGCAGGGAAGCAAGAAAGTGACCTTGTGTTGGTTCAATCCATTGTGAAAGGGTGTAGAAAAGATTGACAACGATGTGGCCAGGGTTGGCAGGTTTGAGCTATAGACAGAAGCCACAGAGACTGGGACTATTTTCTCTGGAACGTCAGAGGCTGAGGGGTGACCTTATTGAGGTTTATAAAATCACTAGGGCCATGGATAGAGTGAACAAGGTCTTTTCCCCGGAGGGGGGGGGGATCCAAAACTGGAGGGCATTGATTTATGGTGAGAGGGAAAGATTAAAAGGGAACCTAAGAGGTAAGTTTTTTCACGCAGAGGGTGGTGCGTGTATGGAATGAACTGCCAGAGGAAGTGGTGGAGGCTGGTACAGTTACAACATTTAAAAGACATCTGGATTGGTACATGAAAAAAAAGAGTTTAGCAGGATATGTATAAATGCTGGCAAATGGGACTAGATTTATTTAGGATATCTTGTGGGCATGGACGAGTCAGTCTGAAGAGTCTGTTTCCATGCTGCACAACTCTATGACTCTAAATGTCTACAGTCAGTGATCATCAATAAGGCAGGGAAGAGGTCCCTGAGCCTCAGTACAATTTTAAGATCATTCCCCTTGAAGCTTCAGTCAAGATGGACAGTGACACACCTCCACATGTAAAAGCTAAAAGCATGCAACAAATCGTTGCAACCATGCTCAGAGAATATTAGTACAAGCTTGACATGTTTAGGGAGTAATGCATGGGAACACAACCAGCAGCTTCAAGTTCCCCTCCAAGCCACTCCCCATCCTGACTTGGAAATATATTGTTGTTCCTTCACTGGGCCAAAATCCTGGAATTCCCTCCCTAATGGGATTGTGGGTCAACGCACAGCAGGTGGAGTGTAGCGGTTCAAGAAGGCAGCTCACCCCCACCTTCTCAAGGGCTACTAGGGAGGGGCACTAAATGCTGGGCCCAGCCAGCAACGCCCACATCACACAAATTAATAAAAAAGTGCTATCGTGCCGACAGATCACAAATTGGAGTGTGGGTACGTAGGGCTCCAAATAAAACACATTCTCTCTGCAAAGATAACAAAGTGTGGGGCTGGATGAACACAGCAGGCCAAGCAGCATCTCAGGAGCACAAAAGCTGATGCTTCGGGCCCAGACCCTTCATCAGAAAAGGGGGATGGGGAGAGGGTTCTGGAATAAATAGGGAGAGAGGGGGAGGCGCATTGAAGATGGATAGAGGAGAAGATAGGTGGAGAGGAGACAGACAAGTTAAAGGGACAGGGATGGAGCCAGTAGAGGTGAGTGTAGGTGGGGACTTAGGGAGGAGATAGGTCAGTCCCGGGAGGACGGGCAGGTCAAGGGGGCGGGATGAAGTTAGGAGGTAGCGAATGGAGGTGTGGCTTGAGGTGGGAGGAGGGGATAGGTGAGAGGAAGAACAAGTTCTCAGCATCCTCTTGTATAGGGGTATATTCAAGAAAGCCTGTTGCTGTTCACTCAAAAGAACGCGGACCTCACATTACTACAAATCCTGCAACATGGGGCGGGGAGGAGAACAATTGCCTGTTTGTAAAACGTGATAATCCATTATGAGGCCTGGAACTATTAAACCTGCGATTAAGACTCTAAATAAGAAATTCATCATGAGAAAACTGATCTTTTCAACTGGTTTCCTGGGTAACCCATCTCCCTCGAAATCAAAACTGGTGAGTGGTCACCCAAAGCCAGTCAGAACTGAGAGGCTGGAATAGTATTCCGTGTTATTCCATGATTGCCTGCAGGAAAGGAGGAAGCTTACCTCCTGAGGTAACTGTGACTGTTTTTCTTCCTCAGGAGAGTGACTATGTCATTGGAGTCCACGAGAGGGCAGAGTGTGGTAGGAATAAGCTTCACATTAACTTCACTTTAACAATTCAAATAATCATCAGAGGAGGGCACCGACCAGGTCTGAAGCACATGAAGCGTTACATAGAATGTACTGCACAGAAACAGGCCATTCGGCCCAACCAGTCTAGATATTTTTTCTAATTAACTTGTTCAGAGATATCATTCCATACCGCTGGAGAGGGCGAAAATTGAACTGAAAAGCCTCCTAGTTCAGAGGTAGGGAGACTACCACTACACCTGATAGAAGTCTATAAAATAATGAGAGCTATAGAATATGTGGTTGGTGTCTTTTCCCTAGGACGGGGGATTTCATGGCTAGGGGGCACATTTCTTAAGACGAGAGGAGAGGGATTTATAAAAGACATGATGGGCAATTCTTCTACACAGAGGGTGATTCACGTGTGGAATGAACTTCCAGAGGAAGTGGAGGATGTGGGTACAGTTACAATGTTTCATAGAATCCCTACAGTGTGGAAACGGGCCAGTCAGCCCAACAAGTCCACACTGATCCTTGGAGCATCCCACCCAGACCCATCCCCCTATAACCCACACACCCCCGGAACATTATAGGCAATTTAGACTGGCCAATCCACCCAGCCTGCACATCTTTGGACTGTGGGAGGAAACCCTCACAGACAACAGGGAGAACGTGCAAACTCCACACAGACAGTCACCTGAGGCTGGAATTGAACCTGAGTCCCTGGTGCTCTGAGGCAGCAGTGCTAACCACTGAGCTACCTTGCCACCCCTGAAGGGCATTTGGATAAGTACATGAAAAGGAAAGGTTTGGAGGGATGTGGGTGGGACTAGTTTAGTTTGGATTATTTTCGGTATGGACTGGTTGGACTGAAGGGTCTGTTTCCGTGCTGTATGACCCTGTGACTCGATGACCACAACCGCCCCCCGACCAACTGGACAATGTCTTTATTTGTGTTCTATACCAGCCTCCCGTCACCCTACTTTGCCTTCCCTTATCAGCACAGCTTTCTATTCCTTTCTCGCACGTGTTTACCCAGTTGCCCCTTAAATAGGTCACTGTTTTCTACTTCAACTGCTGCTTGTGAGAGTAAGTTTCCCATTTTCTGCATAAAGATCTTTCTCCTGAAGTGCTTGTTTAAGTTATTGATGATTATCTTAAGTTTCTCACCTCTAGCTTGGATTTCTCACGGTGCCAAAATCTACTTGATGAAACTCCTTCACAGTTTCAAAGATCTCCACTACATGCCCATTTCTTGGGGAAACAGCCACACACCCATTCACTCTTTCCTAGTAGTTACAATCTCTCAGCTCTGATATTGTGTTTGTAAATCTTGATGCACCATCTCTGATGGTTCCACAGTCCTAACGGTAATAATGGAGATCAGAACCGTACCCAGTCTGCCAAGTGTGATCTGATTAATGTATGATACAGGTTTATAGAAGCACTCTGCTTTGTCAGCACACCAGAGGGAGGTTGCATCAGAGAAATGAGAACATCAAAGCTTGCACCAAACAGAATGAGAACAAGACAGAGATACATAGGAGGGAACAAGTTCTCGGTGTTAACAATGTGGTTAACAATATATACTCAAAACTGAGACAGACATAAGGCATTCGAGGGTTATGGGGAAAATGGAGTTGAGGATTATTAAATCATCTATTATTTAATTGAATAGTAGTGCAGACACAGTGGGCCAAATGGCCTATTTCTGCTCCTACATCTCATGCTGGAATGAGATAATGAGCAAAAATTAGATTTCAAAATGTAGTGCTATAAAGATAGCTACTCGCTATCTCCCACT